>NC_142128.1:45095833-45401875 GCF_024610735.1 Ursus americanus
GCCTCAAGCTCAGTGTGAGGCAGAGGGAGTCGCAGCATTTGGGCGCAGCGACCCCAGCACCTGCGTATGCCCGCCGAGAAGTGGGGCTGGCCGGCGGCCTGGAGGTGGCACCTCGGTGGATCCTCACTGGGCCCCAGCCCGGGGCCTAGAGGGGGGAATGGCTAGGAGGGCAGCCACTCGGGGCAGCTGGGCGCCGAGCCCCGGGAGGCTCGAGGCGCCCTAACGGAGTAGCGGGTGCTAGGGGCTCCGAAAGGCTGAGGAGGAGGGCCGGGCTGGGCGCCAGGTGGCAGGCACCTGCCAGCGGGGTGGGGGGTCGGGGCGGGGGCCGGCTTACCCAGCATTAGCAGCAGCAGCGGCGGCGGCAGCCGCGGCGAGGGACCGAGGGCGCCCATCCTGCGCGGCCGGCTTTGGGGAGGCTCCGGGGGACGGCGCGGGCTCTGGGTGGACGGGGACTGGGGGGGCGCATGCCCGGGTAGGGGGCACGAAGCGGAGCAGCGAGGCGTGGGTGCACGGAGCCTAAGCGAGCGGCGCGGGAGCTTCCAAGTCCCCCCCCCTTCTCCCTCCTCTTCCTACCGCTTTCCCTCCTTCCGCGGCGACTCGGGAGACCGTTCGCGCCCCGCCCCAAGCCCCAAGCCCCAAGCCCCGCCCCGGCCCCCGCCTGACCCTGGCCCCGCCCTGGCGCCCCGGCTCCGCCCAGGCCCGCCCAGACCCCACCCCCCGGGCCCTGGACCGGCCCCGACCTCTGTTCTGTCTCCGCCCCGCTCCCCAACCCCGGACCCGCTCAAACCCTGGGCCCGGGGCCCTGCATCCCGGATCCGATCTGACCCCGGACCCCGGCCCCGGCCCGCCCGGACCTCAGCCCGGCTCCGCCCCGACCCCGGCCGACGCAAAGGGGCGGTACCTGGATTCAGCCAAATCCCTGCCCAGCCCCCCACCCCCACCCTGCACCTGCCGACCTTTCCCTCGGAGAGTTGGGTGCTGGGACCTCGGGGTCGGTCAGGTGACCGGCCACGCACTTCGGATCCAGTCGTTTGCCCTGCGCCGCTAGGCCTCGCCGCCAGGCCCGCTCGCGTGCGGATGGGCGGGACCCAGGAGTTCCGGAATGCGGAGCGCCTGGGCTGAAGGGCGCCGCTGGGCCTCGCAAGGTCCCGGGAGACCTGCTTGCCACCCCCTCCGGCAGAACCAGAGGGAGTGGGTGACGGGTGGGCGCCGTCTGGGCGCCGTCACGTCTTGGTTGGGGATCCCGTCAAGTTGGCCAACTCCCTTCAGCCTGCTTTCTTGTCGTCACTTTGAGGGGGGATGACGTCCACCCCGAAGGGCTTCTGTGACGATTACTTGAGACAGTGCGCGTGAGGTTCTTGGCGCGGGAGCGCACGGAATAGGAGATGGTATTCTGGGGTTTCGTTTGTGTTTTCGAGTGAGTCTTTGAACTGCTTCCTGAGAGGTTCTGTTTAGCCTTTGGAGCAGTGGAGCGATTAGGTGAAGGAGTCTCTTTCCCGTGAGGAGAGACGGACATCACTGGCACTGGGAAGAGGGGGGCCTGCCCTGGAGGTGGGAGCACGGGAGAGCTCTGTCTCTCCTTGGCCACTGAGAAGGTGGGGAGTGGGGAGACGCAGGAAGGCAGCGGCCAGATGGGAGAAGGGACAGCCGGGTCTGCAAAGCTGTCAAAGGGGCCGTCCCTGGGAAGTGACGGCAGAGCTCATCTAGCACTTCGCCCTCCAACCCCCCACCTGCCCCGGCTCTTCCTCACACCCTCCCCCTCCCTCCCAGCCTCCTTTTTGCCGAGGAGGAAACTGAGGCTCCAAGAGGAAAAGTGGCAGAGGCCAGACCAGATCTTCCTTGGATGCCGCCAATGCCTGGCTCAGAGGAGGTGTTCGTTTGAAGCCACATTCAGAGACCAGAGAAACTCTGAAGCAGAATGCTGGTTTGGGCAGGGACAGCCCCCTCCCCAGTACTTCCAGACTGGCCCAGGGACAGGACAGCAGGCTGCCTTTCCCCCAATGTGACATATTCACAGCCTGATTTCTCCAGATCCATTTTGCCTAAATCTATCCACAGGTCAGACGGAGCTATGTGAAAGAGGAACGGCATAGGGCATAGAGCAGCTTCCTGATGCTTGAGAGATGGGAGGTGTTGCCGTTCATCGTCATCCCAATAGATGCCATTATGGGATGCCTACACAGTAAGGCCCTTTTGGATATTATTTCTAGTCTTTACAGCATATTTTGCCAGATGGTGTCATTTAACAGATGAAAAACTGAGGGTTCAGAGAGGTTAAGCGTTGTCTCCAAGGCCACACAGCTTTTAAGTGACCAATATCTGATGAACCCAGGCCTGTTTGTCCCCAGAGCCCCAAATCTTCCCATATCCCACTGTCTCTCTTCCCAAGCTTCTTTGCCCTATAAACTTAGTCATTCAACAAACACTGATTAGGCCAGGCCTGGTACTGGACACTGGAGATGCTGTGGTAAGCATGGGGGCATGGTCCCCGGCCTTCAGGGAGCATACTGTCCTTCCCCTAGGGGTGGGGGGTGCATACCATAAGCAAGTAATAACCAACCCCCCAGTATGAGAGGGGACGTCGGGTTGTTGAGAACACTCTAGGGCTTGGGGCTGGGAGGGAGTTGGGGCAGGTAGGTGTTGAGGGCTGGGCTGTGTTTCCCGTGGGGCTGAGGCCCTCAGAGAACCAGATTTCTTCCACAAGCCCCTCCCCAGACTGGGAGTTCTAGAGGCTGCCAGCAGGGGGAGCCCGGAGCCCAGGCCTGAGTCCAGCTCAGAGGCTTATGTAACTGGGCCCGCTGGGGGAGGAGAGCAAAGCCCAGGCAGCAGGCGCGTCACACCACAGACAGACGCATGTACCCACCAGGACACAGAGGAGCTTCATACAGAGAGACGTCACTCCCACGTCCCAACAGAGAGACGCACACTCGCACACACGCACGCACACTCACACTCACAGACACACTCACACGCTGCTTAGGAGGGCGATAGCCAGCAGACTAGAGAGGGCTCCTGTCCCCTCCCCAGCTGGCCCATAAAGAGCCACACAGCGGTGCCCAGTACCGTGGCTGATGCTTGTGGAGGGAGGAGCAGAGAAGGAGGAAGGCAGCCTGAGACAGGAGGGAGGGAGCCTGGGATGGTGGAGAGACCCGGGGGAGGGGTCCCGCAGAGGCCATGAGGGGCGGTCGTCACTAGGCCATCACCGGCTGCCCGCTCACCCTCTAGGTACTGCCAGGGGCGGGCATACATCAGACACCCAGCCTCTGTTTCACGGGCTTATGTGATTCCCCTTCCAGAGGACAGATGCACAAGACACTGGGGTGGCCGTGAGGCATCCTGAGTGTCGTTGAAGATCGTGGAGACCCATGCTCTGCCTTAAAGCAGCCCCTATGCTGACCGAGGTGTCACACATTACGGTCACAACCACGAAGACACGGTTCTCTGAGAGACACATTCAAAGACAGGACCGTTAGCACATTCTGACCTGGGTCAGGTGCGTATTTTCATCTCATTTAAACCCTGCCCAGAATCTGGTGCGGTTAGTGCGCTTATTAACCAGTGAAGAAACAGGTGCACGGAAGCTCTGAACATGTCCAAGGTGAATGGATCGGCTACTGTCCAAACTCGGAGTTGAGCCTCGGACGGTCTTGGTGTGGAGGGGCCCGTGCTCCTGCCCCTGGTACGTGGCTTCTTGGACATAGATACGGACCCAACACGCACAGGCACAGACCCAGCTTGGACACAGGTGGTGCCTTGAAGACAGGGACACACACAGCAAAGACACAGACTCACGGACGCACGGGATGTATGAGACTCGTGGAAACAGCTCACAGGTGTGCAGAGTCCTCAGCACGCACACTCTCTTAAATGTGTGTAAATCCCAGCTCGGTGCAGCTGAGGGTCACACAGAAGACTGTCCTATGGTCTGCACGTGTTTGTAAGGCCCTGACCCATACTGCCTTACGAGCCATGGGTTCCCGTTCTCCGGAAAGGGAAGATTCTCTCGGCCGCCTTGCTGAGAGGCTGGGGCAAAGAGACAGGACAGAGGTAGAGCCAAAACCTACCTTCACCTCCGCTCACGTGGAGACAGAGACGTCCACACGGGGGCCCAGCACACACTCACAGAACCGCAGAGCCGTCTCCCTCACCCACACACAGACACACTGGACTCTCTCCCTCCTTCCTCCCCAGCCAGGCACTGCACCCTCATGATGCGCTCCCGAGATAGCTAGCGTGTGCGTGTGCGTGTGTGCGTGTATGTGTGTGTGTGGGCGGGCGTGTGCCCGTACTCCCTGACCCCTTCTCTTGTCCTGGCTGAGCCCACACTCCTTCCTCACATCTCAAACCCCACACAGACAGCTGTTTAAGAACAGAGGAGCCCCAATGCCACTGCTGGCCTCCGCAAGACCTTGCCCTAACTCCCAGGGAGGCCCTGCCATTTCTCCAGCCTGATTAGCGCCAGCCGCCACCCACTCCCGAATGCCAAGGATGGATCCCTCTGAGCTGGAATCCCCTCGCCCTCCGTCCCTGATGAGTCTCTGGCTCCCCAGTCCCATCGTGCTGGGTGCCTGGACTCCACCCTGAGGCTCCCCTATCCCTCCCCTCCTCTAGCAGACGCCTGCGTGGAGGGTCGCCTGGAGCTGAGGCCACCCCCACTGTGTGTATGTCTTCCTCCCCAACCCAGCAGCCTGGAGGGGCGGGTAGCGATCAAGGGCAGAAGAGGCAGTGGTTTGCTAGACAGAGGTTTGTGGGCTGCATCTTAGAGATGAGCCTCAGGGGACAGGAGGTGGCTAACACCAGGTGGCTGCCTCTGAGTCACCAAGGTTGAGCAAGGGCCAGATTGGGAGAACGGGTCACGAACGAGTGTGCGCACACCGAGCTCTGAGCGAGACCGGGATGAGGCACCAGTGGTCGCTCATACTTCCTGCACACCTGCCTTTCGCTGGGCTCCACTCGAAGCTCCCTGCGCTCACTCAGTCCCACAGCACTGCATGGTCTCGCAGCCTGGTTTGCAGATGGGAGAGGAGGCCTGGAGAGGTTGTGGAAGTCACCCGAGGTCACCTGGCTAAATGGCAGCACCGAGATTCAAATGCAAACCGCTTGACTCTGGAGCATTGTTCTTCCCCCTGCCGCCCTAGCCTGTGCACACTTAGTCACATGCACACATGCATTAGTGCACGTGTGTGTGCACACACACACGTACACCTGGTGCCTAGACCACCTTTTGAAAGAACTTTCCCACCAGTGTAATCTCCAGCTCTTAGCAGGCCAGGGATGCTCCACAAATATTTGTTGAATAAATGGGTTCATGCTGGAGGCCGAGGAAAGGGGGACTCAGCAAGAGTGTGTGTGTGTGTGTGTGTGTGTGTGTGTGTGTGGTGGCCCTGGGGGTTTTCACACACACAGAGCCCTCTAGACCTGCAATGGTACTGAAGGCTCCCTTCTGACCCTGGGTCCCAGCCCCTTAAAGCACCCTGGGTGGGGAAAGGGAATGGAACCAGGGTTTGTAGGGTTCTCTGTGGTGGAAGGGGATCTGTTGTCCCTCTGGTCAGAGGATGGGGGACATGAGGAGAGGTCTGGGAAGAGCATATGGGGACACACAGCCCCCGAGCCGCGTGAACCTGCCTAGCTCCCGCTTGTCCCCATTCCTGCCCAGGTGCCCCATGCTCTTCCCGGGCCCCTCCTGACAGCCCCTGGCTCCTCCGCTGTGCACACCTGGACTCTCCAGGGGCCTGGCACCCCTTGGCCATCCTGGCCCAAGAGCGGACAGTTCCCCCTTTCCCCTAGTCCAACTGAAACAAGGGTGGAATTTTTCCAAAGGCCCTCTATTGGGAAAACGAAGGGAAAACAAACCCAGAAATAAAAACTACAAAAACAAAGAAGCAGATGGGCCAGCAGGGGCGAAGGCGTGGGCCATGGGAGAGCGGGGCCCGGAGTCCCGATGCCGACGTGACCCTTCCCTGGCTCCTGGCACCCTGTCCTCAGCTCTTGGTGGCGTTTCCCACTCTGCCCTGCTGTTCCAGGCCTTGTTTATATCTGCCTCTCCATCTTGGCCGCCAGCTTCCCAAGGCCACTGCCGGCTCTTCTTGGCTCTGCCGCCACGGCCCGCACAGTGCCTCGCAAGGAGGGGAAGCTCCGTGGACATTGGCCAAGTGATTGAGCAAGTGAGTGAGCAAGTGGGTAAGTGAGAGAGAGGGAAGCCAGGTGCTTCCTCGTGGGTGGCCAGATCACCTCCACGGAGGGCGCAGCTTCTGCCTCTGGGGCTGGTCTTACCCTTGAAAAGCAGGAGCACCGGAACTGAGCACGGCCATGCTCCACGCCACCCTGGCAGTTAGAGGCTGGTAAGGAAACAAGCTCCGAGAAGCGAAAACTCTGCCCAGTGAGCGGCACAGCCAGGGGTCTAACCCACGCTGCCAGGCGCCCCTGTCCAGGACGGACTGTCCTCCCGCAAGGGAGCTGGTGTCTGGGAGAGCGACAAGGGTGCAGGTCCAGCCAGCTGGCAGGACGGGGTGTCGGGGTGACGGCTCGCCCCGGTTGGACACTCGGGCACAGGCGTTGGTGCTGAGGGTGCCAGCTCCCGTACCAGACATCCCAGAGCGAATGTGTGGCTTCTCTCCCCCACAATTGCCTTCCCTCCACCCTGAGTTTAGTTAACTTTGCACCCACATCCCCCCCCTCCAATCCTTCCTCCCTTACTGTGACGTACGATCAGTGGCCAAATCCTGAAATTCTGCCTCCCAAAGATCTTTCTCGTCTGCCCTTTCTCCTCATCGTACGACCACTGTCTTGTTGCAGACCTCACCACCTCTTGGCTAAATTACTGCCAGAACCGCCTACCTGTGTCTCCCTTTCCGTGTGACACCCCCCCCCCTCCGCCCATGCACACACACCTGCAATCAAGTGAGATTTCGTAGAGCATTCCGCCCCTGCTCAAAATGTGCAAATGGCTCCAGATTGCTAAGAGCAATATTTCTGGTGGTAAAACTCTCTGGTGGTAAAAACACAGATCCCCACTCCCCACCACTGGCCCCAGGTATCAGAATTTCCAAGAGACGCACCTTCTCTTCCGTATTGTTAACCAGCACCCCAGGTGATTAGTACCACGGAGCCCTGTAGGAATCACTGGTATTTAAAGTGGTCCCCGTGAAATGGCTCGCACACCCATTTCCAGTGTGGGAGCTCGTGTTTCTTCTTTGCCCACTGGGTGCTCCAGGCCTCTGTGCCTGAGCCCACGTGGTTCCCTCTACCTGACACGTGCTCTCTCTAGTTCTCTGAGCTGGATCCTACCTCTCTGTCAAGGCCCAACTACAATGCCACTTCCGGAAGGCCTCCTAATTCTTCCAGCCGAGAAGCACCTCCCCCTTCTCTGAGTTCCCACCACCCTATAAACCAGCGGCGTGCAGCCAGCAGCCAGCAGCCAGCTGTGCCTGGCTCAGCACACATGCTCAGAGGCGACGCTGTTCCCTCCCTTTATCTTTGGGAGCACACCTCACCCCGCCATTGCAGCCTGGGGGCTTCTGCGCCTGCATCCTGGAGACAAAAACCCAGAGGCGATCCCTCTCTGCGCCCTAACAGTGCAGAAGTTCCATGTGCAGTTTCTAGAACCAGCCTGCGTGGGCTTGAGTCCCAGCTCCCCTGGTTGGGTACGCTCAGGATCATTGTGCCTCAGTTTCCCTATCTAGAAAAGAGGCTTATTATGAGGACCCAATCAAGTAATGCGTGGAAATTGCAAAAGCGCTAACCTGATGCCTCAGTAACTCTCTCTCCGATGATCTGGAGATCCTCGGGGCAGTCTGGCTCTGTGGCTTCACCCCTGCTTGCACATGGAATCCTCTGGGGAGCTTCTGGGGACACCGAGGCCTGGGCCCCGCCTCTGACCACTTACAATGTGGCTGTGGGGGGTGAGGCCCAGGCGTGAGGCAGTAAGACCCAGGCAGCGGTGAGAGCCCCTACCCGGCCAGCCCCTCACTTTACTGTTGGGAGTGTGAGGATGACTCCGGTTCACAGCAGTTAATGGCGGAGTCAGTCCCACATGGCCAGCCGCTGCCCTCACCCCGGTTCAGCCCATGGCCTGCCTTGGCTCCCGCATCTTTGGGGTGGGAGACAGAGCTCAGGCCCTCCCAGTCCCACTTGGCAGACACGGAGGTGAGGAAGTGAGGGAGCTGGAGGAAATGAGGAGTCGTCCCCGAGGGCTCGGGGCTGGCCCTGGGGAGACCCAGTCAAGGGGCGGGGTAGTGGGAGAAAACCAGGGTGACTAAGTGGCATGGAACTTGGACAGAAGGACCGTGAGGGTGGGAACCTCATTTGCCTTGACTAGAATAGTCTCGGCAGCACTTTGCACGGAATCGGGCAGCCAGCGCTCAGCAAATGCTGGAGAACGTCAGAATGATGCAATGCCCCTGAAAACGGGCAAGCTCTACTGAGTCACAGGGAGAACTCGCGTTCCCCACGAGGTAGCGCTGAGAGCACCCAGGCAGGAGCACAAGAGTGAAAGCGTCCCGGACTTGCAGAGAAACCAAGGCACAGAGGAGGCCGAACTCCCTGAAGCCCCTAGGAAGGCTCCTTATGTGGGAACAAGGCTGGGCCCCACGTGCCAGATGTTTGCAGGGCATCCTATGCTGGCCAGGCGTCCGGAACGCCAGCAGGGACAGGCAGACCCACAGAGCTGCATCCTGGGCCAAGTGGAGGGGGCCTGGTAAGGGAAGCAGGAGGTAGGAAGGGGGAGGCTGGGAGCCAAGCTGCCTCTTGATAGGGGGAACAGGGAGGCGGGGTGCTCTGGGCCAGTGGCTGGGTCAGATCTCCGGCCAAAGCAAACCTGCCTCAGGGGGCTGGAGGGCCTCTCCCTCCCTGCCCGGATGGAATCAAAGGCAAACAGGAACCCTAGAGGGCCCAGCTGTGACCCCTGACCCCCAAACTCAGCAAGGTCCATTAACCCCCTGCACCCCATCACCCCGAACATATTTTTCCAGCCCAAAGAATCTCTGGAAACAGACTAATCTGGTATTTGCTGATCAAATGCCAGCCAAGAAATGTCAGGTTCCCGCAGCCTCACCCCCAGCCCTGCCCTTGTCCCTGTCCCACCTCGCACAGGGGCTCTTTGTAAGAAACCAGGTAATCTGTGCCCAACCCCGAGCCCCTCCCTGCTTCTGTGCCAAGAATCAAAGCCATCACACTCATTTCTGTGGGTCACGCTGATCAACAAAATAGGGGTACCTGCCCCCCGGCTCCCCCTGTGAACCCTGGTCTCCAGATGGTGAGTTATGGCCCAGATACAACTACACGGAATTTCGCCCGTTCACCGGAGCTGAGCCATGAGCTGAGGAAAAGGTAACCTGGAATTTGGGGGCTGTCAGATTTTCCAGCCCTGCTCCTTGTTCTTCAGAGGAAGGAGCAAGGCCAGAGTGGGGGCACCTCTGAGTCCAGGTCACTCGTCCACTAGGGCCAAGCAGGACCAGCTCCAGACTCCTGCGTCAGGCCGTGGCAGGGACCAGACCGCAGGCAGCACACGTGGGAGGACAGAGTGTGCCTGGGCCACCGTGCTCAGCGAGGAGGGTTGGCACGGGCACCCCAAGCTCTCCAAACCCAGACAGCAGGGCAGAGGGCAAAAAGAGGTGGGATGGGAACAGACGCAGAGAGACGGAAGAAAATTCTGGGTATTCTTACCTCCGTTTTCTGCATTCTTTATAATACGGTGTTAACAATAAAAAGGATAATAAAAATCATCTGGGAAGAAAGGTTAAAGACAACCGAAGCAAGGCGAGACCAAGGAAGAGGGTCTTAGAATCTATTTCGAGTAGATCGGAAAGGAAGACCAGAAAGAACACAGAGGAGCAGGCATCAAGGGAGAGATGGGGAGAAAATCCAACATTGGCCTTGTGGTCCAGTGGGGAAACTGAGGCGGCAGTAGGCCTCAGTCAGGCATTCTGTGGCTCTGAGCCCAACCTTTCTACCACAAGGTCGCTACCACCTGTGGGAAGTGGGAGGAGAGGCCCCGAGAGGAAGGGCAGTGCAAGGGACTTTCTTGGACACTTGTCATGGCCAGCCCAAGCCTTTCCAGGTTTCCTGTCCATGCTGTCCCCCCAAGCCAGCCTCCCCTTGGAAGGAGAAAATTCCTTCCGTTCCCAAGAAGGCCCCGGAAGCCTGGTGGGGGTGGGGGACACAGCCTCCCCAGCGTCCCTCCATCCCCCCTCCCTCCCCTACTCTCTTTCATGATCTTGAAACAACCTTCAAGTCTGGGCTGGAGGCCCCAGGAGGCTAGTCACTTAGGAAACAAAACTGTTTCTGGGAGACCTTGACGGCCCATCTGCCGCTGAGCGCCCCCCCCCCCCTCGTGCGCACACCCTTTCTCCCAGGGACGCTCACGTACACTGCACGGACTCTGCCCGCACACTCGCGCTCACACGACCCGAGACCAAGACACGCCGGACCCAAGCACGCCGCCTCCACTAGACTGTCCACACGTCCAAACCCGAGTTGGCCTCTCTGGTCACGCGGAGCCCCTCCTTCCCAATTTCCATGTGGTACATTCACACGGCCCCTTCCCCTCACTCGGGTCCCCACACGGTCGTGCCCCTCAGTCTTAACACGCACACTCACGCACACACACACCGCTGCTTCCCACGCCTCCCCGTGCCAACCCACCCGCTGACTCAGGACCACCCATCCTCACCGACCTCTGCCCGTCTCCCAAGCCCACTCCCCAGCCAGGCCCTGGCCCTCCGCCTCCTGCTTTCGAGGCTTCCCTGCTCTCTGCTCTGTCCCTCTTACTTCCAGGGCCTTGATCCAAACTGACCTCTGGCTGTCTCACGGGCAGTAGCCCAGCCCGGGCACCCCAGACCAAGGGACCAGGCGTCCACAGCCCACTGATGTCCTGGAGTCTGAAGTCCGCGCTGGGGGAGAAGGAGGTAGACTCCCAGGGCCTCCGTGCTTGCTCAGGCAGGGAGGATGGTCAGGGATGTCTGGGCAAGGAATGGGCCCCGGGCTGTCCTGTCCGGCCTTTCTTTTGTCCGAGCCCCAAATGTGTGAGCAGCATCCCCTTGGGGCCCCACCCGAGCCCCAGTGCCAGGTATGGCCGGAGCCCCCACCGGGCTGGATGGGCAGAGGGGGAGGGCACGGTCCTTTCCGGTATGGGCCTGGCCACAGGGACCAGAGCCAGGGCCTTGGAAGGACTGGGCAGCCCTGGGCGGTGCCAGCGGGGGTGAGGGTGGGGGAGTGAGAACTGAGGGCCGGTGCCTGAGGCCCACGCGCCTGCGGGCTCTGGGCTGGCTTTCTCTCCCATCTCACCTTGCGCCCTGGAGAGTGCGGGGCAGAGAGAAGGGATTCCAAGCCCGGAACTTAGGAACGAGAGCCTCCTAAGCCCCGAGTGACCCTCTTGGCCCCCAGTCCAGGGCAAGGCTGCCCTTGGGCTGCCCCGCTGCTGAGCGACCCAGCCACCTGTGGGCTACTCCTCCAGGGACTTCATCCCTCGGCCATCTCTCCTGATGTCTAACCACAAGCCTTCGTGCTGTCTTCAGCGGCTTCTCTCTCTCCTGTCCACACCAGGGCTTGGACTGGGAACTGCTTTTCCCTTATTGCTCCCTCCCACTGCCTGTTCTCCCCCAGGCTCAAATTCAAGGTCAGTTGAAGGGCCCAAAGACAGAAGGTGTCTGCCCCATCCTGCGCATCCCTCCAGCTGTAACCCAAGAGGAGAAGGAGGGCGGAAGCGGGATGTGACCTTCCGGATCCCTGTAATGGAAAATCCCAAGGACAGGCCCGGAGGGGGCCAGTTATTTGGGGAATTCAGGCCCGAGCCCTGTGCCCTGAGAGTGGATTTGCTGGAGAGGTCGATAATCCCTCTGTAGGGAGTTCCCTCTGGGGCCCGAGAGGACAGAGAGGACCGGCCCAGTAAGCGGGCACCTCAGGCCTCATCCCCGCCCTCCTCTCCTCCCAGCTTCTTTGGCCTCAGGGCTCTCAGACCTGCCCCCACTGCACTGGCTTCCCTCCACTCCATCTCTGTGCCCAGAGAAATGGGGACACTCCAGGAGAATCCTGTCCGATGCAGAGTGGGGGGGGGCAGGAGGTTTTCTTCTCTCTCTGCCCCTGCTGGTCTCCCCTTGCCCTCTTTGCCCCTCACGCTTCGGCTCTTTTATTAAGTGGTCCTGTTGCAACTCGTCTCTCCCCCTGTTTCCAGTTGGTATAACGTTACAGATGCCCCTTCCAGCCCCAGGCCCCCTCCCCACTCCCAGGGACTTCTTCCAGCTTCTCCCCTGCTACACTGCAGAGAGGAGTCTCTTCGATCTAACCTCGGACCAGCATCTCTTCGGTCTAACCTCAGGCCTTCGTGCTGCAGATTAGCCTTCCCTTCACCACTGGAAGAAGGAGGCAACCGCCCCCTTCCTGGTTCCCGGGCCTGGCACTTGCTATGATGTTGACCCCCATATCCCTCTGAGAAATTCTGCGTTTTCCACTCTCCGGCTTCCTCCCACCCACCGGCCAACCACAGGCATGGATCCAGCCTAAGGCTCCTCAACAAAGAGTAAGGGAGCGGTGTGTCCGCTCAGTAACAAGGGGTGAACACGAGCAGAGCTGTTAGCACGGATGTCTGCCGGGCTGGCTCCAGGGCTGTCCCCCTGCTTGCCTGTCCCTCCCCCAGCTGCCTCCCTGGCCCCCCGGGAGGCATGTTCTCAAACGCAGGAAAGGCTTCACCTGGAGGGCTTGAGGAGACGCTTCCCCCCTCCCTCTCCAGGCTTCATGCTGTCTCCTGAGCCACGGTTAGCTCTCACCAGGGCCCCTCTGGGGAGCCTGCTATACAAGGGGCGACACTGGGTTCCAAGGCTGACTGCTTTTCCCAGTTTCCATGTCCCCACAACCTCTACATAGAGGGAGCAGTCTCTGCTTCTTTCTCGGGAGGTGGGGAGACAGGAGCCCTGGTTCTGTTTTGTCCACTCAAGTTGTTTGTCTCCCTGGGCCTCAGTTTCCCCATCAGGAAAACAAGAGAAAGAGTGGGACCACGTGGCCTCTATCATCCCGGGATGCTGTGGGGACTGTCCCCTCTTTGCCTGTCCCCAAGGGGCACAGTTCCAGCCCCAGACTTGCCGCTCGACTCTCTCAGTCGTGGCTGTCACAGGCCAGGGGAGGATGGGGGGAGCCGAGCGGAGCACACAGCAGGACAAATGGACTGTCCATGGTCCACCCGCCTGTTGCTTAAGGGGCGGGAGGGGAGGAGTCCTCAGGGATCCTGTTTCAACAAACGTTTCTTTCCCCAGGAGGGGAAGGCGGGGGGAGAGGGGGAGAGGGACCTATTTAAAGCTACCCTGTTGCTCGCTGCCGGCTCTGTCTGTTTGCCGGGGTCTCTGGCCATCCCAGACCAGAGGTGTGGGCTGGGGGTCCTCCCGGTGACCTGTCCAGTCTAGGTTCCCTCAGCCACTCTACCCCAAGATGGGCCGTGGGGTGAGTATCCCCAAGAGAGGGGTCACTCTGTAAGGTGGAGGAGGGCTCTCTGGAGGGTGAGGGAGGCTGGGGGAGAGAAGGATTGGATGGGGAAGGGTGTGTAAGGAGGGGCAGAGAGAAGCCAGGCTATGGGGCCGCGTGAACTTGGACTGATAGTCTCCTAGCTACAAATGCGTGCTGGGTCCACAGGTCCACTCAGGTGCCCACGCGCACTCCGCTTCCCCACTCCCCAGGATGAGCCCCACAGCCCTCCACCCTACCCCGCATCTCTATCCCTGTGTCTCCCACATCCTAGACAGACCCTACCCTCCCTCACGCACCTCCAAGCGTGCCAGCCGAAGGGAGCTTGGCACTGTTAGTGCTCCCCGCCTGTGCCACCCCCCAGAAATAGCTGTTCCTCTGGCAGTCCCAGTCCGAGAAGATGGGGGTCCTGTTTGAGGTTGGAGAGGCCAGGGGGCATGGCTCCCAAGTCACCAAGCGGTTCCGACACTGGCTCTCAGGTCCCTGAGTGCCAGCAGCCGGGAGGGCTGTGGGGCAGAAGAGCAATGTGCCCCCCAGCCCCAGCCCAGCTCCTCTCCCAACGCCCTGGCCGCACTGCCATCCTCCGTGGCCCTGGGCTGCGAGCACTTTCCCAGAGGCTGCCTGCACCCCCTCAGCCCACCCCTGCCCGAAGCATTCTGCAGCCCTGGGAATGCCAGGGGGAAGATTAACAACCGTGGAGTGAGGGGGGGTGGAGGGCAGGGACAGGGCTCCGAATTCTTGGAAATGAAATTTCCATATGGAGAAAAGTCACCCAATCCCTTACACACTGTGCCTGGCTGCTTTCCTTTTGTGGAATGTCTGGGGAGCGACGGGAGGGTGCTGAGGAAAGGGGGTGTCTGTGGGAAGCTGTGGGGGAGCTTCTGGGCCCAGGAAGGGGTCAGGCAGGGACATGTTATTGCCCTGTGTTTAGCAGCTGGGAAAACTCCGAGCTTGGACACCAGGGTTCCTGCGCTGGGGTAGAAGCTATAAATAGAACCTGCGTGTGTGTGCGTGTGTGTGTATGCATGCGTGTGTGTGTGCGTGTGTGTGTGTGTGTGTGTATACATGTGCCTGCGACACACGTGTTCTCCATAGGCCGGAGCTGATACAGAGATTCCTGGGCGAGCACCTGTGTGTGTCTCGGCAGGCAAATTTGGGAGCGTACAGGCCTCCAAGCATGGGTGAGCCCGGGTTCACTGCGCAAATGAGTGAGGGTCTGCGTGTGGGCTTCACGAAGGAAAAAGTACACCCATGGGAAGATGGGCCATCTTAGGACCCTCAGCTGAACCCTGACATCTCTCCTTCTGCTCTGTGGGCCTCAGAGGAGAGGTCAGGCTACCCGCCATTCCCCCACCCTGAGTTCAGAGAACGGGGAGGTCGTCCTTTCCCTTGCTCCACCTTAGAACCGGGGAGGCCCAGCTCCTGAGGTCCTGCCTGAGAAGCAATTTGACCTTTACCTTTTTGAGGGGCCGCAGCTGCCTGAGTCTCTGCTTCTCCCCCAGCAGCCCTGAAGCCCCCTGACCTTCACCCCAGTAGCTGTGTGCAAGCAATGACAGGTTGGGGAGTGGATCTGGTTCTGCTTGGATGGAGAAGCTGGGGGACAGAGGGGGTCTTAGGGCTGAAGTTTGGAGTTCAACCTACCAGGAGAACCCTGGAAAGGGAAAGCAGCCCCCCCGCTGCACCCCTGCTAGGGTTCATTCCCCCTCTGTCTCTTTCCCCTACATCTGCACTACAAAGCCAGGCCTAACTGTCACCCTGCACCCTGTGGCCGTGAAGGGCAGCGTGGGAGCTGGGGGAAGGGACGGCACTGGTGGGAGGGAGCCCAACCCGCTCCAGCTGCCACCACGAGGCTGCAGTGGGGAGAGCGTGGCTGATTTCCAGCTGCCCCCACTCTGTCCCAGCCTCTGGCTCTCTCAGAAAGAACTCTCTGTTCTCCTTCAGCATTCAAGACCCGGAGAGGGGGACTCGTGGTTGGGGGGGCAGCGGTGGGGGGGGGTCCTTGCTTCCTCTCTTTCTTTCTTGCCTGGGCAGCCCGCTGGCCCCAAATCTCCGCAGGCTCCTGGCTGGAGAGCTTGAGATCCTTGCCAGGACAGGAGGGGGAAGGGGCAGTGTGTCCCAAGCTCTGCTCCTGCTTTGGGGAGAACAGGGTGGGCGCTCAGGGGAGGGGATGCTGCGTGAAACAGTTGGCCACGGTGTAACATGCCCCCAGCTCATGGGCTGGCAATTTGATTCTCATTTCCACAAACTTTATTTCATGTCAAAATGTACAGAAATTCTCTGGCCTCTGTTTCTCTGCCCCAGCCCTAGCTGGCCACCCCCACCCCGCCCCCTGCCCGGTGTATGCCTGGGCCCCGTTTCTGTCCCTGAAGCACAGGAAGGTCACCTTGAAGCCGCTCTGGCCTGATTTCTTGCCTCTGGTCCCTTTGCGGCTTTTCACCCATTCCTTAGTTCTGTTCCCCCAAGGAGAGAGTTGGTGAACCCAAAGCATGTCAATCCATTCGATCAAATGAGCCTGTGTAGGTCTCCTGGAGAGGGAGACGGAGAACTTTCCATGAGCCCCTCCCCCACTCCTTCTGTTGGGCTGCTTCAGTCTCCCCGAGAGGATCAGACTTTAGGACACCAAAGGTATACTTGATTCATGGGTGCTCCCGAGGGAAACAAATGTAAGGTTTAGTGTCTAGGGGACAAGGGTGTCCACCTCTCACTGAGCCCCCACCCTGTTCCTGATCTCACTGGTCTGACTGCCCCCTCTCCCGGTGCTGGACTCATGATCTCATGGGATGAGGGCAGCTGCCATATTCCTGCCATCGTGCCTGACTCTGTGATGGGGAAAGAGTGCATCACCCCAGAGCACACATTTTTATGGCAGCAAAGCCACCAGGACGGTGCTGTAACAGACACAAGTCAGTGTGCGTTTGCCCAAGCCCATGGCGTGGACACCACCACCGGGCAGACGGCCTGGCGGCCACGGACCTTGGGTAATCACAATGTTCGGTGCAGGTTCATGGCCGCAGCAAATGCCCCACTCCGGGGGGATGGTGACAGTGGGGATGACATATGGGGCCAGGGGGCATATGAGAACTCTCTGTACCTTCCGCTCAATTTTGCTGTGAGCCTAAAACTGTCTTTAAAAGAAAAGTCTAGTTTTAAAAAATGCACACTACCCTGTAAAAAAGGACAAATACATTGCCGGTAGATCCCATCCAGGTGTCCAGTCTTTTTTTTTTTTTAAGATTTATTTATTGATTTTAGGGGGGAGCGGCAGAGGGAGAGTCTTAAGCAGACTCCGTGCCCCCAGGTGGGACTCGATCTCATGACCCTGAGATCACGACCTGAGCGGAAAGCGAGAGTCAAACACTTAATGGACAGCACCAGCCAGGCGCCCCCAGGTGTCCAGTCTTTATGAAAAAATGAATTATACCACAGTGTAGAGAAGCTTGCTCCTGAAAGTCCCACTCGGCCTTAGGGACAGAAATCCAGCCAGTCGCTGACAAGGACATGACGCCCTGAGGGGTGTGGGGGGCGGAGAGGGAGTGAGAAGGCAGTTTCGTGGCCCCCCCAGGCCCTCCCCAACCCCTCCTCCCCTAG
Source organism: Ursus americanus (assembly GCF_024610735.1). Lineage (NCBI taxonomy): Eukaryota > Metazoa > Chordata > Mammalia > Carnivora > Ursidae > Ursus > Ursus americanus. The sequence goes on from NC_142128.1 coordinate 45,112,871, forward strand.
CACCCCAACCAGCCCCACCCCCACCCCGTGGAAGGAGCAATTTCCCACCCTGTTCCCCAGAGGTTCCTGTGGCTCCTGGCAGCCTGGCGGTGGTGAGGAGACCACAGGCTGCGAAGAGGAAGGGGATCGCAGGCCCTCATGAGGCTCCAGGGAAAATGTTGGCCTGATTTCGCCGGAGTTCCCAGGAACGCCAGGACCCGAGAATACACGCATTTTAGTATTCTCAGAGACATATTTTTATATTTTGGACAAATGGAGCCCAGTTCCCTTCTTACCCAGTTGTGCCTTGGGGCCTCAAGTTGTGAAAATCCCCCTCGGCCAGCAGTGGGCCGGCTGGCTGACTGGAAGGATCAGGATGGCGGCACACTTCGCGTCCCGACTTCTTGGACTCGTTCTGACCCTCCAGCCACGGGCTTCTCTCAGCCCATCAGCCCTGCACGTCCCATTTCCAGCCCCACCACCTGCCCCTCGCCTCCCCAAACTCCTCCACCTCCTTCCCTGCCCTGAGCCCCGACTCCCCAAACACTCTGCCTCCCCCAAATTCCCCTCTGTCCCTACCCCTCCCTAAGTGGCCCTGGTGTTGGGACAAAGCCCCTCCTACAGGTGCTTCTTCCTCATGCCGGCCCCCAACCCTGGCCACCGCCTTCCAGAATTCTAAATAGCATAGGATGATGGTTTTTAAAGTTTCTGTTCCGTTTAGTATTTAGCTACAGGGTTTTCTCAACAAACGAAATCTTAGCAGAAGCCCAACAGTAAAGAGCCAAGAGTGGGGTCCTGAGTCCTGAGTCCTGAGCCCTTTGGTCTTCCCTGAAATTCCAACATAGAGCCCGTGGCCCTGCAACTAGTTTGCAAACTGAGAGCCTGGGGTCCCCTCCGCCCTCCACCCTTTCTTCCCCTCCCCTGGGACCATCACTGCCCTTGCAGCCACCAGCCCCAGCCCAGTACCTGCCCTCCAGGCCTGTCCAGTGGGAATAGAGGCTCCGGTCTCTGGCCTCCCTGACTCTCCGGGCTCTTCCCCTGCAGGCCGGCCGTGAGTACTCACCTGCAGCCACCACTGCGGAGAATGGGGGCGGCAAGAAGAAGCAGAAAGAGAAGGAGCTGGATGAGCTGAAGAAGGAGGTGGCCATGGTGAGGGCCACAGCCTGCCCAGCGGGTCTTGGCAACGGGGTGCCCAGCCAGCCTGGCGCACTCAGAGAAGCCATGCCACCCCTCCCGTGCCCCTTGCCTCAACCCCGTGCCCCTCTGCCCTCCCACGCATTCTAGACGCAGCACCCAGCCTCCTGCCCCAGAGTAACTTGACTTCCCTCCCCAGGATGACCACAAGCTGTCCTTGGATGAGCTGGGCCGCAAGTACCAAGTGGACCTCTCCAAGGTGAGTGGCGGGGCCGTGTCAGGACTAGAAGTCAGAACCCCTGCTTCATAGTTAGTAACTCGTTTCCTGTGTGCCTGGAAGCCAGGCCCGGGGGGTCTCCAGGCAGACCGTTTCTGCTGCCCCAGGCAGCTCCGGTGACACATATCTCAGGGAAGTGACCCCCGCAAAGCGGTGACGTAACCCCCCCCCAGTGCTCTCACAGTAGCCCCACTGTGCGCGCTGTGCTGTGATGGGTGCTTTACGTACACTCCCCTGACCCTCACAAGACCTGTGACGTCGGTATTGTCCACCTGTCCGCTACAGCAAGGAGCCTCCTGCAGGGGGACGAGCTTCCAACAGCACAGAAACAGGAAGTGGCACGGTCAGGTTACCAAGCCCATCAACTGAAAAATAAAGTATCAAGGAACACCTTAGTGGGAGCACACCTCCTCCTGCAGGCCCTCCCTGACTTCCCTTTGAAAATTCTCGGCTCCTCATTCCTTCACCTACTCTGTTTTCTTAATGATCTGGCGGTGATGTCTACTTATCGGGTGTCACTCACTGGGTCATAAACTCCACGAGGCAGGGACTTCGTGGGTCTTGTCCTCCTCTTGGATCCCCAGAGCTGATAACAGAGCCCAGTTTGTAATAGGCATTTGAAACACATGTCTTAAATGAATGAGTGGGCAGATGGAAGATAATTAAGTGACCTCTGCCCTCGAGGAGCTCAAGTCTAGAGAAGAACGTGGCCCAGGGTTCCCATGTGCCAGGCGGAGTGTGGCTCTACAGCGACGTGAGGGCTGCACGGGGACATGGGAGCCACGCCCAGGCCAGGCTCTCTGGGAAAGGTGACAGCCGGTTTCCAAAGCCGTGTGACACTATGGTCAGTCGTGTTGGCCTCTCTCGAATTCTTGCTGAAGAGGGGAGTGTCTCCCCAGGGGCCTTCTCCAGGCTGCCAGTGGGGGAGACACCGTGGCCCTCACCCACCGGTACCTCAACCCAAGGAGGACCAGAGGGGGGCCACATTCTGACTTTTCCTCAGGCTTCCAGGCTTCCATTGCAAATGCCATCTCCTCCGTGTAGCTCTCTCCATGATCCCCCGCCCCCTCCTACCAGGTGGGATTTTCCTCTCCAGATGGACATTGTTCCCCTGCGAGGAGCTGGCGGGAAGCAGTGCGGAGCGGACGACTCCGGAGACGCGCTCACACTCCTCTCCCCGCCTCTCTCAGGGCCTCACCAACCAGCGGGCCCAGGACATTCTGGCTCGGGATGGACCCAATGCCCTCACCCCGCCCCCGACAACCCCCGAGTGGGTCAAGTTCTGTCGCCAGCTCTTCGGGGGCTTCTCCATCCTGCTGTGGATCGGGGCCATCCTCTGCTTCCTGGCCTATGGCATCCAGGCTGCCATGGAGGACGAACCATCCAACGACAACGTGAGCGGGCACGCCGGACCCTGCGCCGGCCCGTGGCTCTGTCCTCCAACCCCAGAGCCCAGGACAGTTGGGGGCAGGGAGCAAGAGCCTCATGGCACCGTCCCACAGTCCCCTCGGCTGTAAAGGGATGACACTTCTCTGTCTATCTCTGAACGCCTCCCAACACACACACACACACACACACACACACACACACACACACACACACAAGTTCTCGAATGAGACAGACCCTTCCTGTTCCTGCACAGCTAAGTGGGCTTGTCTGGATCTGTGGGGCTTCACCCCCAGGAGAAGTCCTAGTCCTGGGAACTCCCTGCGATTTCCCCTGCCCTTCCCTTTCTCAGGAAACTCGGGGGGCTGGGGGTAAGGGGTCTCCTCTGCCATTGTCACTCCCAGTCACAGACAAAGTCATCAAATGCCCATCTGAGGGGCAGAGGCCCCTCCAGGGTTGGGAGAAGGGCCGGTGCCTCAAACCTTTCTCCTTACCAGCTCTATCTGGGCGTGGTGCTGGCAGCGGTGGTCATCGTCACCGGCTGCTTCTCCTACTATCAGGAGGCCAAGAGCTCCAAGATCATGGATTCCTTCAAGAACATGGTGCCTCAGGTACACAGCCGGCCGGGGCTCCGGGCCGGGGCACAAGGCTTCTGGGGGAGTCCAGCTCCTCCTCCCGAGCTCCTTGCGCTCTGAGACGGAGGCGTGGGCACAAACGACCCTCCCGCTCTCCGCACCAGGGCCTGCTTGTATTGCCTGGGGTCCACGGGCATCCTCCTGGAGGGTTGGCGGGGGGAGGCCAGCAGCGAGGATAGCGGCAGAGGGAGGAGCCCTTCGCGAGATGCCCGTCCCCCTCCCGCCCCCAGCAAGCCCTTGTGGTGCGGGAAGGAGAGAAGATGCAGATCAACGCGGAGGAGGTTGTGGTGGGAGACCTGGTGGAGGTGAAGGGTGGGGACCGCGTGCCTGCGGACCTCCGCATCATCTCTTCTCACGGCTGCAAGGTGAGGGGGCGATGCCGGGGCAGCCGGGAGGGGCCCGTGTCAACGCCTGTCCCCACGCGCCCGGCCCCGCTTGGTCTCCCATGGAGTGTTCACGGACGGTCTCCTCGGTCTGTGCTGGGCTATGCCATGGGAGCCACTGGACGGCAATCGCGTAGTGGGGGTCATCCTGTGTCACATGCCCTTTATGCATCCACGTAGCTGTCTAACGTCCCTCTGCACTAGCGTCGTCGTGCAGCCACCGTATGTGGCCACAGACAGCGCCAAGCGTGACCCCAGATGGCGCCATTTTCTTAGGCTCTCGAGTTAGAGCCCCCCGGGAGCTGTATAATGCAGAGACGCCCCTTCCAGTCCCCATTTACAGATGAGTCAATGATGGTTTCGTTGGTTAAGTCACAAGCCCAAGGTCACGTAAGAGGTCAGTGAGAGCCAGGGTTCCAAACCAGACAGGGACAACAGCCGAGTGCTGCTATAAATATGTGATGAGCACAAGTGTCCTTCTGTCCCGCGTGTCATGGAGGTGGAGTGAGGCCGGAGCCGGGAGACGACTGTGTCTGCCCATCTGCCGACCACACACCTGCTTTCTCCTCAGGTGGATAACTCATCCCTCACGGGCGAGTCGGAGCCCCAGACCCGCTCCCCCGAGTTCACCCACGAGAACCCCCTGGAGACCCGCAACATCTGCTTCTTCTCCACCAACTGTGTGGAAGGTGAGCAGCCGGCTGGGGGGGAGCGCCGCACCTGGGCCCCGACACGGGGAAGAGTCTAAATCCCGAATCCCCAGGCAGGACTGGGGGATGCTCGTGCTTACTCATCAGACGTCCTGCCCAAGTGGGGGGAGGGGACTGAGGGACCAGGGGCCCTGACTCTGCAGAAGTTACCTCCCCCCGGGAGGATCTGTGTTCTGTCTACACTGGGACTGAGCAGATCCCAAAGCCTGCGGATACTGGGCCAAGACCTCCATACACACACACACACACACACGCACACACTACACAAAACACACAACACAGGCACACAGACACGAACACACGCATGCCCCAAATCAGCCGTGACTCCTAGAAGTCATTGGTCTGACCGATTCCTTCCATTTCTCCTGATGCTGGGACTTGTCGCTTCCCTGTCCCACCCTTGCTTTCACCAGCGACCAGGTGGGGAAGACTCCAGCCAGGTGAACACGGGGGCCCCCCTTCAGGCTGCCCAGTGCACCCCACCTCTGTTCTGGGTTCTGGAGATGAGCAAGGGCCACCACATAGGGGCAGGAGACCAAGCCCACCCGAAATCCGTGCCCTCTGTGGCCGTGCCTCCTTGAGAGGGATGGATGGCGAGAGCTGGTGGGAAAGGAGGTCTGGCTAAACCTCGGGCTTGGAACGGGGCCGGAGGAGGCCACGTGCCCCACCCACACCTCTCCCTTCCTGATTCTCATTTGTCCTTGGTGTATATTGTCTCTATGAGCATTTTTTTAAAGATTTATTTATTTACTTTAGAGAGAGAGCATGTGGGGAGTGGAGAGGCAGAGAGAGAAGGAGAGAGAGACTCTCAAGTAGACACTGCACTGAGCATGGAGTCCGACCCGGGGCTCGAACCCATGACCCCAAGATCATGACCTGAGCGGAAACCAAGAGTCAGACGCTCAACTGACTGAGCCACCCAGGTTCCTCTCCTTTAGCAAGTTTGAATTACAATGAAAATCAGCACACATGAGATATCTTAAATTTTTAATGTACTGAGATTCTGAAATTTGCTCTACATTTCCCACAATTGGTAAAAATGCCTAGTGAAATACTCGCGTTGCTTTCTCTGAAATTGTCTTTGGAGAAAGGAGAAGAAATGAATGGAACCGACATTTGTCGAGCACCTGCTACGCGCCGGGTGCCAGTCAGGTCTATCGCAGCGCTCTCTCGTTTCGGGATGAAAGCGATCTGGGGCGGGGGGGACCCAACGAGGGTGCAAACCCAGCTTCGGCGGGCTCCCACCCCGTGTTCTTTCCCTCATCCCGCACTTTCACGTGCCCCGCGTGGCTGCATGAGGCTCAGCAATTGCCTGGCTTATTCTGTGGGGTCTCAGGCCCAACGCGGAGAAAGAAAATCTTAAGTCGGCCACGGAAAATCCGTAACGTGAGATACTCTGGGTCCCTAACCAGCGGGAGACTGATTTTACTGAGCTGCTCAGGCAGTTCTTGTATCCCATTGCTTGCATCTCCTCGATTTGAACTCTGAGCTCATTTGCAAGGTGTCTCTCCTCAGGCCCAAGCCTAAGGGTACACGAGTTGTGGTTGCCCGGGTCTAGGACTGGACGTCTGTGCAGGGGGAGCCAGCCGGGTGAGGTCGGATCTCGGGAGGGCGACCCCAGGACCCCAGTCTGAGGCTCATTTCCTCCGCGGTGGTTTTCCTTTTCCAAGAAGTAGGCTTCCCCTCTGTGTTGCAGGCACGGCCAGGGGCATCGTGATCGCCACAGGTGACCGGACGGTGATGGGCCGCATAGCCACCCTGGCCTCGGGCCTGGAGGTGGGGCGGACGCCCATCGCCATGGAGATCGAGCACTTCATCCAGCTGATCACAGGGGTGGCCGTGTTCCTGGGGGTCTCTTTCTTCGTGCTCTCCCTCATCCTGGGCTACAGCTGGCTGGAGGCCGTCATCTTCCTCATCGGCATCATCGTGGCCAATGTGCCTGAGGGGCTGCTGGCCACTGTCACCGTGAGTGGGTCAGGCCGAGGGGCGACCAGGGGAGGTCTTGCTACCCTTTCCTCAAAGGCAATCGAGCCTTATTGTATGTCAGCAATTTGTTCCCTTCCAGCCCCTAAAATCACCTGTCAGACTCTCCTTTAATACACGGCTCAGAGTTCGAGCCTGAGACATCTCAGGTAGGGCTGCGCCTCGGCTCGCAGCTTCTCCGCCGGAGCTCGTCCCCGCCGCCCTTCTCACCCCTCCGCTGCAGTCTGCAGCTCGTCCCGGCCAACCCTCTGCAAAGCCTCCCTCAAAGGTCACCGATGACTAAGTGGCAAACCCAGTGACCTTTTCTCAGCCCCCTTCCTTAACTCCGCTGTAGAAACAGATACTGCTGTCCACCCTCCTAGAATTCTCTCCTCCGTCCATTACTGTGACATGTCACAATTCTGGCTGTCCTCTGTCCCCTGCGGGGTCTCCTCCTCCGCCGACCCCGATGCGCGGGCCTCATGCTCTGCTCTCTCCCACACCCTGGAGTGAGCCCGTCTCCCCCCAGTGTCAGGCCTGTTCTGGGTGAGCGACTCGCATACCCCTCCACTCAGTCTATGCTGGCCCGCTCTAGAGCTCTGGCCACGTGTCTTCAATTCCATGTGGGACTTTTCACTTAAATACACACCCATGATCTCAGTTCGACGTGTCTGAAATCGAGCACATTCCCTGCCCACGCGTAGGTCCCCCTCGGTGTTTGCAGACTGGGATCAAGGAAGGCAGGGTAGAGCCCTGGTCCGGGGTGGGGTCACGGGCACTTCCGGCTCCAGGCTTAGAACTTCCTACTCCCCTCTCTCGACCAGGTGTGTCTGACCCTGACGGCCAAGCGCATGGCCCGGAAGAACTGCCTGGTGAAGAATCTGGAGGCAGTGGAGACGCTGGGCTCCACCTCCACCATCTGCTCCGACAAGACGGGCACCCTCACCCAGAACCGCATGACCGTCGCCCACATGTGGTTCGACAACCAGATCCACGAAGCCGACACCACTGAGGATCAGTCTGGTGACTGGGCACGCCAAGGGGGCGAGGGGCTGGAGGATGTCCGGGGCCCCGGCACAGTGGAGACTGTGGGAGTAGACGGGGCTCTAACGGGGAGCCATGCTCCTGGTTCTCCCCCACTGCCTCCCAGGGGCCACTTTTGACAAACGATCCCCCACGTGGACGGCCCTGTCTCGGATCGCTGGTCTCTGCAACCGCGCTGTCTTCAAGGCCGGGCAGGAGAACATCTCTGTGTCTAAGGTAGGGGGTCAGCGGCGCCTCCATGGCCTGCCCGCCTTGCTGGTGCCCAGCTCCCCCTCCTGCACCCCCTGGCTGCCTCGGGGGCTTTGGTGCCCCTCTCCCTCCATCCTCCACTGCCCACCACCCTTGTGACACTGAATTCTCCTCCGGCAGCGGGACACAGCCGGCGACGCCTCGGAGTCAGCTCTGCTCAAGTGCATTGAGCTGTCCTGCGGCTCCGTGAGGAAGATGAGGGACAGAAACCCCAAGGTGGCAGAGATCCCTTTCAATTCCACCAACAAGTACCAGGTCTGGTTGGGGTGCTGGGACAGGAGCAGGGGAAGGGGCCGAAATGAAGGGGGCGCACAAAACCTAGAAGCAGTGGGGGCATCTGAGGGCCATGCCACTTGCCCTGCCTCGTCCCCCAGGAAAACTGGGGGACTACGTGTCTGGGCACAAGGAACCCCTGAACTTCCAGATCTCCATTCCTCACTATATCCCGTTGCCTTCCCGACTCCAGCCTCAGCCCCCCATCCCTTCCAGCTGTGGGGGTGAACCACACTCTGAAATGTCCCCAGGGTATCCCCCAGGCTGCAGACATCTGTTAAACGCCAAGAATGCAGCCCCGCCATGTCCTGTGCAAGCGTGCTGAGGCCAGCCCAGTGGTGGGGTGCTGGCATGAGAGCCACCTGGCCCCCACGGTGCCTGTCTTAACTGACCTTGGGACATATTTGTGAAGTGAATGAATGTCCTATGGGCAGGTGACTCTCAGGTTATAGGGCTGGGACTACGAGGCCCACACTCCCCTTCTCACACACAGGCTCTCCCCCTGTCCGTGGTAGTTGATGGGTGGGGGGTTAGTGCATCAGGGGAGGCCTCCTCGGCAGGCCCCCTCCGTAACCGCCTGTCTTCTCTCCAGCTGTCCATCCACGAGCGAGAAGACAGCCCCCAGAGCCACGTGCTGGTGATGAAGGGGGCCCCGGAGCGCATCCTGGACCGGTGCTCCACCATCTTGGTGCAGGGCAAGGAGATCCCTCTGGACAAGGAGATGCAAGACGCCTTCCAGAACGCCTACATGGAGCTGGGCGGGCTGGGGGAGCGCGTGCTGGGTGAGAGGCGGGGGCGGGGCCGAGGAGGGTCTCTGGGCCTCAGGGGCTGCCCCAGGGCAGGGGCATGGGGGACACCCAGGCAGCCACCGAGCTGGGCTCACTCTTCCCTCCTGCCCACGTCAGGGTTTTGTCAACTGAATCTGCCCTCTGGGAAGTTTCCCCGGGGCTTCAGGTTTGACACAGACGAGCTGAACTTTCCCACGGAGAAGCTCTGCTTCGTGGGGCTCATGTCCATGATCGACCCTCCCCGGGCTGCTGTGCCGGACGCCGTGGGCAAGTGCCGCAGCGCCGGCATCAAGGTACGGGCCTCACCTCTTCCCCACCCTCCCCTCCCAACCGCCAAAGGTGGAGGGAGGGCAGGGGCTGCTGCCTTGGGGACGCCCAGGCCCCTCGCAGCCGCCTTCCTCTGTAAGGAAAGGTCAGCCCTGCCTGGAGTTCTCGCCCTGGTCCCTTTCTGTTGGCGACCAGGCCCGTCCTCTCCCCCACTCATTCTAGCCTGATCCGAGCCCACCTGGCACTTGTGTCTTGGAGATCTGGTTGTCCTGCCTTCCCGACTAGTGCCCACTCTCTCCACCACTGGGGGTGGGGTGAGCAAGCCCTGATCTGCCCCCGCTCGCTCCCCACACCAGGACAGTAAGAAGAAGGAGACGTGGTGCCTGGCCTCCGGGGCCCACGGGCTCTCAGGGAAACAAGTGGCCCTACACTGACTCCCGGAACGATGTGATAGCAGGGGTCGTGAGCACCTGCTATGGGCCAGACGCTCTCGTAACACAAACAGCCAGTTGTAGCAGTCAGGCCCTATGCTCAGCACTTAGGCTGTGTGAGCTCATGCCATCTCTCCACAATCTGACGAGCAAGCACCGGTGTTTTCCCTTTTAACAGAAGAGGGAAACTGAGGCACAAAGTCACAGGGTCGTAAGTGGTAGAGCCGGGATTAGGAAAAGGCCGTCCGCCATTTCCTAAGTATCACACCGAAGCGCTTGTGTCTAGACGTGTGTATGCAAGGGATTTCTCAATCCCAATCGCTCTGTCTCTGAGGTAGGCGTCATCACCCCCATTTAAAAATAAAACCAGCTGAGTGAGACTCAGAGTGGGTAAGTCGCTTTCCCAAAATAAACCTGCCAGGACGGGGTGGATCAGGTATGTGAAGCATGGTCCGCTGTCTGGAAACCCGTGCTCCTGCCCGTCAGGCTGCCTCTTGCCACGGTCAGAACTATCATGGAGGCCTGGGGACAGAACCCCCAGGGAAGTCAGAGCAGGGAGCAGTTAATTCTGCCTCAGAGACCAGACAGCGTTCTACAGAGCACGTGATATTTGATCTGGGCCTCGAAGGCCGGAGTGTTTTGTAAGGCAGGGAGAGGAAGGCTGTCAAGGTCAGGGACGATGCATGTCCTGACATGGTGAGACGGCACGTGGGGTGCAGGTGTGTGTGGGGGGTGGCTCGGCAGCACTGGGGATGGAGACTGGGACATTGGGCCAGGGCCAACTGGAAGGGCTTTGCCTACATGCCTGACTTGGGCTTCATCCTGTGGCTCTCTGGGGGCAGAGCCAGCTTTCAGGAGGCCACCTGGGTGGAGAAGGGCCTGGATCTGGAGAAGAACTGGAGGCAAGGAAGCAGGGAGAGAGTCTGAAGCGATAGTCCAGGCAAGGGTTGAGGACCTTCTCCAGGGTGGCGACAAAGGGATGGAGGCGAGGAGTCGCATCTGAGAAACACTTTGAGAACATGGTGACCAAGCTGGACACAGTCAGTGAGGGAGATGCAGGAACAAAGGAACGGAATGCACAGAGAGGACAGTGTCAAGCTGGGGGCAGAGGGCCGGCTTGGCGGGGTGGTGGGAGTGCACGATGAGCTCAGCTTTGACTTTCAGCTGGAAGCATCTGTTGGACACGCAGGGAGAGACATCCCAGGGGAAGCTGGCCGAAGCTTAGAGCCCAGGACAGAGGGTCAGGACCGGAGAGTGAGGCTCGTCAGCACGAGTGCAGTTCAAGACCCACTAGTGAACCAGGATCAGGGAGGGGACCAGCATGAAGCCGGGGCCACCAGTCTTGGGGCAAGTAGAGAGAGAGGAGCCAGGGAAGGACAGAGGGGAAAGTCACAGCTCAGTTTACTGAGCGTCCCCTAGTGCCATTTACTCCTTACGACCATCTTGGAAGGTGAGGCTCGTCCCCTCCTGGGGCTGTGGCTGGTCTGAGTTGCTACAGCTGGGGAGAGCCGGTGCTCAGGCTTAGGTCCACCATCCGACTCCATAGTCGCCCCTTCCACCTGGCGGCCAACCCGGAGGAGGCAGGAAAGAGTGGGAAGAAGCAGGGAGGGGAACCGGGAATAATGGGGTCCATGCAGACCAAGTGGGGCCAGGTTTCAAGGAGGGGGTGGTGGACGGTGCCAAGTGCAAAGAGGGGTCAAGCAGGATGAGGACTGCAAAGATGCTTTTGTCTTCAGGTGGGGGCCCCTTGTGGCCTTCGAGGGGCAGTTCAGTGGGGTGGTGGTGGTGGAAGAGAAGGGAGTGGGCCTTGAAGGGGCTTGCTCCTCAGTATCTGTGAGATTTGCCCACAGACCCACAGGTGCAAATGCTTTTGCTCTGGCTCTGACCCAGCCACGCTCATGACAGACGGCCGTGTAACCCACCTCTCCGATGGCCACCACCCTCCCCACCAAACTCCATCCATTCTGTAAGAATCACCTTCTGCCCACGTGAAGAAGGGGTATCAGAGGCAGCTAATCAGGTGGTGAAGGCTGGGCGGGGGTGGGGGGTGTCCCCTTCATCCCTACTCTGTCCCGCTGGACGGCCCGCAGCAACCAGAGTGGACACTAAGAAAACCGTATCCTACTCCTGGCTCCAGTAACCTTGAGTCATGGGCCCTTTCTAAGCCTCCATCCCTCATTGGTTAGTGAGGGGTCCCTGCAGCTCAGACACCCTCAGAGCCCATGAAATCCAGTCTCTGAGGACCCTCTTCCAAGAGGCCCTTGTTAATTCGTTACTCGTCGTGGAGGCTTTCCTCCACTGAAGCAAAGTATCTCTGATCCCCAAAGTGTAACTTGTCACCCACTCAAACACACACGCACAAACACACACACACACATGCACACGGTTCTACCACTTTGGCTGGGATCTACCAGTCCCACCATCTGGTGGTCTGGCTTTCTCTGACTTCGGGAAAGGAATGGATTGGGAGGGGGTGTTCGTACTGCTTTTCTTTTCTCTTTTCTCCTTGCTGCCAGGTGATCATGGTGACCGGGGACCACCCCATCACAGCCAAGGCCATCGCCAAAGGTGTGGGCATTATATCAGAAGGCAACGAGACGGTGGAGGACATTGCGGCCCGGCTCAACATTCCTGTCAGCCAGGTCAACCCCAGGTGAGGCCTCCACGGGACCCCGTCCCCGATCAGCCTGTCCTGTCCCACAGAATGCTCGAGGGCCCTGGGGGGGATTTTGGATAGCTCCTCTGGGACCTTTGCAGGCCTTACCATGACTCCTCAGCAGCCAGCTCCTCAGTCCTGAGTGTGTCCAGGAGATGTCCCAGAACGGTCCTGAGTCTCCGTTCTCTCAATTACAAATTTAGGGAACCATGTACACTGCAAGGTGGCTACGGGGGTGAGGTGTGTGTAAGAAAGCTAGCACGTTGCCTAGCAACGACCCCGCTGGGTGAGGATGTCGGCTCACTTCCTCAAAGAGAGAGAGGGGACAGACAGGCCACGGAGAGAGGGCGAGGAGGACCACAGTCCGGGGGACCCTGTGGCCCAGCGGTGGGGGCGGAGGCTGCGGGGCTGGTGGGCGGCGGGGAAATCAGCTGCCTCCGCCCCCACTGTGCAGAGAAGCCAAGGCGTGCGTGGTGCACGGCTCGGACCTGAAGGACATGACGTCGGAGCAGCTGGACGAGATCCTGAAGAACCACACGGAGATCGTGTTCGCGCGGACGTCCCCGCAGCAGAAGCTCATCATCGTGGAGGGCTGCCAGAGGCAGGTGAGCGGGCGCGCAGGGCCGGGCGGGTGCACTGGGCCTGGACGGGCTTCCTGCTCCACTCTGGCTGTGTCTTCGTCCAGGGGGCCATCGTGGCGGTGACCGGGGATGGCGTGAACGACTCCCCCGCGCTGAAGAAGGCCGACATCGGCATCGCCATGGGCATCTCGGGCTCCGACGTGTCGAAGCAGGCGGCCGACATGATCCTCCTGGACGACAACTTCGCCTCCATCGTCACGGGCGTGGAGGAGGGTGAGGGGCCATGTGGCCGGGGTGGCACCCAGGACAGGTGACGCCCACGCTCTGCTTCCTGGGCCTCTACCCCAACGCAGAGCCAACTCAGGATCCCAGGCACGGCAGTCCACTTTGGCTTCCCTCGAACACAGAGTCTCCCTCTCTGGGCACCGCGGGCAGCCACGCTCCAGGGGCTTGGGCTGGGGAGGGGGGCTTCCCGTCTCCCTGATGCCCCTGAACCTCCCCCAGGCCGCCTCATCTTTGACAACCTGAAGAAATCCATCGCGTACACCCTGACCAGCAACATCCCCGAGATCACCCCCTTCCTGCTTTTCATCATTGCCAATATCCCCCTGCCTCTGGGCACCGTGACCATCCTCTGCATCGACCTGGGCACAGACATGGTGAGGCCGGGGGTCAGAGCGGCACACAGGGGCTGGAGGTGGGCAGCCGGGGAAGGAGAGGCGTGCAGGGCGGCTGGCCAGGCTGCGGTGGTTGAAGGAACTGAAGCCTGAGACCTGGGCCATAATAGGGTGTTAGTAATGTGCACTGGAATGCATCAGAGATTCCTCCCCGCTGACTGTGCCCTGCACCTGTCGGCTCCCTTCCACTGCCCTCCCCCCACCCCACACACAGGTCCCCGCCATCTCCTTGGCCTACGAGGCCGCGGAGAGTGACATCATGAAGCGGCAGCCGAGGAACCCACAGACGGACAAGCTGGTGAATGAGAGGCTCATCAGCATGGCCTACGGACAGATCGGTGCGGCGGGGCCCTGGGGCTCGGGGGGACCCCAAGAGAGGTCTCTGCCCAGCTGTTGGGGGATGAGCCCTGGTGAAATCCTGGCCAGGAGGCAGCTCCCCAACCCAGGGCCGGCCTCTCGCCCTCTGCCCACAGGAATGATCCAGGCGCTGGGCGGCTTCTTCACCTACTTCGTCATCCTGGCGGAGAACGGTTTCCTGCCGTCGCGGCTGCTGGGAATCCGCCTGGACTGGGACGACCGGTCCATGAACGATCTGGAGGACAGCTACGGGCAGGAGTGGGTGCGTGGGGCCTCTAGGGTGGACGCACGGGCCCAAGGGGGTGGGCTCGGCGCCTGCAGGAGCACCCAGGGGGGCCAACTGGGGCTGGGGGCTAAGGGTGCCCCGTGCCAGCCGTTTGACGAGTGCCCCCAGCACGCTGCCCCCTGCCCCTCCCCTCCCTCTCACGCTGCCCCATCCGCCCCCAGACCTATGAGCAGCGCAAGGTGGTGGAGTTCACCTGCCACACGGCCTTCTTCGCCAGCATCGTGGTCGTGCAGTGGGCTGACCTCATCATCTGCAAGACCCGACGCAACTCGGTCTTCCAACAGGGCATGAAGTGAGCAGCCCCCAGCCCCCCAGCAGAGAGTGCTCGTGGGGCCCTGCAACCCCCCCCCACGGGCCCCCTCACCCTGCGCCCACATCTGGGGAGGAGGGAGCATCCGATTGCACCTGCCCGGCCGGCGTCTGAAATAGGTGTCTGAGGAGGAAGGGGTCACAGCACCATTCCTGACAAGTTTTAATTTTGCTTCTAATCTACTGCTTGAAGGTTTCCTTCTCTCTTCCTTCCTTTTCATCTTCCACACCTCTCCCCTTTTTCCCTCTTCCCTCCCCTCTTCTCTTCGATCCTCTCTCCTTCCTTCCCTCGGCCACCTCACACTCCCACAACACCCACCCCACCCTCTGCTGAGCCCGAAGTGTGGGTGCCCTGTGCTCCCCCCTCCCCCCGTGTGTAGGTAGTTCTCGTTTCTAGCCTCCCCCCACCCGCAGGGCGGTGCGTTATCCCCGTGGGGGCTGGGAGCTGCTGGGGCAGGCTCCTGTCTTCTTAGAGTGTGAGTGACCACGTGCCAGTCATCATGCTGTGAGTCAAACAGCCGTTTAAACTCACGATAGCTCCACGAGGTAGGTGCTACTTTCCTCTTACAGACCAGAGACCCCAAAAAAGGTTACATGAGGCACCTGAGGTCAGTCAGCTGTAAGGCTCCTCCAGGTCTGCCTCTAGCACCCAAGCTCCTGGCGGCTGCACGGGCGGCTCGCCTGGCAGGGTCTGGCCCGGGTCGGTGCTTGGCGATGGCTCCGTGACCGCAGCGCGGACGGTGGTTAGTGCCGGCGCATCACTATTGCTGGCTGACTCCAGCCTCCGAGAGAGGCCCGTGGAAAAGGAGAGGGGTCCTGATAACGCCAGCAGCCACTGGCCAGCGGCTGCCCCAGCGGGGAGCCTCAGAGATGCTGTTTGCCAGGTTCCAAAGCTTTACAGAAATGAGCCGCGTACCAGAGGGCCGCTTGGCTTACTGAAGTGTTTCTCGGAGGCAGAACCATCAGCGGGAAGGACCGCGATCGCGCGCTAGCATGCGGCTCTGGTTGGAAGGAGTCTATTTCCAATTTTAAATGGGGAAATGATACTCATTACTTACTAACCAATATAGCCGAAGAGACAACAATCCGTTAAAATGGGGTCTTTATCAAAGAATAGGACGGATCCTTTAGTGAGTGGAAGGGAACTACTGGCCTAAGCCATGAAGACAGGCAGTGTGCGAGGTTGTAACAGGTTGAGTAATAATTCGACCGAGCACGTTGCACATTCCAGCACTTTCCACGCTTCATCTCCCATTCTACTCCCAACAACCCCATGTCATACGGGTAATATCTCCACCTCACAGGGAAAGACCGAGGCTCAGAGAGGTGCGGAAACATTGCTTACAACCAAAAGCTAGTAAGTGGCAGGGCTGCGACTAGACTCTGCTGTCTGGCTCCAGAAACTGCTCTCAGAACCTTACTCTGTCCTGCTTTCCTGTTCTGAAGTCTTGGACACACATCCAGCATTTACTTTCCAGGGAGTGGACAGCTTCCTCTTTGCTAAGTGCTTTACAAACATTCTCCTCTTTATTGAATATCTACAACCAGCAACTACCAGGGCCAGGGAGACACTGAGAATGTGTAGGACACTCACGGGCTCTCAGAGCACCTTGCAGGGCAGACGACACGGACTGACACAGACCACCTGCGGGGAGCCATAGCAAGACCGCACGCTGGGTGAGGACAGCCCCACGACTCGGGAAGGAAGTGTGTGTTGACCACAGCAGCAGAGAGCACATCAGCCAACACATTAGAAACATTTATATAATGGTTGAATGTGTGTGTTATAGGCAACGATTGGAGGTGAGGTCAGTAAGCAGAAAAAGTAAAGAAAATCTGCTTTGGTTGTGTGCGGCAGAAGAGGGTGTGTGAAGATGGAGGACGGTGTCTATAACCGTCCCAGGGCATGTCTCGGTGCCTCTGCCCCTACCACCACCAGGGGTCTCCCTGGATCTCCCCCCCACCCCCCTTTTCGACACCACCTACCCTCCTTTCTTTGCCTTTCCAGGAACAAGATTCTGATTTTCGGGCTGCTGGAGGAGACGGCGCTGGCGGCCTTCCTGTCCTACTGCCCGGGCATGGGCGTGGCCCTCCGCATGTACCCGCTCAAGTGAGTGTGTTGTTCTCAGGGCCCTGCTAGGCCCCAGGTTCCGTCTTCAGATCCTCCTTACGTGACACCTGTCCGTTTCTGTTTGGTGCAGGGTCACCTGGTGGTTCTGCGCCTTTCCCTACAGCCTCCTCATCTTCATCTACGACGAGGTCCGGAAGCTCATCCTGCGGCGGTACCCCGGTGGTGAGCACCCCGCCCCCCCCACACCCCGCCAGTGCGCCCCACTGCTGGCTGCCCCCCGGGGCTCCACACCCAAACCATTCCTACTGCGGCTCCTTACTCTTTCTCCTCGTGCCCCCAGATCCGGGGCCCCAGGTCCTAGGAGCCCTGACCCTGCCTCTTCCCCACAGACCTGGGACCCCCAGCATGCAGGGGGTGCTCGGGCCCCTCCTCCCACCCGGATCACAAAACAGAGAATTGGGAGGGCCCAGGTCACCTAGTCCCTCCGCATTTACAGAAACGGAGAGGCGCAGAGGTGAATTTGTCTGCTTGGGGTCATGAAGCAAGAACAGCAGGGCTCGGTCTAGGACCCCGGTCTCCTGAGTCCTGGGCAACGACCAAGTTTTTTTGTGTGTTTTTTTTTCCAAAACAAGCATTTTTGACCCCTTACTGGAAGTTGAAAACGGATGGCCTACAAGCCAAATACGGCCCATAGACATTGTTGGGTTTGGTCCGTCCTTTATTGTGCGGCTGTGTTTTGTAACTGGCCCAATAACTAAAACTTGGGGACTTTCACATAAAATCCGTATTCGGACTTCTGAAAACTCATGAGCTGTCAATGTCTCGGCACAGCCACTGCGGGTGACCCTTTGAGTCCTGTGCTAGTTCCCCTAACCCGTGGCCCCAGCTCCCTGACTGCCTCCCCTCCCTCTCACCCTGATTTTGCCCTCCTCGGGACTTCCCTGGGCCCCCACACCGGGCCTGTGCTGCTCACATGGCCGCAAGCCCCCAGTCTGCGGGGACGGATCTCTGTCCCCCCGCCCCGCCCCGTGAGCTCACGCTGTGCCCCCCCCCCATCTCTCCCACAGGCTGGGTGGAGAAGGAGACGTACTACTGAGCTGTCCCAGGAAGGACCAGGCTCGGGGCCGGGGCGCCTGGAGGCCTTGCGGGAATGGTGATGCGGAGAAGACTAGGGGGTGCTGGGGGAGGGTTCAGGGAGGGACAGTGAGGCTACTCAGCAGGCTAAGTTGGGGGGAGTGGGTAAATAAGGTCGGAGTGATTGCCTTGCAGACCCAACTATGAACTATTGGATTAGACACCACATGTTAGGGTCCTTCCCAGATCCTGCCCCCTCCTCCATCCTGTTGTTCATTTTTTCCAAGAAACTGAGGGTTACCCCAGCCACCTCCCGCCTCCACTGTCTGCCCCTGCACACCCACCTCCCACTAGAACAGATGAACACCCAAAGGCAGGGACCTGTCTCAACCGGGAGGGGACGGTCTCAGATCACCCATGTCCCTTCATCTCTCTGGCCTTACCCCATTGTCCACCCCACCCCTCATTTGCTTCCTGCCTGACTCTGCCTCCTGCTCCCCCTCAGGATCAGAACAGTTCCTCCTGGTGAGTGCCAGGTGTGGGGCCAGAAAGGGAAGCTGGTTGCAGAAGCTTCCAGGCAACCAGGCTGATATCCAGGCAAGGCTGGTTAGGAACCTCTAGAGGAGAGAGGGCAGGGGGGTGGGAAGCCGAGGACAGACACAGCAAAGGGAGCCGGGGAGGAGAGTGCCAAGGACAGGACAGCTGATGTGTGGTCTCCAGCCCTGAGTCCTGCCCTTTTTCACCTTCCTGCAGCAGACCAAATTCAAATGTCATCAGAGTAGCAGCAAAGGCCAGCCAGAGCGATCCAGGAGCTCCGCTGGGACCCCCCACCCCTGTAGCATGCAGCCCCCACCGACCCTGCTTTGTGTCCTCTGGGCCATGAGGCCCCAGGGCTCTCAGTCCCTTGTGCATGGTGACACCCCCCTCTCCAGAATGCTAAGTCCTCAGAAGTCCCATCTTGTTCCCAGAGGGACAGCTGCCAGTTCATTCCCTGCCCCTGCCACCACCCCCTTCCCGTCGTGCCCAACCATATGAACCTGAGTCATTCTGGGAATTGCCTGGCCATCAGCTAGAACCAGGGTGGAGAAAATTCCCGGACCCTTCCCGTAGCGCAGGGACATGAGGAATCAGCTTAGGTCAGGAGCATGTTCGGAGCCTCTGGACAACGAGAGCGTGAACGTTAGGAGGGCCCTTCCTCCCAGGCAAATGCCCTTCACCTTGGAGATCGTCCCCCTGCCCCGATTTCCAAGACGGGGAGTTGGTTTCGGGTTCCTCCGGGGGTTCTTTGCCTTCCCTTACCCGCTCCCCACCTAACAGCCTTGCTCTGCAGGCAGTTCTGCCCCTTCTTTAAGCCCGGCCGAGAAGGCGTTGGGAAGTTCCTGCAGAGAGACACCCAGATGGGCCAAGTGAGAGCGCCACCTAAGGAACCCAGGAGACCTAAGGCAGAAAGGAAGGAGGCCCGCTAAGGACCTCCCGCGGGCTCTCACTTCCTTACACTGGAACTTTACTTTATCAGAAGTACCTTGAAATAAGTGAGTCATTGCTTTGGGCTCGGAAAACTAAATGGGAAACCATATTACTTTGGGCCTGATTAATTTCAGATTTGTCGACTGTGGAAAAAGCTTATCTTTGCACAATCAATAAAAAAACGGCATTTGTTTAGCAAATTAAAAGCATAAACCACATGGCTAGGGATGGCGTATTTAGTCTACCTAAACCAATACTTTTGAAGCACTTTAGGAATATCTTCGTAGAAGTAGCACGTACATGGGCTAATCACCATCTGTCCTCAAGTGTTTGTTCAAGAAACATTTGCAAGACCTTTACTTGGTGACCTTTTGTAAGACCTTAGTCTGACGTACTACCTATGTACTTGAAAATAATAAAGTTGCATTTCTTTATGAAAAAGAAGTCCCTGCCCTAATTCAGATTTCTAGACTGAATACTTGCCTCCCTCCCAGACCGTGGTATTGAAAGTGTGCAAGCCTCGGCAAAGAGCGGGAAGGAGAGGGGGAGAGGAAGGGAACACTCGGGGGGGGGGGGCAGATGATGTCAGCGGAGAAAGCCAGAGGAGAAGAAGTGAGGCTGCAAAAAGATCTGGAAGAAGATAGAGTAGAGGCCCCCTCACGGCTGAGCCTACCCCCCGAAAGCCGCAGAGAGACCTGTCCAGAACAGGGAAGGACGGGCAAATGAGTCTATTTGAGCCCAGATCCTCAAGGCCACTTCTGCTTTTTCTGTTCCAGGCCAAAATCGGGCCACTCTCAATCTG
The DNA here is from genome assembly GCF_024610735.1 of Ursus americanus. Classification (NCBI taxonomy): domain Eukaryota; kingdom Metazoa; phylum Chordata; class Mammalia; order Carnivora; family Ursidae; genus Ursus; species Ursus americanus. The sequence continues at coordinate 45,132,669 of NC_142128.1, forward strand.
AGGGGTGGGGGAAGGAGAGGGTGGGCTGAGCCCCCCTCTCGCCCCAAGGTCAACACCAACTCAGACTCTCCGCTGCAGGGAGTGCCCTGTTCTGGGTGCCAGTTAGGGGATGGAGGGAAAGCAGCCGCGATGCCTGAAATTCCCCTAAGTAGCAGACCCTGGAACCTTCACGGCCAGCACGATGGGCTGCAGACGCAGGGCCAGCTGGGTGCTGTGCCTTTCCCCCGGGGGTCCCTGGGAGTGAGATCTGGGGATAGCAGTCAGAAGGCCATGCCTGGCACCTTTATTTCAGCTCTGACGGCATGATGACGGTGACGGTGACCACAGCGGGACGCTGTGCCATAACTGTGTGGGACCCTTGTCTATATAATCTCACTGAATCCTCCCTCAGGACCTTTCTTCCTGAAAGTGCCGCTGCCAGGAACACATGCCCGGCTCCCTCACCCCGTTCAGAGGGCTCCTCCAACAGTCCCTCCTCTGAAAGACCCGCCCAGACCACCCAATAAAATCGTACTTCCAGGGGTGCCTGGTTTCGGCTCAGGTCGTGATCCCAGGGGCCTGGGCTTGAGCCCCACATCAGGCATCATGGAGTCTGCTTCTCCCTCTCCCTCTGCTGCTCCCCTGCTTCTGCTCTTGCTCGTGCTCTCTCTCAAATAAATAAATAAAATCTTTGAAAAAATAAATAAATAATAAAATTAAATAAAATCGCACTTCCAGCAGCTCGTCCCCCATTCCCTTTGTTTTTATTTGTAAATACTCACTACCTCAAACTTAGAGAGAAAATACATAGAAATAGATATACAATTCAAATAGACATAGAGCTGTTTGTACTTTCTATTTGCCTGACTCCTTCTGCAACATAAGTTCCATGCACAAGGGCTTTTTTTTTTCTTTTATTCACCACCTTAATCTTTAACACCTCAAACAATGCCTGATACATTCTGGGCAATTCATAAAGATGGGCCGGATGACTGAAAGAACCCTCGGAATCCAGGAAGGCGGACACCACTGTTAGCTTTCATTTACAGAGGAGAACACTTCAGCTCCTTAGGGTTATTTATTTATGTTTAAGTAGGCTCCACGCCCAGCATGGAGCCCAACACGGGGCTTGAACTCACAATCCCCAGATCAAGAGCCCAAGAACCGGACACTCAACTGACGGAGCCACCCAGGCTCCCCAGGCACGGAAGGGTTAAATTATGTTGTCCAAGTTTCCAGGATGTCGTGCCTCAGAATCAGGATCTGACTCCCTCCGTGGGGCTCCGGGACCAACCTCTTAGCGACCCTCACACTTGGTGCAGCCCTGGGGAGAGCCAGGTGCGGCCCAAAGGTTTAGTGAACTGGGGGGCGGTTTCGAGGGGGGGGGTAGCCAGTATCTGTGGGAAATGAACGTGGGGGCGGCAGGGGCTGGGCAGAGCTTCCTCATCTGGTGGAGGATTTAGCCCAAGGTGGAGGTAGTACTAGAGGTTAAGGCCAACCTCTGATCCAGGCAGAAATGCTTTCCATGGCCTTTCCTTTTTATCGACGGAATAGGAAACGTGATGACTCATCAGAGACAGATGACAAGCTAAATATTCATAATGCTAAGAGTGAAGCAAAAAATAGGAAAAAATGAGTAGATCACTATCAAAGGAAGACATCTGATACAAAATGAAATCAGAGAGGGAGACAAACCTTAGGAGACTCTTAACCATAGGAAGCCAACTGCGGGCCGCTGGAGGGGAGATGGGGGAGGGGGTAACTGGGGGATGGGCATTGAGGAGGACACGTGATGTGATGCGCGCTGGGCGTCTTATGCAACGGATGAATCACTGACCTCTACCTCTGAAACTAATGATACACTATATGTTAACTAATTGGTTTTTAAAAACATGAGACTTTCAAAAACAACCTCCGCTCCAGTGAATTCGGTGGAGGATTTTTTTTCCCCCAAATTCCTCAAAGACATCCTTATATTATTTCAACTGTACCAGAATGTAGAAAAACAAAAACAAAAAAACTGTCTCCCCCTGTTTTATGAGACAAATGCAGTTTTGATAGAATTTAATGAAATAGATCTCTAATGATGACCAGTAAATCACGGAATGCAAATACAGCATATTATATGAAAAACTAACAACTAACATTTACTGGAAAAAATGATGAGTCATTTCAAAAAACATTGAGAAAGGGATCAGTAAAATCCAACATCTATTCTGGGTTAAAATGTTGGAGGAAAAAGCCTACAGGCAGAGCCATGATGCTCAGAGAAGAGAGGAGGGGCTGTGGTTCGCCCGAGAACTATCATAGCAACCCCAACAAAAGCACTAGCAACACTTGAAATCCCGAACTGGAGTTTATATTTAAATGGTCTAAATAAAGGGACAAACCAGAAGAAATAAAAACATATTTTTTTTTTTGGTAAAGGAGATGTTAGACATCTAGAAAATCCAAGGAAGTCTTCCAAAACAAAGCAACAGCAGCAACAACAACAACAAAGGCTCGAAGCAGTGAGTTCAAAGCCACAACAGGGTAGGAGATACCAGTTCTTTCGAAATCACACTTTTCCCTAAAATCAGTGAGATAGACAATACGGTACAAACAGCTTCCGTTCACAACAGAACCAAAGCCGATGGCACTGAAGATTTCCCGAGCATGACATATGGCACTTACTAAGGAAACTTTAAAAGCACAGCGAGAGTAACAAAGACAAACAGGAAGACGGGATTGCTAGTCCCCACTGCTGTCTGGGAGACAGAACGTAGGAAAGAGAAACAGAAGTTGCTCTGAAGACTCAATCCAATATCAAAATCCTCCCCTGTGTTTTTACAAAACACGACGTGTTGGTTGTGACGTTCGGCTGCAAGAGGGGTCAGACAAGAGTCTCAGAGTTCGTTGCAAGTAATTATGAAACCCATGAGCAGACGACTGTGGGGCTACCATATTGACTCTAACAGATTTTGAACCATGGCAGACCAACGTGGCAATCATCAACCTTGGACATTAAGATAAAACCTGAAAGTTCATCATTCATTCAACATATTCTTAGGAACTATTTATGGACCAGCCACTCTGTGCTATTCTGGGAACTGGGTATACAGCTGTGAATAAGCCGAGAAAAGTCCCCACAGTCACGGTCATGGTCAGCAATGGTCACGGGTCACAGAGAAACAGACAATTAACAAGTCAACAGATTAAGTGGGCGGATGATTTCAGAAGGTGGGGAGTACAGAGAAGGTCACAGGGATGGATTGAGGGCTGCATGTTGGGGTGTGGTGGGGGTGGGGATGGGGGTGGAGGGTGGGGATGGGGGGTGGGAGTGGGGTGGAGGATGGGCTCATGGAGGGGTGGGGATGGGGGAATGAGGGGTGGGATGTGGTGGGGTGGAGGTGGGGGGTGAGGGGTGGGGATAGGGTGGGGGTGGGGAGGGGGGGTAGGAGTGGGTTGGAGAGTGTGGGGGCCGGTGAGGGGTAAGGATGGGGGATGGAGGGGTGGGGGTAGGGAGGGGGGTGGGGTGGAGAGTGTGATGGGGCGGTGAGAGGTGAGGATGGGGGGTGGAGCGGTGAAGGGTGGAGACAGGGTGGAGGAGTGAGGGATGAGGATGGGGTGTGGGGGCTGGAGGGTGGGGGGGCGGCTATATTGGGTTTGGCAATCAGAAGTCCTCTCCGAAGAGGTCCACTTTTGAAACAGACTGGGGTTTCCAAAAATAATTTCAATTGATTCTATGTCAGTCAAGTTGCTTTGTGGGGGGACGAACCTTCCATGCGCAAGCCCGGGCTGAGGGCTGTGCTCGCACAGGTGATGCTCAGATGAGCTTGGCGATTTTAACTGAACTCGATCCTTGCTTTCGAGGGCTCTATGACCTACACGACACACGAAGACTGGGGGGTGTACCATGTATGACAAGGGGCTCCTACCAATCCGTAAGAATAAGAGGACAGCAGGAAACTGGAAAAGTGTAAGAACAATTCACAAAAAGAAAAATGAAATCCAGAAAGTCCTTTAACTATAAGGGAAAAAATGCTCACCTAGACAATAAGGAAATGCAAATTAAAACTCTAAGATAGCAAATTTCACCAATTATAATGATGGGAATAAGAAAGATCAGTCACGCGACGCGATCACACACTTGCTTCTCGTTGCTGGGACGTGGATAGGAAGCGCCTCTTCCAAGAGCAGTCTGGCAGACTCTTCTGAAACTTTAGTTGAGAGGGTCCTATGATTCAGCCACAGAAACTGATTCCACAGAAACCGAAGCTCAAGGACTTAAAGGGAACTCTGTGGGAGGTTTTGCCGCTGCAGCGGTGTTTCTAATGATTAGAAAGAAAAGGAGATGACCCTGTAAATCCACGAGGAGCGGGAATGACTGAGCTCCTGGTCCCTGGAAAATCTGGAACGCATGGCAGCCGTTACACACCGAGCCGCGCCAACACAACAGACTGACACCAAAGGGACTCGGGTGATTCTCTACACACCAGGAAGGTATGTCCTTCGAGATTCTATCCGTATAAACAGAGAGAAGACCGGGAGGATGTACACACACTGTCAACAGCAGTAGCAGTGGGGAAGTGGGACTTGGCAGTTCTTATGTTGTACATTTTTCATAGAGAAGAAAAATCCAGTCCGATCTAGTGAAGAAACAGATTATCGTTGTCCCAGGGGGAGGGAAAGTCTCTATTTCTGAAGAGTGAAGGAGCTTTGCGTCAGCACCAGGATGATGTTTTCTGATATAGTCATATATATTTTTTTGGTGCAGTCATATTTTTAAAAAGCATGCCAAACTCAAATGCAGTGAAACAAATACCAGACAAGATCAGAAAGGGAAACCGTCTGTGGCATGCGTAACGAAGAAAATCTACAATTGATAGAAATAGCTGCTTCGGAGATCCTTTTTGGAGGGTGGTATTTACACATAAAACATAAATAAAATTAACATTATCAAAGCACTTACTGAGATGTCAAAGAAGAACAGAAGAGGAAAATATGTCCTATTAAACTGAGGACATACAGTGCTGTCATGTGGAAAAGCGTAGTTTTATTCTAAGAAGAGCCTCGCGTTAAGCCACAAATGAAACTAATAAGAGTTAATTCAAGCTATTTCTTGAGCACATCCTACATGTATCAGACATTTGCTTTCCACAGAGCACCTCAATTTAACCCTTACTTTTGTCACCTTAGGTAGACGGTATCCCCCTTCCAGAGGAGGAAGGAGGGACGCAGAGAGGTTAGGTAACTTGCTCAAAGCCACACAGCTGGGAAGCAGAGGAGCCAGGATTCAAACCCAGGACTGATTCAAATGCCCGAGACCTGCCCTATTCGGCTAGGATCTCCCAAAACTAAAAGCTCGAGGTCAAGGGTGGCGGAGAAGCGGGCCTCGGTAAGAGCAGGCTCCCACACAGGGCCTGCTGTATCTTTTCGACAGCGGCCAAGGGTCCCTGTGAGCCCCGGAAGCTGACAGTACCCAGCTGGGACCCGGGTCCAGTCTGGCCCTCACGCTGACGTTCTCCCTGTGGCGGACCCCGCTCCCGTCGCCCTCAAGCTCACAGATGGGACTTCTGGACCCTGGGCCAGAACTGTCCTGAGGCCTTTGTGACCACAGACCTGGGGGTTGCCGTGGCACCCACAGGGCCTGGCCCAGGGGCCTCCTCGCCCCGACCCACATGCTTGGCGCCCTCGGCATCTGCACCTCCTCACCGAGGCCTGGGGCTGCCCCCACTGTGTCCCCGCCCGGGCCACCCGCCTCCTGCTCGGCCTCTCACTCCCTGGAGCCCATCTCCGGCCTCCGCTCTGCCCTGGCGGTGCTCCCCCTGTCTTCTCCTCCTCGCTCCCCTGGCCCTTTCCGTCCCCACCGCCTGACTCCTAGGTCCCCCGCTTGTCTCTGCGCCCCCCCCCCCCACTCCTTCTCCTGGCTCTTGGCTTCCTTCCCACGAGCTGAGCTGGGTCAGCCACATCTAGGGAGGACAATGGGGCGCGGGGGGAAGAAGGGGACCGTGACCCCTCACGAGCGGAACCCAAGCACAAGGCCTAAACGGGGGTTTAAAATGGGGAAGAGAAGAAAAATGAAGAAGAAAAAGAAGACTGAACTGGAGGAGCTGAAGAAGGAAGTGGTCCTGGTGAGAACCCCCCAGCCGCTCTCCTGAGCCCGCAGCCTGTCCCCTCCCCGCCGAGAGCACCCCCCAGGCCAGGCCCATCTCTCTGCCCCACGTGCTCCGCCCCCTCCCCTGGAAATGGCCCGGGTCACCACCGTCCCCCAACCACTCCACTGTCCCCTCAGGATGACCACAAATTAACCTTGGAAGAGCTGAGCGCCAAGTACTCCGTGGACCTCACGATGGTGAGCAAAGGAAGCCCCTGAGGGGGCGGAGGGTCTCCTTCCCACTGGGAGCCCCCACCCCCACCCCTGGGGGGCAACAGTGGAGCTGGAAGTCGGGGTCCTAACTTCCAGGTCGATGTTGTTACCCTTCCCTCTCCCCAGCCAAGTCCCCCCCCCCCCGCCCCGCCCCCGCACACGCTCTTGGGAAAGCCCAGCATGGTAACGCCCCAAGAGTTCAGGGTCAGATGAGAGAAAGGAGAATGGGGTAGGGCAGCACTTCTCCAACCCTTGTCCCCGGGCCCCCGCTCTGCTTTCATAAGTTCTCAGGATCCTAAAGAGCTTTTGCTTATGTGAGTTACATCTATCCATAGCTAGCATCTTCAACATTAAAACTCAGAAAATTAAAAAATACTTCCTTCATTTAAAAACAAGAGTAAATCCGTTATGTATTAGTATAAATAATATTTGCATGACAGACACCTGTTTTCCCAAATAAAAAATGTAGTGGCATTTGACATTTTTGCAACCCCCTTTAATGTCTAGCTTTTTAACACAAGACAGCTGGATTCCCATATATTTTCAGTATTAAATCTGTTGCGATATGTGTCATGGAGCCTTTGGAAAATTCCACCATACACTCAAGAGCAAGAACGGAAAAAGGCGAACCACGACTTAGCACTATTGTGAAAGTCGTCTGACCTTGTGGATCTCCCGAAGGGGTCTCGGGACCCCGTGGGCCCCCCAGACCCCACTTTGAGAACCACCGGTTTAAACGTAAAACCACATACTCTGACTATTACCCTTAGCACTGCTGCTACTGTTACCGCTAATACGAGGACCACAAATAAAAACTTAAAAGCCCTCAAAATGTAAGTTCTTAGTTCTAGAATTTCTTCACTGTCAGGGCTTCATCTGGTAACCAGGGAGGCATGTAAGGGGCTTGTCCCGTTTTCATTCAAGTTGTACGTTTTTCAAGGGAAGCTGGGCGTGGCCGGTGGGGATGAAGGGGAGTTTGTCTTATTATTCTCTGGTGGGTTCTCCTCTTACCTTCAGTTAGAAAGGCACGCAAGCGTATGGCCAGGCCCCGGGGGGAATCTAAGCCTTCACGTGTTTGGCTGGCCTGTTTCCCCACGTCAAAGTTATAGAGACAAAGTGTGAACGTCCGTATGTTATTGACATAAGGTACTGCACCCCATCATCGCATTAGCCTTGCACATTATATCATGAACGGGCGACAGTTACCTCCCACCAGGGTTGGCACTCCCTAAGGGTAGGGACCATTCCCACTCATTCTGCGGTCCTATCGCAGAACCAGCCCAAGATAGGTGTTCAAACGTTGAATGAATCAGTCTACCAAGTAAAAAACTTCCCTATATAAATGTGCTAAATAAAGGAGATCGATCTGTCCTGCAAATTCTAGGAAGAACTTCCAGGGTGATCTTCAGAGAGCTTCGTTGGTCTCCAGACCCCCCAGGGGCTGTAAATGGCACCTCTGAGGCTTGCTATAGCTGCTTCTTGGTTCACGGCTCTCTGTCCTTCCCTGTTTCCTCTCCACACAGGGCCTTAGCCCTGGAAGGGCACAGGAAATCTTGAAACGAGATGGACCCAATACACTTACCCCGCCCCCCACCACTTCAAAATGGGCCAAATTCTGTAAGCAGCTGTTCGGCGGCTTCTCGATCTTACTATGGATCGGTGCCATTCTCTGCTTCTTGGCCTACGGCATCCAGTTACATTACAAGGAGGAGTCTACCAAAGATAACGTGAGTCTGTGCAGCTGCCAACTGGCCAGCCCCGTCCCGGCTTGGCCCTGACGCCCTTCCTCTCAGCAGCCTTGCACTCCCAAAGGCCCCTGGCCCCAATCCCTAGTACTCCCAGGATTTTCTAAGGGAGGCCTTGGTCCCTCCTGGTCTCCCTAGCCTTTTACCTATCAAGCTACTGATTCAGCTCCCTGAGGGCCAAGGTTTCCCTCAGGAACTTGCTGTCTGGTTATCTTCCTGACTGATCATCAAACATCCGGCAGCCCTTTCTCTTTGCCAGAATTTTCATCTCTTGATCTCCTTCCTCCCGGGCTCCCTCCCTGGCTCTCGGCCCCCCAGCCCATGAAGAGCCTTCCTGGGTGCTTGCTGGATCCTGCTGGCCCTCACCGAAGCTCAGGGCTCCGAGGGAGGCACCCTGCCTCGGACTCTCCCTCAGCCCCTGGCTGTTACCCCTGCAAGCTGATTTTCTGAGGATGAAGAGGGAGGAAAAGACCTCCTGACGAGCTCGTTGTCTCCCCACCCCCAGCTGTACCTGGGCATTGTACTGGCTGTCGTGGTCATCGTCACCGGCTGCTTCTCCTACTACCAGGAGGCCAAGAGCTCCAAGATCATGGAGTCTTTCAGAAACATGGTGCCTCAGGTAGGACTGGCGTGGAGGATCTAGTGAGAGAGGTGTAGAATGGGGCCAAACACACAATATTTGAGTCTCTGGAAAATTACACCCTACAACGCGTGAACTGAGAGGCTGGTGACGAGGATGAGGGTCCCTCAGATTTTACTGTGTCAGGCCTTAAAAGTACCCTGAGAAAGACACAGCGTCACCTATGAAGCAGTCTGGTCTAGAATGCATAATCTGAATAATGAGCAGGATCTGAAGCCCCAAATGAGAACATTCTCGTAAAAGGGGGGAGGTACAAAGGAGGTTGGAGAGGCTGGATTCTTCAAACGTCGATGGCCTTAAAGACAAAGAACAGGGGCGCCTGGGCGGCTCAGTCAGTTAGGCGTCCGACCCTTGATTTCAGCTCAGGTCACGATCTCAGAATGGTGAGATCGAGCCCTGCCTTGGACTCTGCACTGGGGGTGGAGTCTGCTTGGGATTCTGTCTCTCCCTCTCTCTCTGCATGCCCCGCCCCACCTCATGCAAGCTCTCTCTCTCCAAAAAAAAAAAAAAAAAAAAAAAAAGACAAAGAACAGCGTGAGAATGTTCCAGATTACAGGGGGCTAAAGGAGCATGACAACTAAATGCTGTTCCTAACTGGGACCAAATCCTGTGCCTAAGGAGAAAATAATGTGGCAAAGGACATACAGGGTCCTGACAAGGCTGAAACACAGACAGTAGATGACGATACGGTATCAAAGTGAAATCAAGTGAAATGCACAACCGCGTTGTGGGTATTTAACATACTGATTCTGGGGACGCGTACCCTGAAGTACCCAGGATAGAAGATCGTGCTGTATGTGACTACCCTCAGATGGTGCAGGCCAAGAAGCGCTCACATACATACATACCTGCAGACACTGGCCAAACGGTAAAGCAAACGGGTGCGATGTCAACAGGGGAATCTGGGTAAAGGTTGTACAGGTGTTCTTGGTACAATTTTATACTTGCCACTCTTCTGAAAGTTGAGATTGTTTCCTAATAAGAAGTTATGTTCAAGCATCTGGAAATAATATGACAGCAGAAAGAGGTTTCTAGGCACAGAGCTGGAAACTTGGAAAGGACGGGTGCCAGAATTTCCCGACGGCACCGTCATGTTCTAGTGTCGTGGCCCAGGATCTTTTCCCTTTGGTGTCAATGTAAATTAATTCTTCCCTTGGGTGAGAGTTCAGGCAGGGGATGATGCTTTGGTAAAATGAAGTAGGAGTTTGGACACCATTCATTAGCTTTTGCTGCCTAACAAGCCGCCCCAAACTTAGTGGCTCAAAACAGCAAACATAGCGGTTCCCACACTTCTATGGCAGGGCTGTTCTGATCTGGGCTGAGCTGAGGGGTGCTGGACAGTCTCAGATGACCTCATCCCCATGTCTGGGGATGGCTGAGATGGCTGTGACAGCTGGAGCCTTTCTCCTTATGACCTCTCTTCCTCTAGGAAGCTCCCTCAGGCTGGCTCAATACAGTGGCAGAGGGGTTCCCAGTGACAACAGGGCAAGCCCCCACTTTTTAAGCCTCTGTTTGCATTATGCTTCTAATGTCTTATGAGCCAAAGCAAGCCGTGTAGCCCAGCCTAAGTGTGGGGATGGAGAGACAGACCCCCATCTCTTAGACAGAGGGTCATCAGAGTCATGCTGCAAAGGACAGAGATGGTAAGAATTTGCAATGTGCCAAAGAGACCTGCGAGGGTGATGTGGTGAGCGACAGCGCAAGGAAGGGCGTCAGAAGGAAGGAGACCAGGAACGGGAGTGTACAGGCCAGAAGCGGATATGGGAGAAGCAGAAAGCTTTGGAAATGACCCTGCACTCTCTTCCCACAGCAAGCTCTGGTGATTCGAGGCGGAGAGAAGATGCAGATCAAAGTGGAGGAGGTGGTGGTGGGAGATCTGGTCGAAGTGAAGGGCGGAGACCGAATCCCGGCGGACCTCCGGCTCATCTCCTCACAAGGATGTAAGGTGAGGGGACGCGGGAAGCTACGTGAGGGGCCAAGCACCGTCTTGGGGTGGCCTTACATAGTAAGCTGGACTCAGTGAAAGAAAGCATGATCTTATATTCAGAACCTCAAGAAGGTGCGAATTTGGGGTTGGAGACAACAGGTGCTGGTGTGTTTTTGTGTATTTGTCCCTGTGATGATGATGTTGGGGGCAGGTAAAGACATGTATCTTTATAAAGGAATCTTTCTTCCCATGCTCACGTTACGACCCATCTTCCCTCCCATCCCAGGTGGACAACTCATCCTTGACAGGAGAGTCTGAGCCCCAATTCCGCTCCCCCGAGTTCACCCATGAGAGCCCCCTGGAGACCCGCAACATCTGCTTCTTCTCCACCAACTGTGTGGAAGGTGAGCATCGCATCATAAATAGCCTAGTTTCAAAAGCAGAGGTTGAAACAAAGGTTTCAAGAACTCTCTATCTTCAAAAGGTAGTTAGGTAGGTAACAGCTGGCAAACAGTCTAGGTCTTCCATCGTTCATGAGCTGTATGACCTCTGGTGAAAGGTCAATGCCACCATTTCCACGTTTGCACCACGATGATACTAAGAGTCACTATCCCGTAGACCTCACGTGGATTCAATGAGATCACGCATACGTGAGGCTGAGCGCAAAGCCTAACACGTCGGACGTGCCTTGCCGTCGTCAGCTCGTATGACTCTAGCTGGTGAATGGGCCATGCTCTAGAAGTTGAAAACAGCACCGGAGGGCACAAAAATAGTCAGCTCTGCTAGGTCAGTCTTCTGAGATGAGCCGCAACTTCTCACTATTCTGGGGACGTGTTGGCATTGGAAATTGGAGTTACCACTCACACTCTGGCTTTGCTCCTAGAATCTAAGGCGCCCTTGAACTGGGGGGCAGTTCTGGCCAAGGTGGTAACAACGGGCTCGGTCTCATGTCAACCTTCTCCCTTAAGGAGGCCTGCGGGACTCTCTGCAGTGCACATGGAAGCCGTCGCTCGTGCTTGAGAATCAATGTTTGGGTATCTCAGAAACAGCTGGGTTTTTTTTAATTGAACGCCTCGTATGAGCCACGTGTTACAGATGTGTCTGACTCTCACGACACTACACAACACACATTAGCTCTGTTTCGTGAAGAGCTCAGAGAAATGAAATGCAGCATCCAAGGGCACAGGTCAGTAGGAAAGAAGAGACTCGAGGATTCTAGTGTGGGTCCGTCTCCCAAAGCCTGTGCTCTTTCCGCAGACCTTTATCTGGAATAAAGCTTGCCAATGACCTCTCCGGTCAAAAAGTTATTTATCTGAAAAATATTTTAAAAGATAAGAGTAATAATAAAGATGAAAAAGAGTCCAACCAGAAAATAAGATATATATTGAAACATTTTTTAAAAATTTTAATTGGACAGAAGGATCCAGGTTAGCAAGTTTTGGAAAAAGTTTTGCTCACATTGGTCCTTCCCAAGTAGGTTTTTGGTCAGCAAAGTATACGATTCAAATAAGGGGGGGAAGTGGGTGGGGGGACCCCATCCGAGAAACAAGGGTCTGGTCAGGATGGAGGAGGCCTTCATAGGAGACCAGAGGGACACAAGACTTGGCCAAGGGGGCGGAGCTAGGTTGAAGGAGCTCTTGACCCTTGAACTGAGGAACGTCCATGTACTTTGCACATGAGGAGCACACCTTTAACCTTTATCCCAGACCCTTGCCTCCCTACTTTCATGGCCGTGGCCCTGATGGGGCTGCGGGTACGGGCGCCTGTCTCTGGGTTCTCACGCATTCCATGGGGCCTGAGCTGTCTCCCTGGTGATGTGCAGGAGTACGGAGGCGTCGGTCTGGCCTGGGATAGGGGAGGCTTGCCCATGGGCTTGACCTTCTCCAGGCTGACATCAACCCATCCTGTCCCCAGACACATGGGATTCGTTGCTAGGTCCTGCCTCTCTATGCAGGGGCGAACCCACGAAGGAGTAAAAAGGAAGAACTAGACCAAACCCTGGCATAAAATAGATACAGGTAGTGCCATACTCCTCCCCGGCCCCAAACCCCAAAGCCTCTCAGCACCTCCCAGTTACTATAGTGTCTTCGACAAGGCTCAGAGAACGCCTCTGATGGGCAGCAGTCCGGCGGGCAGCCGCTGGGGAGCCCATCTGCGGAGGGCCTCGTACCGGAGCCACTCTTCCCCAGAACACCATCCAGGCGGGACCCCGCTCTCCGACTCCCTGAGCCGAAGGCCACCCTGGAAACGGAGTGGCCGCTCTGCCAACAGTGTCTGGGGGGGCCGTCGGAGTAGAGTCGCCCCTACCCAGTCCCACGCGTGATTCTGTATCGTCCTTCTTAAGACCCTAAATCCATCTAGATGAAGAAAAGAAAGAAGCCAACACTCGCGTGCCTACTATGCGCCCAGTCCTGCTCTAGACTTTTCGAGAGGCCTTTCCTGCTCACAGCTTCGTCGATGCTTCCATCCCGTCTTAGAGCCGAGGCAGCCTGAGGGCCAGCGTGCACGGAGCTGCCCCGGGGCGAACAGCGGCCCCTTGGAAAACTGAACCTCCAGCAGGAGTCCTTCTGATTCCAAAATAATATTTCTAGAATATGGTGCTTTTCTGGGTGATTCTGACTTGACTTGGAAGGGTAGGAATTGCAGCCATTATGGGAAAGCAGGAGAAGTTGTTTGGAGCTAAGAACCTTGTCAGGCCCCTCATTCCAAGCCACGTGGGTGAGTGGCCGCATCCTCTGTGTGGAAAGCCGACCACGCCGGCCAAGTCCCACTCCCGACTCTGGGGGCAGCGCGGGCGGAGCGAGCGGCACGGAGCCCAGCTGTTATGGCTTCTGCTCCCCGGCAGGGGTCAGGCTGGCTCCAGCCCGCCGAGCAGGGAGGGGCTCCGGCCAGAACAGAGCTTGGGTCTCCAGCCTCCATACCATCCCCATCAGGGCAGGATAACACTTCCTTGGGGGGGGGGGCGCTCCGGTCATTTGCGGGATGTGTAGCTGCACCCCTGCCCTCTCCCTACCGATGCCAGGAGCAGCCCTCCCACCCGCGGTGACAACCGAGCCGCCTCCAGACATTGCCCAACGTCTCCTGGGGGCAAACTGCCACCCACGGAGAACCCTGGTGTGGGGACAACCAGATGTTGGGAGGGAGGACACTTGCAGAAGGGCGATCCCTATTCCTGGGGATCTAGAAACTACGCAGCTGCTGAGCGCAACATAAGAAACACACAGGCAACAGAAGACATGTAGACACGTGTAATGCAGACCTTCTTGACGGGGAAGGTGGTGAGGCCATACAGGAGAACGGTGCGATCCTCGGACGTTCTGCAGGCGAGGAGAACCTTACTGTATAAATCAAATATGAGGAGCAGAGAGCACAAGAGCCTCTGGGGGGTCCCGAGTGTCCGCCTTGCTTGTGACCCCTGACGGCGCGCTCCTCGCAGGAACCAAAGCCAGCAGCGCCCCCCTCAGACCTCCCCGTTGCTCCACAGGAACCGCTCGGGGTGTTGTGATCGCTACCGGAGACTCCACGGTGATGGGCCGCATCGCCTCTCTGACGTCGGGCCTGGTCGTGGGCAAGACCCCCATTGCTGTGGAGATCGAGCACTTCATCCGTCTGATCACAGCGGTGGCCGTCTTCCTCGGCGTCTCTTTCTTCGGGCTCTCGCTGATCTTGGGCTACGGCTGGCTGGAGGCTGTCATTTTTCTCATTGGCATCATTGTGGCCAATGTGCCTGAGGGGCTGCTGGCCACCGTCACCGTGAGTAGCCAAGGGGGAGGGTGGTCTCTGGGCAGACGCCGCGCCCAGGGGATGAAATCGTTAGTATCTCTTCTGCTGTTGAGTCTCTCGAGTGCGGCGGACTCCTGATGTGTGTGCGGGTGTCAGCCACTCGGGTCCCGCAGGGCCTTGACTTCCTCACTCATGTTTTCCGGTGCCTTCTCTTTCTTCTGCGTGACTTGCGATGCGGGAAGCATTTGATTCTAAGTCACCAGCAGTGAGTTCCAGTCCGGGCTGTACGTGCCGGTGAACTTGGCCGAATCACTGAACATCTTCAGGTGTCAATTTAATTAATCATCAGTTTCTAGAGGAAGATTAATGCAGAATTATAGAATCTGCTTGGAAAGGACTTCAAAGCCCATAAAAATCCAAACTTCCCACCGATGCCAAACGTCTCGTGCACACTCCGTAGATGATGATTATTTCTAGTCCTGGGAAGCCCGCCCCTTTTGGTCTCGGCTCATTTCACCGCCGGGCTGCTCTAGCTGGATTTCGTTTTCTTGAGCAGAAACATGGTTTCCTGTTTGGTCCCAGTTTTCCCATTTGAAGATACACAAAGCAAGGCATTTTTCTCTCTCTTCTACAAGCTACACTTTTGATTGATGGTAGCCATCATGTCTGCCCAGACTCTCTGGTGGGAGGTGAAATCATCCCCTGTCCTCTAGCTGTTCTTCACAGGACATGGTCTTCAGACCCCTTGGCTTGCTGATCACCTCTTGGGGGTTTGCTCGAGTTAATCAACATCCTTCTTAGAATAGAAATGAGAATAATACTCAGGGTGTGGCTCGTTAGCACGAAACCCTCAGCACTAGTGATAATATGTAAATAAATCATAACCCCACGATTAGAATTCTGTATTAATATAACCGTAGCCTAAGAACTGATTAGTTTTTTTTTAAAGATTTTATTTATTTATGTGACAGAGAGACAGCCAGCGAGAGAGGGAACACAAGGAGGGGGAGTGGGAGAGGAAGAAGCAGGCTCATAGCGGAGGAGCCTGATGTGGGGCTCGATCCCACAACGCCGGGATCACGCCCTGAGCCAAAGGCAGCCGCTTAACGACTGCGCTACCCAGGCGCCCCAGAACTGATTAGTTTTTAAAACAACCCTGCCACACACCTGACTTTGATTGAACTTATGGTCCACATAATTCATGTCAACAAAAACGCCCCGGTTTAAGTGATCGCTCAAGTCCTTTCTAGTGTTGCACTATTTCTTCTCAACTTCATGATTCTCCTGTTTTCTTCTTTTTTACTAACTATTGGTACAAGCCCCCCCCCACCACAATAAAAGGTTAGCTATCGACGTGGTCCCTGGGAGGGTGGACTTGAGAGAGAGGGGTGGCCTGAACTTGGCTGGAAAGGGGCTGCTGAGTGGAAAAGACAAAAGGACCCTGGGGGAGCAGAATATTCCAGGGGATAAGGTCATCTGCTACGTTCCTCTGATGAAGGAAGATGCGCTTTCCCCGAAGCTCGGCCATAATGCACGCGCACAGTCGCTCTCCTGATCTCCTTTCCCACGGCCGCAGGTGGAAACAAAAAGGGAAGAAGTACCAAAAATTACAACAGCGATACAGACGATCAGATTTCCAAAAACAAAGTGGTGTGAGCAGCCGACCTCTTCGTCTCCAGTAACTGCCGGCCCTCTTCACGGCCTTAGGTGTGTCTGACCCTGACGGCCAAGAGCATGGCCCGGAAGAACTGCCTGGTGAAGAATCTGGAGGCGGTCGAGACGCTGGGCTCCACCTCCACCATCTGCTCCGACAAGACGGGCACCCTCACCCAGAACCGCATGACCGTCGCGCACATGTGGTTCGACAAGACCATATACAAGGCCGACACCAGCGAAGAGCAGACTGGTGACTCTAGTGGCGTGGGTGGGCCGGGGCGGGGCTGGGGGTGGCACCTGGACCGAGGGGGCACTGACCCAGAAGACAGCTGGGCCCTGAGTGCAGACAAGGGTTGTCTCTGTCAAGTGCTGGGGGCCAGAGCAGGATGCGAGAACGTCCCTGCTTTAAGCTCCCCGCCCCCACCCTGCTCACGAGCTCCTTCTTCCTCCCCAGGGAAGACGTTTGCCAAGGGCTCTCCTACCTGGTTCATCCTGGCCCGCATCGCCGGCCTCTGCAACCGAGCCGACTTCAAGGCTCACCAGGAGACCCTTCCCGTTGCTAAGGTATCGGGCCTGCGGGGTGTCCGGGGCATGCCCCGCCCTCTCCCCAGAAGTCTCTATCCTGGTGCTCAGGGATTGCCCCCAGGTCCCCCCATTGCACCCCTTGCCCTATGCCGCACCCCTCGGGCTCACCACGCTAACCTCATCCCGGCAGCGGGCGACAACAGGGGATGCTTCCGAGTCAGCCCTCCTCAAGTTCATCGAGCAGTCGTACAGCTCTGTGAAGGAGATGAGAGAGAGAAACCCCAAGGTGGCAGAGATCCCCTTTAATTCCACCAACAAGTACCAGGTACAGAACGCACAAGGGTAGAAGGGTGGAGGTGGGCTCGTGGTTTGGGGAAATGGGAGCTCGGCCTTCGCCCTCAGCTTCCCCTCTGAACAGCAGAAGAGAGACGGCGGCTACCCAGCATCCTCCTTAAGAGGAAGGCTCACCTCAAGAGAAAGTGCCCGGCAGGTAAAGGGAGGAGCAGGTGGTAAAGGAAGAGGCCTTGGGTCCTAAGCAGGGCGTGAGGCTCCGTCACTTGTGGAGAGAGCAGGTGGGAAGTGTCCTGTAGGTAGGACAGGCTGGTTGGTGACAGTCACGGGGCCTCGGAGGCATCTCTGGGGCTCCTGCAAGTTTTGCCACTGCAGAATAAGGCTGCGTTTGCAAGGCACCCCCCTCCCCCCCCAAGAGCCTGATTGCATTCCTCACCCGTGATTCCAGCAGCTGCCATCAGGTAGGGGCGGGGCTGGGGCCCCAGCACATTTGTGAAGTTTTTCGTTGCTCAGGAGCATTTTGACCGCTACCCAGGGAGGCATGACACGGGAAGGAGATGCGCGGCCTGGGGAGAAGTGGCGGGGCACTAACCCCAAGGTGCAGGAGACAGACGGCCAAGCCAGGGGGACCCTCCCACGTGAGGTCCCGCACACCTTGAAGACGGCGTTGTGGGGGGACCCGGGGCCACGACTGGAGCACCACAGGGTTGGGCCCTACAGGACAGTCATGGTTTGCTCAGGGGAGAGGAATTCTCCAAGTTCACGGGCTACCATGAAGGTCAGACGTTCAGGTGTGGGTGACAGAGAAGAAACGAGACTCCCAAAAGTCAGTTCTGTCTTCCTGTCTTAGAAACCACAGAACAGACCTTGCTTCGGCACCTCGCATGGGTACTAACATCAGAACAATACAGAGAAGTTCAGCGAGGCCAGTGCACAGGCAAACTCCTCTAATGTTATACTTGAAAGTTGCTAAGACAGTCGATCCCCCAAATTTTCCTCACAAGGGAAAAAAAATTACAACTAAAAAAAATAATAAAATAACGACAGCTATATGGAGTTTTGAGTTTTAAAAACCCAATTGCCTATCTTTTCACATTGAACACTGAGTGAGTAAGAGTTAAAGAAATAGACCCAGAGTTTTTTGTCTCCACTGGCTTTCAGTCCGTGTAATAGGATAGGTCTCCTAAGCCCAAACTGCAACTTATTTCTGCTTTTTTCTGACGTTCAGCGGCCTCACAGCCCAGACAAGAATTCTGTGCTTGGCAGGGCCAGATCAAAGCCTATGACTGCAAAGAAGTAGATACTTCTTCCTTTGTGTGATTTAAAATAAAAGCAAAATATATCCATGACATTTGTTGGGATGTCCAACAAAATAGCAACTTTCCCCAAAATGACTAAGTTTTTTTAGTGCGTTTTCTGAGGATCACGTGCAAAGGACGCGCTCTTCCTCCATGGCGCCCCCACCGGGTGAGCTCGGCCAGCCGGGTGCTGCCCCCAGCGGTGGGCTCTGGGGGCAGCTGGAGCCCCCGGCTCTGCGAGGCCGCCCCAGCCCTCTGTCACCTGCAGGCTTCGTCTCTTCCTCTCTCTCAGATTGAAACGAAAGGAAGGGTCTCTGTTCTGATATTCCCAGATTCCTCCCACGGGGCTCGATCCCAGGACCCTGGGAGCATGACCTGAGCCGAAGACAGACACTTAACCCACTGAGCCACCCAGGTGCCCCCTCCCACCTTTTTATCTGTAATTTTCTGTCAAGATGTGACTTTTTGGGGACCCTGTTACTGACTTATAAGTAGGTCTTACTGCCACCTCTGATAATCTCCAGTAAATAGGGAACAAATACGTATCAAGCACTCAGGAAATGAAGCTTTTTAAACCTCTTACAGCTTTCTGCTTAAACAAGTGAAGGTTTTTCCTCTTAACCGCTTAGGCATATTTTGAATATAACTGAGAGTTCTAGGAAGTATTTGAAGGTTTCTAATGGGACGGTTTTAACAGCACTTTACACGCAGGCTTTCCACCTTGGTTGTCCTGTGGGCAGTGTGGTCTGGCCCCTTCAACACCTGCTCCTTTCAAGGTGCTGGTCTGGGGACAGGCTTCTTACAGGCAAGTTCCCGCTCGGAAGAGGAACTCCATCATAGTTCCCGCTCACAGATCAGAGATCAAGGGAAAATGCAAAACCGAAAGGCGTCTCATTCCTCTCTCCTCCTGGCATGTGGTCTCCTCAGATTCACTGTGAATCTGGCCTTCCCTGCCCCCAGCACACCTCGCTGCCGACTGGACCCCACCCCCACCTGCCACCAGCCCCTGGGACTTCTCCCGCTGTTGGGAGAGTGGCAAAGGGATTACAATGACTAACCTATTTCTGGATTGTGCTTCGTGGTTTTCAAAGTACTTTTTTACAAATAATCTGACCCTCAAACGGCATGGTGTGAACCGCGTGGGTCCACTTGAACGCCGGCGGTTTTCCGTAAACACGGTACAGCTCTGTCACAGTGGGTTTTCTCTTCCTGACAATTTTCTTCACATTTTCTTTTCTCGAGCTCACTTTGCTGTAAGAATACAGCATTTAATACATAGAACATACATAATATGTGTTAGTTGACTGTTGATGTTACTGGTAAGGTTTTGGGTCAACAGCAAACTATAT
This sequence comes from Ursus americanus, assembly GCF_024610735.1. Lineage (NCBI taxonomy): Eukaryota > Metazoa > Chordata > Mammalia > Carnivora > Ursidae > Ursus > Ursus americanus. Next base: position 45,152,151 of record NC_142128.1, read on the forward strand.
TAGTAGTTAGGTTTTGGGGGATTTTTGACTGTCTTGTGTCCCATAAAAACCCAATGAAGCCAGCAACACAGAATCTTTTGCACTGTATCAAGGGAACTAAGGTTTTGAGAGGTTCAGTGGATTGACCTGAGATCACAAAACATTCCCGCTGAGGGGACACAGGCCTGTGGCCCCTATGTTCTCTTCCCTGTCTGCCCTGTTGCCTCTGCCCGGCCCACACTTCTGCTTTCCAGGCAGAGAGGAAGCAGAGAAAGTGAGAGGCTGGCTTGTGCCCTCAGAGATTGCGGTGCAAATAACACAGGGGCTGGGATCCTTGGACAGGAGGAGGCACGGGCTGGACCCGGAGTCAGATTTGACTGGAGGGAGGGGGCTGCCCTGGGGTTAGGGGACAGAGGAAATGGGAGGGGGATAGGAAACCGGTTGCCGGTTGTGTTACCCTCAAAAACCTTTCCCCTGTTTTTCTGCCCCAACCCTTGCTCCCTCCTCCTGCTGCAAGGATTCTTCCTTTCTCCTCCCCAGATGTCCATCCACTTGCAGGACAACAGCTCCCAGACCCACGTGCTGATGATGAAGGGGGCCCCAGAGAGGATCCTAGAGTTTTGCTCGACTTACCTTCTGAAGGGGGTGGAGTACCCCATGGACGATGAGATGAGGAAAGCCTTCCAGAACGCCTACATGGAACTGGGAGGCCTGGGGGAACGCGTGCTAGGTGAGGGGCTGCAGAAGAAACCCGGGAAGAATGACATCCAAATGGTTATTTGTGGGGTGAGATATCGAAGATGTTGGGGTGAGCGAGACAGGGACGTAGGCCGCTGAGTGACGACTGGTCCCTCTGTCTCTCCCCAGGATTCTGCTTCCTGAATCTGCCTGGCACTTTCTCCAAGGGATTCGAGTTTAATACAGATGAAATCAATTTTCCCATGGATAACCTTTGCTTTGTGGGGCTCATCTCCATGATTGACCCTCCCCGAGCTGCAGTTCCTGACGCTGTGGGCAAGTGTCGTAGTGCAGGGATCAAGGTAAACTCCTGGCCGTATCCCGGAAGCCCCCGACCCGTCACAACCTGGGGCAACAGTAGAGAGCCTTGCTTAGAGTAGGTTCTTATAATCCTGGTTTAATTGATGTCTGTTTCCTCGAGCTTATGATTTTTAGTCTTAAGAGACACCCTAATAGGAAATAGTAAGTTTCTTCTGTAGTTAGAATCCTGTTTTGTGTTGAACATTAGAATCACCAGGAGACCTTTAAAAATCTGATGCCTAGACACCGCGCCCCCCTCTGCCCCCGGCAGGCTCAGTCGGTAGAGCACGCGACTTTTGATCTCGGGGTTGTGAGTTCAAGCCCCAGGTTGGGTGTAGAGATTACTTAAACAAACAAACAAAACCAACAAACTTAAAAAATCTGATGCCTGGGCCACACCCCAGACCCATTACATTGGAAACTCTCAGGGCAGGATACAGGCATCTGCTTTCCGCAAACCTTTTTTTTTTAAGATTTTTATTTATTGATTATTCATTTGAGAGAGACCACACAAGCAGGGGGAACGACAGAGGGAGAGGGAGAAGCAGATGCCCTGCTGAGCAGGGAGCCCAATGCAGGGCTCGATCCCAGGACCTGGAGATCATGACCTGAGCCCAAGGCAGATGCTTTACTGACTGAGCCACCCAGGCGCCCACTCTCTTAAAACTTTCTTAGAGATTTCACTAGGCAGGTCCTTTTAAGAACCAGTGTCCTAGGGCTGTGTACGTGACCGTCTAGGGGTTTTGTCGGAACGCAAAATCTTGATTCTGCAGGTCTAAGACACCCTGGGCTTCTGCATTCGTAACAAGCTCCCAGGTGATGCTGTTGCTGCGGGTCTGCAGACTACAGCAGGAGTAGCCAAGGGCTAGAGGATTTCAGGGAAAGGTGCTGCTGGGAGGGGGCCGGGGCCTGGAGGGGATGACAGAGAGGCTGAGCCACGGAGAGCTGGGCCCTCGATGCCCCTGATCCGGGAGAACAGCTGCACAGGAGTAAAAGCTAGAAACTGAAATGAATCGGTCCAAGAGTGAAACACGGCCGCAGAACACACACCGGCGGTGGGCACTCCTCCTTGGCTGGGGGGACTCAGACTTCATGGGATTCCTAGTTCTGAGACATTCTGTGCCTCACTTCCAGGTCAAATTCTAAGACTCACCTCCATCCTCACAGGTCAGAGACTGCACCTTTTCTGCTCATAAGTGATATTCTGGATCCCAGACTCGCGGGAGAGCGGGTTGGAGGGCGGGGGGGATGCTGGAGGTATTTAGGGAGAACGAGATGCTGTCCGAGCTGGCTTTGTCTTCGACCTTGACTGTGAGCACTTTGTCCGGGGGCAGCTGGGCCATGCCAAGTTCGATGATTGGTCGCTGGAGTGAGAACCACGGGGCGGGTGGAGGAACAATTTTGAGTGAGGTCCCCGATGACCACGGGCTGTTTGGGCGGTGGGTTCTCTGAAGCAGCAGCTTGACCGCAGCTCAGCCACTCAGGATCGCCGCTGTCTCGACCTCCCCCGGCTCTCTAAGCACCCGCACCACAGCGTGGGAGATAGCTGGAGAAGGGCCCATCCTAGCTTCCTGATCCTCGAGGTGGCTGTTGGAATGGGGACTCATACTGGGGATGTGAAATGCGTCTCATCTGGGGATTTGTGGGGCCCTGACAGCATCAAGGAGAGAGTTACCTTTGCCCCTGAGGTGGGGGGGCCCCGAACGAGTCGAAGGGTGATTTAGCCTGGGTGCAGTCACCGCCTGAGGCAGGTGAATCCGAGGCCGGCAGCTGGAGCGGGAGGCCCTGGGGCTTTCTGGGCCAGTCCCTGCTCTGGGCACAGGCTTACAGTTCGCATTTTCGTTTCTCACTTCTTCTGGACCTGAAGCTGGCAGAACTTTGGCAGACTCGGTGAGAAATCCTGAATCAGCTCCCTTTCCCTCTAGGGGAGTGTAAGACGTGTACATGATGCCATCCTTCCAGGAGCACAAATGTAAGAGACATATGGCGGGTTGTTGCATAGGGTGGACAATCCGGGCCACTTCCAAAATGGCCTCGACGCAGAGCTGCTAGAAGGGACCGGAGAGCCCTGGGGTCGCCGGGCAGCAAAGTGCTTACAAGGAGATGATCGCAGGGCTGGTACTTCCCAGGTAGAGCCATGAGCTCGGGCCTTTGGAACAAACGTAGTTGAAAAAATAAATGAAAGTACCCCATTATATTTGCCTCTCACTGAGGCTCTCGACGCCGTGAAGGTGTTTGGGCCTCACCGTGAACCTGGACACCTCCAAGAACAGCAGTCAGGCCACAACAGTTGTGTCACCAACACCGGACTCCGTCTCTCAGATGGGCCCGATGTGGGGAGAGAAGGGACGAGGGAACAACAGGGCAGCTTGCAAGACTACGTGGGAACATCAGAGGCACGGTCAGCACCCACAAGTCGGGAATGAAACTCCTTCAGTCCCTGACGAATCCCAGAAACCCTGAGATGTCCTTCACCTCCGAGGGAGCCATTCTCTGCAGCACCGCACGTCTGTTGTGCACATGCGCCTCAGTGTGCTGCAGAATTGCGTCCTGGGAACTCAGTCTTGGGGAGACCGACTTTGGGTTTTTATTTCTGCAGCCTGGCCTGGAGGTGGGACTGCCAGAAACTACTACAGAACGGCCCCTTTGAGCAGTCAGACAGGGCAGGTGCTGGGGCGGGGTGTATCAGGATGACAGCACACCTGCCCTCCAGGTCCCCGGTCACCACAGATGAGCCCCTGGGAGGCTGTCCGGGTGCGGCGAACCTGAAGGGCATCACGCAGGGCTCGGTCTGCGTCACATCTGGAACGTTGTAAGCTCGTGTGCAGTTCCCTCCCAGACCCGGACACTCGCAGTCTGCGGTGTGGGTATGGTGACCTGTCCTGCGTTTCTTTTTTTTTTTTTTTTTTAAAGATTTTATTTATTTATTTGACAGAGATAGAGACAGCCAGTGAGAGAGGGAACACAAGCAGGGGGAGTGGGAGAGGAAGAAGCAGGCTCATAGCAGAGGAGCCTAATGTGGGGCTCGATCCCAGAACGCTGGGATCACGCCCTGAGCCGAAGGCAGACGCTTAACCGCTGTGCCACCCAGGCGCCCCCTGTCCTGCGTTTCTGGTGGCCACACGGACTTCCGCGTCACCACCTCCCTCCAGGAAGTCGGGCTTGGAGTCACGCTGCTCTGGGTCCAGCGCACAAGGAGGCGGGCTCTGGGAAGAACTCCCTTACAGGCTCGTTTCCATGCTCTGAAAGCAAACAGATGGACATTTCTAGGACCTTCCAGACAGTTCAGTCACAGCCTCACAGCTGCCTTTCCCTCCATTGGAGCTGGGAAAGCTGTGCGCCTGGAGGGCCCTCGGGAGCCAGGCCGGGATTCTCAAGAGACAGTCATTCTTTCATTCCTTCATGTGATGGCTGTTTGTGGTACGACAGCTATGTGCTAGGCTTTGCGCAAGAGTGAAGCTTCACAGGGAGCCCGGACACGGCCCATTCTTGCAGAGCACTCCGTCCAGTGGACAGAAACAAGGCAGGAGGAGTGCTGACAGACAGAAGGAACAGAATGCTAGGACAGCCTGGATCCAGGCATCTGACCTTCGAGGAGCCAGGAGAACAGGGCTAGGGCTGGTACGGGGCATCTGCAAAAGGGCTGGAACCAGGGGAGGCCACAGGGAAGCGAGAGGAAGAGTGAGGGTCAGAACACACCTGGGCCTAGAGGATATTCTGGTAGGCAGGTGGATTATTCCAGACGTGCCTTTATTACCATTTGTTCTATGTGTAGGTGTTTGTCTTTTGAGCTTAAAGAAACAGAATAGCTTCTGGAACAATTCAGTGAAATTCTGAATATAGTAATATGCCCAAATCCCCAGTTTATGCCTGGGAAAACTAGAACCCAAACTTCTATGTGTTATGGGCTGGTGGGCCCGACCCAGTCCTGGGGGGTGAAGCTGCCATAGCCGAAGTCCTTGGGGATGGGCTGCAAACAGCCCGTGGATTGAAGGCAGTGATCCGTTAGGTTCTGGAGAAAAGGCAAAGGGTTCGGGATCCCTCCGAAGGTGATTCTGCTTGCCTTTCTTCCCCTCCTGACCTAGGTGATCATGGTGACTGGGGACCATCCCATCACAGCCAAGGCCATCGCCAAAGGTGTGGGCATTATATCAGAAGGCAACGAGACGGCAGAGGACATGGCTGCAAGGCTCCAGGTCCCTATCAGCCAGATCAACACCAGGTGGGGCCCCTAAAGAACTCAGATCTGCCGTGTCTCCCCTCCATCCTCAGCCGCCCTACCCCGACCCCACTCGCTACAGTTTCCGGAAGCTCCTGTAGTGGGTAGGACGTGTAGGGTTTACTTACTGCAAAGTAAAAGATAATAGGGAAATGACCAAGGGACTATGTCAGTGGGTTTTCAGAGGAAGTGGATGGAAGGACGCAGAGCAAAGGGAGGAGCGGGTGGGACGCGGGGAGGAGTGCACGGTGTCCGTCCGGAACGGTGGGTGGCTGGGGACCAGCGAGGAGGCCGGGCGAAAAGCAGAAACAGGAGGTTACAGTGGAGGCTGGACAGAGGCACCGGGGCCTCTGGTGAATTCTGAGCGCTCTGCGGTGGCTTTTGAAATCCTTCGCTCAGGGAGGCCAAGGCCATCGTGGTGCACGGCTCGGACCTGAAGGACATGACGTCGGAGCAGCTGGACGAGATCCTGAAGAACCACACGGAGATCGTGTTCGCGCGGACGTCCCCGCAGCAGAAGCTCATCATCGTGGAGGGCTGCCAGAGGCAGGTGAGTGGGCGTGCAGGGCCGGGCGGGCGCACTGGGCCTGGATGGGCTTCCTGCTCCGCTCTGGCTGTGTCTTCGTCCAGGGGGCCATCGTGGCGGTGACCGGGGATGGCGTGAACGACTCCCCCGCGCTGAAGAAGGCCGACATCGGCATCGCCATGGGCATCTCGGGCTCCGACGTGTCGAAGCAGGCGGCCGACATGATCCTCCTGGACGACAACTTCGCCTCCATCGTCACGGGCGTGGAGGAGGGTGAGGGGCAGGGTGCCCGTCAACTCAGGTGACAGTGAGGCGGGAGCGGGTGTGCGTGGCAGTCGTTCCCTTTGCCCATCATTCCACCTCCGTGATCCTGACCAGGAACAATCCTGTAAGACGAAAGTCTGTGGCGTAGACTCGGCCGTACTGGGCACATCACTGCCAGGAGCCCTTTGGTATGAGGTTGGAGGCAAGTGCAGATTCGTGAAGGAGATGGGGACTCTGGTCTCGCACAGTATCCTCGGTGCCCTCACGCACATGCCAGCGGGTCTGCAGCAGGCTCCAAGGTGTAGCCGTTCCCTGGGACGACTCCCTTCGCCACCGTCTCAAGGGTCCGAAGGGGCCCGGGTTGCCCAATGATGCTGATACAGTGCGATCAGCTGGAGGCTGACCTAGGAACCGACTGCGTGGGCCTAATCCAGCGGCCTCTTTCCCAGAGACTTCTGACAACCGCACCCACTGGGGAGCAGGAGAGCCCCAGAATCCTGCTTCCCGGGCTCCCTGCTTTCTGCCTGCGCCATCCTACTGAAACCTATGACAAACCACCTGAGAATAATAGTTACACCGTTTTACTGAGACCGAGTATGATCCTGACACTTGGCTCAGTATTTGGTATCCATTCGATTCAATACATTTTTTGAGCACCCACTACATACCAGGCTCTCTTCTAGATGCCGGGATGCAGCCGTGGAAACTAAAAAGTCACAAATCCCTGTCCTCACGCCCCTTAATTTCTAGTGGAGCAAGACAGACAGTGAAGTAAATTGCATAGTATACTACAAGGAGAGAAGAGCAATGAGGCAGGGGTTTGTGAAAGGGTCGTCAGGGAAGGACTCAAGCCATCTCGCAAGGCAGGAGGAATAAGGCTCGGGGAAGTGAGAGGGGCCCAAGGTCACAAGCTGTTGCGGCAGAAAATGGGATTGGAACCCAAGTCCGGACTCTTTCCACTTCAGTCTTAAACTTCTAATGGCTTTTATGTTGGCATTCTCAAGCATCTCTAAGTATCAGCCCAGCCCAGGCCTGTTTCATTCTCAGGGATCAGGTGCTGTTAGCCCCACTGAATCTGAGAACAAGGAACACGCAGACATGGTGAGCTAAGAAAGCAGGGCTCTAAGGAAGAGTCACGTGATTGGGGAACAAAGCTGGGAACGAGGACTGGGTCCAGGTCTCGGACCTCCGGACCCTTCCATGGGCTGTGATGCGGCTTTGTAGCGTTCTCTGTCCAGGAGCTGGTGTGTGGGTGGTGTCCTCTCTGTGCTTCTCACAGAAGGGTGGCTTTCCTCCCCAGGCCGCCTCATCTTTGACAACCTGAAGAAATCCATCGCATACACACTGACCAGCAACATCCCCGAGATCACCCCCTTCCTGCTTTTCATCATCCTCAGCATCCCCCTGCCTCTGGGCACCATAGCCATCCTCTGCATCGACCTGGGCACGGACATGGTGAGGCCCGAGCTGGGACCCGGCTCGCAGAGCTGCTGTGAGAGGGACCCGGCAGCAGGAAAAGTCTGTGTTCAGGGGGAGGGACAGAGCTCGCTCGAGTTACTTCTGTGTTTCCTTCTGAACTTTGTGTCCTTGTCACCCCCGCCCTCCATCCTCAGGTCCCGGCCATCTCCTTGGCCTATGAGTCAGCTGAAAGTGACATCATGAAGAGAGCCCCGCGCAATCCGAAGAGTGATAACCTGGTGAACCACCGTCTCATCGGCATGGCCTACGGACAGATTGGTGCGGCCCTCAGAGGCGTGGGGGGCTGGGGGCGTGGAGTCCGCTCCATTTCCAAGTCAGGGAGATATTTTCATGACAACAAACTGTGTGCTGGGCCCCAGGAACGCAGAGAGCCCCTGATGTCTGATCTGCCCTTGACTCAAGAGTCCAGCCGAGAAGGACCAAACATACAGAAAACGATAGCATCTTTCCAAGTGCCGAGAAATGAGCATGTACAGGACGTGTGAGAGGAGAACAGAGCAGGGGCTCAGGAGCCAGGAGGCTGGTCAGGGAGGCCGTGTGGAGGGAACAGGACGTGTGCCTGGTACTGGAAGGTGGCAGATGTACGGTCAGCTCAGCAGCCGGGGCGGGGGAGCTCCCATGCCTGCTTGCAGAAAAGCGAATAACCAGTTTGGGGGAGCCCTTGCTCCTGAGGAAGGAGCAGTAGGGGATGAGGCTGGGGATACAGGTAGCATTAATCCCAGGCCAGCCTTGAAAGACGCTGGAGAGCCGTTAGAAGCCTTTGCTCTTGAATTGCCAGTGCAGTGTTTCAGGGAGCAGGTGAGGGACAGACAGGGCAGATCACCCCAATATCTAGAGGAGGAAACACGTAGAAAAAGCACAGCTTTAGGAGCCAGACCTATGTTTGAGTCCCAATTTCACCACTTACTGCCTGTATGACCTTGAATGAGGACTAAATCTTTTTTGCACTTCCGTTATCCCACTTCTGAAAGGTAAATGATAGCTTATAATTGTGGTGAGGGTCGATGTCCACAGGGACTTGGGCGCAGTTCAGCAGTCAGTAGGCAAATGCTGGCGTCCGCTAGGCCATGACCAGGCTTGGCGGACGGAACTGTTGACTAAGGGACCGGCAAGGGCCAGTGGGGGAGGTGCGAGGAGAGGACAGGACCTGATGAGGGTCCGCATGTGAGAGGAAGTGGACTCAGAAGAGTCCAGTGCTCGCTCAGTGGAAAGAGAATAAATTCTCTCCAAGGTCCTTTCAGTTTTAAGATTATGTGACTCAAAGAGGACTCTGGGTTAAAATCCGGGCTTGGAGACAAGTCCTACAGAGAAGAAGGGATCCAGTGGCTGATGGCGGACATCCTCAGCACTAAAAGCTCAGACACACACCAGCCCAGCTAGAACCCGGCCACCACCCCTCCCACTGTCTGCCCTTTGAGGTCCCTCTCTGAGCCAGGTTCCTGTGTCCTGTGACTGTCCTTCACAGGAATGATCCAGGCCCTGGCTGGATTCTTCACCTATTTTGTGATCCTGGCCGAGAACGGATTCAAGCCTATGGACCTGCTGGGCATCCGCCTCAAATGGGAGGACCGGTTCTTCAATGACCTGGAGGACAGCTACGGACAGCAGTGGGTGAGTTGAAGGGGTAGCACCCGAAGCAGTGACCAATTAGGATGAGTAATGACAGGGAAGCGTGGAGAATATAGGCACCAGACAGAGCTGATGCCTCATCTCCAGCTCTCCATGACCTCAGTCTCCCATCACATCTTCAAAGAGTCTTCAGATGAAAACCTTTCAAACGATGACTTCATTTCTGTTCATTCGTGCTGTCACCTGTCCTTACCTGCATCTTTCAGCTTCCTTGGACCTGGAGGTCTTCCTCATCATGTCAGCTTTGGGGGGGCTGATTTCTGTGTTTCCAGGTTCTAGGCATCATTGCCTCAGATGTGAGCGCTGGGTCTTGTCTCTCTGTTTCACTCCCTCCCTCCATGGGAGTTCAAATAATATGACTTCAAGTCTGAAAACCTATGTGCATTGTATTTCCCTTTCTCACCTTTCTGAACTTGTTAAACCTAGAGGATGTCTCTCTGTAGTAGTCTTTCCTAAAACCCAAGATGAATGAGGCTCAAACGGAAGCCCTCTAGCCAACAGGATGTGTCCAAGAATTTGAGTAAGTCTGCTTTTTCCTACCTGTGAACGTGCCCGTCCCAATCTCTGAAACAGTGGGCAATGTGACACCAATAATTGCTAGACTTGTAGGACCACAGAGGACGCAAAGTCTATAGAAGCCACCTAGTCTGTTATCACTCTGTGAACAAGAAAGCTGAGTCTAGAAAGAATTTGCGACTTGTGCCAAGTCCCATGGGGCATCCCCAGAAGGGCTTTGCAGGAGCTCCGCACTGGTTCCTGCCCGACGCCATCCTCCTTCACCATGATGCCTCCACACCAAGCTAACTGTAGGTTTCTCAAAAGTATGTTAGAATCCTGGTTGTGGGAAAGGTGCCCCTTGTACACACTTGGCTTCCCCTAGCCGAACCCCACGGGGCCATCAGAGGTCAATGTTCCCAGCCACCACCATTGCTCCAGAGTCCGATGATGCCCAAAGTCATTACACCGTCAGCATCTCCTCAATCCTCAACTCCAGCCTTTGTTAGTTTTGTATCTTGATACCATCTCCCCGCTGCCAAGATGCGGCTTAACATATATTTATTTGTAATAAATTAAAGGTAATTAACATTAATTTGAAGTAACACCAAATTACATCAAAGACACCTTGAGGTATTGCAGAATGGGCTGAGAACAATTGCCCTGAGGAATAAAGCTCATAAAGGCCAGGTCTATGCCTCGTCCATGGCCATAATCTTCAGATAATGGCATACAGAGCCACCCCCCACCCCCGGAAGGACTCCACAGACTGCTAGAAGCAAGGAGAGCTCCTTATCTTCTAAATACCTCTCACCATTAATTCCACTGATCCCCACTCATTCATTCACGAATCATCTTCTAGGTACCAGATACTCTTCTGGCCCTGGGGGTATGGTAGTAAACAAATAATGGTCAAGTTATTGCTCTTGTGGAGTTTATATTCTAGTTAGGGGCAGGGGGTGGGAGGGGAGACAGATAATAACTAAATATGTAACCTACAGGGTCAATGGAACTTAAGTCCGAGTGGAGTCCGGGAAGTGTTGGAATTGAATGGGCGGGATGGAGAGATCGAAGTGGTGGTCAGAGAGGAGGAGATGCTTGAAACAGAAATCACAGAGAAACTAACTATTGGCAAGAACAGATCCGGAGTGTGACATGGGTGCCAGCAGCCCCGGTGGGGAGTGGAGGGCCACACTGCTGGAGAGGGAGACCGAGGGACGCTGAGGCCATGGTGGTGGAAGGATCATCCACATGGACATTTGAACCCCCAGAATCCAGGACAGGAGTGGTGTTAGGGCATCAGAGCTAAAATCTGCCAGCAGCCATGGAGTGCTGGTGTGCTGATGGCTGACTGCATGCAGGACAGTGGCAGTGGTGGGGGCGATCTGACATCACAAGCGGGCCCACAGGACTTGCTGCCGGCACAGCGAGGGCTCATCAAATTCCAGCCTTTTTGTTCCAATCACTGAAGGCGCTATCTTTCCCTCCAAGTGCCAGAGCCCGTGAGGCTCGATATGTAGTATCTTGTTGTCGCTCAGTCCTCCATTCTCAAATTCTTTATTGGATAGTTAGTTAGAACCCTGCTGTTTTTGTCTTTGAAACATGGCCTTTTTCTCTGGTCCAATGGAGATGCACCACTTCCTCATTCCCACAGTCCTCAGCGACTTCTCGGGACCTACTATGACGCTGGCTGGCCAGCCTACTTACCTTCCCCACTAGACTTAGGTTCCTTATGTGTATAATACGGATGCAAGGCAGCCCCAGTGGGTGAATGAGTGCTCCTCTCCGGGGCCACCCCCTCAGGCATTCCCTTCTCTGCGGCAGGATGCCCTCCTGCCCCACGTCCGTCTCGGAGCTCTTTCCTCTGACTCTGCTCTCCGGGTCTGCCTTCCCCCTCACAGCACCCTTCTTGTTCACCTGCTGAATGCTTCAGAGCCGTACACCTGCCATCCCCCAAACTAAGCATGGGAGGGCGGCGCCAAGGTCAATGAGACAGGTGCTCGCCCTTGAGTTGCTCTGAGTGGGTCAAGAAAGCGTGTAAACAGCCCACAACCCAACACGGAAAGCGCTGAGACAAGATGGTGGGAAATGTGGGGCCTAAGACCTAACTTGGCCTTGGGGTCCAGGACGGCAGGAGAGGGAAGAAGCGTATGAAGTAGGTCCGGATCCCTTCTGACGTGGTCCGTCTCCTCTCTGTCCTCCCCTCTCCTGTAGACCTATGAGCAGCGGAAGGTGGTGGAGTTCACCTGCCACACGGCCTTCTTCATCAGCATCGTGGTCGTGCAGTGGGCCGACCTCATCATCTGCAAGACCCGACGCAACTCAGTCTTCCAACAGGGCATGAAGTGAGCAGCCCCCGGCCCCGCCACCCTCACGTCCGCACACGGGGCACCGGCTCCCCTACCTCTCCGTCCCTTTCTCCAGCACACCCTTCAACATTTCTTCCCAGTAACAAGATCCTAATATTTGGAATCATGGAGGAGACCTTCCTGGCTGCTTTTCTGTCCTACGCTCCAGGCATGGACCTGGCCCTGCGGATGTACCCACTCAAGTGAGTAAAGCAAGGGACGCAGGCTGGCGGGGGGGGGGGGGGTCTCCAGCGTGGGGGTAGCCTGGGAGAGGAAGCCGCGTGTCTGAACAGGGAAGCCACGAGCTTGGGGCTACCTGCATGGACGGGGCTACCCTCGGTGATATAAGGAGAACCGTCGGTGCTCCCACAAACGCATCTTATTTAGGAAGGGACTGGGGCCTGTGCCAAATGACGGCACCCGGCGAGACAGGCAAACTTAGCAGACGTACCCGCTCTCGACACAGGGGCATCTTTTTTATGGTGACGTGCGGCATAGCTGTGCAGGATACAAACTGCTTGGAGCGGAAGGAAACATAAAAACAGCCTAATCTACGCAGGCCTGATTCTGTTGTACTTAGGCAAACACGTTCGATGTGCATGTGTGAGTGGGCACACTGAAATTCTTACTGTCTGGTACCTTGTTTTGTTCAAAACAGGCCCATGTTTTTGTTTTTTCGGTTTGTATTATTTTTTACATTAGTATATCCCTGTCGTGAAAAAATTTACAAGGAGGAGCTCCTGGGTGGCTCCGTCTGTTGAATGTCTGACTCTTGGTTTGGCTCAGCTCATGAGCCTTGAGATCAAGCCCCTTGGGGCTCCGTGCTCAGCAGGGAGTCTGCTTCCCCTCTCTCTCCCTCTACACCCCCTGCCCCCGTTTGCATAAGCACAAGCACTGTCTCTCTCTCTCTCTCTCTAAAATAAATAAATCTTTTTTTAAAAAAAGAAAATTTTACAGGGAAAAAAGCAAAACTGCCATGTCACCCCCCTCCCATCGCCCCACCCTTGGAGGGGGTCTATTCATGAACAGGAGTGTGTCTTTCCAGCTCGTCCGCGACAAATTCACACACCTCGCTCACCTTTCTGTCCCTTGGAGCGTTTTACACAATGCATTGTATACTGTAGGTGCTCAATGAATGTTTAACAACAGACACTGGCACTGCCCTTAGATACTGACAAGCCCAGGTTTGCATTTCAAGTCTCCAGAGTATTATTCTGGACGGTGTGTGACCAGGCTGAGCCCACAGCTGGGCCGGCAGGGACACACCCCCCGGGCGGATCGCTGTGAGAATTACGTGCGGACGTGTGTACGCTGTGCCGAGCGCGGCTGCATGGGTCACAGCGGGAGTTTGTTCGTAGTAGCCGGCTCCCTGCTGCTCTCAGCGTTGACATACACGTCACAGTGATGCAGTGAAGCATTAACCGTGCTCCCCAACCGTCCGTATGGACCCTGACCATCCCCCACATCCCCCAACACCGTGTTCACGTTGTTTTTCTATCTTCGCGTCCCTGATCCCCTGAGCTCGAGATCAGAGGCCATCGTGTCATCAGCTTTATTCCCTCATGACCTGCACGGACACAGAGCGACACACGGCGATTGCTGTTGAGTGAGTCTGTGGCTGTGTGCATGGAACTGTTTGTGTGCGTGTGGGATGAGCCAAGGCCGAGGCCCACGCTGGCCAATATGGCAGCCGCCATCTGATGTAGGATAGCCATGAGGGCTCAAAGCCGACAGCCAAGAAGGAATTCTTGAGATGTCTTTGGTGCTGAAAGGTGGTTTTATTAAAGCTCAGGGACAGGACCTGTGGGCAGGAAGAGCTGCACTGGGGCTGATTATATACTTTCAAGTTGGGAGGGGGTTAGGGAAGCATCCTCAGTCTCTAAGGAATTTGGAAGCAAGGTCTCCAGGACCCTGAGGGGGCGAGCTATTGTTAGGAAAAGGTCATTTATTACCGTCTAATAAAACCTTAGTCCTGAGACCCTTCAGATGTACATCGGTGGGCCATATGCTTGGGGGAGGATTACCAATACGTGTCTTGGGGGGGGGGGTAGAGATAAAGGAAGTTTCCAAAGGAATTTCTGTATGTTAAAGTAGGCTTACAGGGTCCTGGGAGTCGGGTTAAGATTGCCTTTTGCCCTTAGCAAGGTGTCCACATCAAGGCAGGTGAGTCCCTAGAGGAATGTCACTCTGCCCGTTTCAAGGACTTGCCAATGGGCTAAAGGCAGTATGGAAATTTAATTTTTCTTTGGTCTTTATTTCCCACATCACCCCCTTCGGTCAGGCGCTATTGAGCTCTTGAAATATGGCTAGTGAGACTGAGAAACTGAATTTGAAATTTTATCTAGTTAATGAGTTAGAAACTCAAGCAGTGTCCGATATTATTCGACTAAATACAACTTTCCTGTTTGGGTTGGACTACATTTTCCTTGACACTTTGAAAATTGAGTGTCTGATGTGCGATGTGCGGTCAGCATGAAGTTCTCCCTGGATCTCAAAGACTTAGGGTAAAAAGAAGCATGTAAAATATCTCCTTAATAATGTTTACATTGGTTCCATGTTGAAATGATGATACTTTGGATATACTGGGTTAAATAAAAACCTATTATTATAATTAATTGCCCCCGTTTCTTTTTACTTATTTTAATGCAGCTCCTGGAAAACATTAAGCCTCCCAGGCGGCTCGCAGTGTATTGCCCTGGGACGGCTCTGGTCTAGGCCACCTCCCTGTCACCCAAGGGAACAAATGTGGTTGTGATTTGACTCCTCCCCAGTCTCTCTCACCCTGGCCTCTAATGACAGAAGAGGTTCTGGAAGAAAAACGTTCCCCCTGTTTGCAACATGGACAAGTATATCCATTCCTTGGTGAACTATCCCGCAGGTGTAGTCTCAAGTAGACCGGTCCTGTGCAGACCACCTCCCCTTTGGGGGTGCAAGGCCCAGGAGACCTGCATGGCAACAGGGGTCTCCCTGAAGGACTCTGCAGAATCCAGGAACACCACGTGTACCTCTAACATGGCATTTATCACGTGTTGTTATCCCTGGCTTCTTACGTTTCTGTCTCCTCCCTCCCCCACCCAGCTCTGCCGCCCCAGAGCTAGGGCTCAACCCTGCACGCGATGACGAGACACTCGGTTCTGCGCTCTCTTCTCTGCAGCTGCCCTCCTCTGGCTCCTCTATCCCGGCCCCACTGACCCACGCTTGCTCTCCACAGGCTACTCTGGTGGTTCTGTGCCACTCCCTACAGCGCTCTTATCTTTATCTATGATGAAGTCAGAAAACTCATCATCCGACGTCATCCTGGCGGTGAGGCTTCCCATGCCCTGCTCTGAGGGGTCACCAGCCTCCTGAATGGCTGTCCCATCCTGCCTGGTTCCCAGGGGGCCAGGTCCCTCTCTCCCTAGCCCGCTGCCCGAATGTGCTGCCAGAAGGGACCTGACTCCCAGCGTCCACCTCCCTGCTCCTTCCAGTCTGCAGTGTCCTGAGTTCTACTGCCGGCCTCCTACCTCATCCTCCCTCCCCTCCTGCCTCCCTTCCCTAGAGGCCTCCCTTCCACCTTCCCCAGTTCACTCTGGTCCCCTCTCATCCACAGGCTGGCTGGAGAGAGAGACGTACTATTGAACTCGGCAGCAGAAGAGCTGCCCCTGCCGGGGGCGTCCTAGGGCCGGGGCGGGGGGGGGGCGTTGGGGTTATGAGCTTGGCGCATCTGAGAGAGCACGAGTCGGGGCAGAGATGCAGGGATGAATTACCCAGGATGAGAGAGACAGGCAATCCTGGGGCTGGACTGAGGGCACTGGGGGGTGGAGGGCGAGCACAGCCTGTGTCCCGCTGGGGCCCAGTGGGAGAGGCGCTGTCCTGTTGAATCAGTAGCCCATCTAGAGAGTAAATGTTTGCAATGACCCTCACTTGGCTGGATGTGTCCATCTGGTTTCTGGAAAGAGGGGCTTACTGTCACGGTGTCTTCGAGATCCCCAGGGGAGCGGGGCAGTCTTTCAGGGACCTTGACTTTCAGAGTCGGGGCTGGGAGGGGCTCGGAACCAAGCATCCGTACCCCCCTTGAGGGCTAGCCCCCATAAAGTCTGAAGACCTGAGGGATGGCTAGGACAGGACAAGCGCAGGGGCACAGGTGAGATAAGGTGAGGGAGAGGCAGTGGAGCCCCAGCCTGGAGAGGGGGCCATCCCACCCCGTCCACACAGGCAGACGGACTCATCAAGGAACTTTAGTGCTAGAAAAGACCTTATTTCATCAATGAAGAGCCCGATGTCCAGACAGGACTTGGGAAGCGTCCCACAGTGAGTGGCGAATGCGGGGCGAAGCCTGCCCTGGGGAAGGGCTGCTGGTCCCTGTGGTCTGCACCTGCCGTCAAGTATCTTGACCCCATCCCATCATTCTGGATCCCATAGTCTTGACTTTAGGGGACGTGCCCTGCCCTTTCACTCCCAGGCTCTGCACAGGGTGACAGCCATTCCCGAAGGTCTGGTCTCCTCAGCCTGAGAAGCTGGGCCTGGCTCCTTGCTTCTACCTCAGGTGGGGGAGGCGGCCTGGGCCCGGGCCCCGCAGGCACCTCACAGGCGGGGCCCCACTTCCTCTTCACCCACGTGCTGGCTGTTGCTTTGCTACGGGTCCACTTTGCCCTGGAGGTCATGTCAGGGTCACACCTCCTTGGGGGCTTAACCCAGAGCTGGCAGGGCCGAGGGAAATGCTGAGGAAATGTGTTGGAAATCACAGACTGTCACCAGACACAAAGCGTATGTGTTAAGTGACAGCGCGGTGTGCCCGGCCGTGGGACGAGCGCCCTGTGCACACCGTCCAGTCCCTCACACAACAAGCAGACGCTCAGCCCCCACCCGGGTGCCCCGATGAGGACAGACGCCAAGGTCTGCCTGAGCCCAGCCCTTCACGCCCTTAACCGCTTACAGCCCAGGCCCACGATGAGGGCCGGCCGGCGAAAAGACACAATGACAAAACAGAAACCAGAACAATAGTGTCGTGTGGGGAGAGGGTCCGCAGATGGGTCTGGAGGATGAGGGGTCCTGGGCTGGCAAAGAGAAGGCCATTGTAAGGTGTAGCCAGCCCCTCGGCCCCTGTATCAGGCTCCTCCCGAGGTCTCTCCCACCTGTCGCCCTCCCTCCTCCAACAGCAGGTCCCCTAGGGACAGGGCTATATCGGTCTGGGGTCCTTCCCCTGCTGCTGACAAGGCTGAACCAGGACTGGAAGATGGAGGGGCCAGGGCGTGGGGAGTGAGTGGGGATGGGGAGAACCGAGGGGCCAACTCCTCGGGTTTCAGTAGCAGGAGCTTCGGGTGGGTTAAAAATACAGAGGCCCCAACTCAGGGTCATTTGATACCGGCTGCTGAGGCCTATTAAGTCCAAGGGCCCAAAGGCAGGGGCCCAGAGGGAAGGGACAGCGTAGAAAGTGGGAGCAAAGCAGCAGGGAGAGCGGGGTGGGGAATGGGGGGAGGTGCAGCTGCTGGGGTGGGCTGGGTGGGACTTGGGGGCCCAGGTCACCATTTAGCCCCATCTCACACCCTTGGGGGTGCTGAGGAGCGGGTCCAATGTTCCAGCGTCTCCCCCTCCCCCAGAGTGCGGCAGAAGTCAGAAATCCACGCCCTCCCTCCTGCGTCTTCCATCTGGGGCGGGGGGGGGGGGGGGGCGGTGGCCAGCTCAGGGGCTCTCCTGTGAGACCAGGAGATGGATTCCGAGGACGCTCCAACCGGCCCTGCTCAGGTTAGCTCTGGCCTCTCTTGCTCCAGTGACAGCTGTCTCTCTTGGACCCCCTCCTGCCACATTCTTGAGATTTTCCGTGGCCTTCCTTGCTTTGCGGTGCAAGGTCCACCCCACAGGAAAAGTTATTCCTCTAACATAATTTCATGCCCCTGCCTGGGTGCAAAATAAACCCTGTCTCTCCAAAATCAGAGATAGCTCAGGGTGAGGATGGAGGGCTCTGATCTAGCCTCTCCCATGGGCTCCCTTGTGCCTCAGTTTACCTGTGCCTGGTAAGAGCCCTGGAGGGCCATGAAGAGGGTCCTTCCATCCTAGGAACCCAGAGCTGAACTCATCCACAGCCCTTGGGTCGGGGCTTGGGAAGTTAGAGCCCCTCCCCCCACTCCCGCTGGGCCCTCACGTGCAGAACGAGTCAACAACCCCCCCCCCCACTCTGCTGCAGGGCCCACCTCGTCAGGTTTCCCCCAGTCAGCTTCTCCCCTGGCCTTTCCACCTGATCCCCTCCCTCCTTACAAGCATCAAGCCGGGGAGCCCTCCCCCCACCGTGCCCTAGAGAAGCGACTTCCCCTGGATCGGAGTGCCGAGCACAAGCAGGAGGCAGCAGCTGCAGGATTTTCCCCTTCTGCACGGCCCGTGGAGACAAACCCAAGTCACATTTCTGCTTGGTGGATGTGGGCCAGCTCTTCTTTCCCCACGCCCGTCCTTCCCCGGCGTCCCGACTTCGGGTGTTGAGTGAAGCACAGGAAAGTGGCTGGGGCCTAGCCAGGTCGCCCGTCCTGGACAAGGCTGCATCTTTTATTCAGAGAATGACCTCATCCTTGATCCTGGTTCTTGAAAGGGAAGTGCAGGGGGTCTCTTCCTGCAGCGCGGGTGCTTTTCACCACCCTCTCCTCATCACGATTGAGGAAACAGACTGCGTCCAGAGGACAGTCCCAGGTTTTAGGACGAGAGGCAATCTGGCCTCTGTGCCCCCTTTGTCCTGTCATACGAATTTAATCTCTGACCCAATATCCCTCCTCTCCACCCCCATTTCCCTGGGTCTGGGTACCCTTGCCCTCCCTGGACTCTCCCTCATGACCCCACGCCTCCCCTCCCCCAGCCCAGCTCATTTACCTCCGACTCATCTGGTCTTATTTTTAGCTCAGGCTTTTTCCTTTCTTAATATGGCGATGAGCTTTTCAGGCCGGCGTGGGGACCGTGCTGAGGAGCCCTGGCCGTCGGGGAAGGTGGCGGGGGAGGGGCTCTGGGAGCCCAGGGCGAGATGGAGGAGGAGGGGGGGTCTCGGCCCTCCTGGAGCTGTCCTGGCCTCAGAAGGTTATCCCCTCTCCTGCCAATCCCAGAGACATATTTAGATGGAGCCCTGTGGGGGCCCAGCGGTGCCAGTTTCAGGGACGGCTCCGGTTCCCTCCCCGCCCCCTGCTCCTATCCCTCCTCCTGACCCTTTCACTCTTGGCTCTGTCGGCACTTTGTCCAGGACCCAGCAGTGTCCTCTGTCCACCGCTCTTGGCCGTTCCCCACCCCACCCCCACGGTGAGCCCCTCACTCAAGATTCAGGACCCGGGACCCCGTCCGACCCCAGCCACCCTCTTCCGGACCCGGAGAGCCGCCCCTGACCCTGCTCCCTGCACGCGCACCGCAGACAGGATGGGGGCCAGCGCTGGGCCCGGCCTGCGGCCCGCACTGCTGTTACTGCTCGTGCTAGGCACACCCAAGCTGGGGGTGCAGGGGGAGGACGGACTGGAATTCCCTCAGTACGACGGGGTGGACCGTGTGGTCAATGTCAACGCGAAGAACTACAAGAACGTGTTCAAGAAGTTCGAGGTCCTGGCGCTGCTCTACCACGAGCCCCCCGAGGACGACAAGGCCTCACAAAGACAGTTCGAGATGGAAGAGCTGACCCTGGAGGTGAGTGGTGGGCTCTGCCGGCCTGCCCAGCACAGCGGCCTCTCCCGGAAACCCCTGGCCTGCAGCCGTGTGCAGGTTTGGAGGGGGCTCGGGGCTCGGGGCAGTGCTGCCGCAGACTCGTGGCTTGTGGCCTCAGCCCCACGAGAAAGTGACTTGGAACCCAAAAGTCCCAGCTCAGGTAGGCACGTGTAGAGGGGAGGGGCTGCAGGGAGACCCCTCCTCCAGGCCCCAGGAGGCTGCTGGTGCTAGGCTTGGCCACGACGGAGGTGTCCTTGGAAGGGGAGCACAAAAAGGGAAAGGGACGAACTTAGGAGGAGGGGGAGGGGCTGCATGGCAGCGCACGGCACCCCCATCTACTCTCTGAGCTGGAACATGCCCCTCTGGCCCTCTGTCCACACACTGCAGGGCCTGCGCCCCAAGCCCGTCCAAACGGTATGCCCCGTAAGTGCCACCGACCTCTTACTGGCATGGCCATCTGCTTCCCCCCGGAGGTTAACAGAGACCGCCGTGGCGCCCACTGGCCTCAGTCCCTCTCTCCCTAATTCTCCATCTGCCCCTACTGGGTCAGGCTGGATGCCCTGACTGCAATATTCTTGCGATCGGAGGAGGCTTCAGAATGCCTTCCCCAGCTTCTCTCTGTGGGAAGGTTCTCCTCGCCCCCAAGCAGACTTACAAAGAGAGAAGGCCTGTGTTTGGGGGTGACTAGGAGATGCGATCCCACACAGTCTCTAGCAGCCAGGACATGGTCGTGTCCCATGCCAAGCTTCTGCAGCCCGTTCCCCAGCCCAGCAGGACAGCCAGGCCCCAGCCTGCCCGCAGGCAGGACCACGGGCTCTTGTTTCTGTGTGTCCCTGCCGTGCTGGAACCCGCCATCTGACGAGCGCTCTGAGTATTTTTATCCTGAGTACTCAGCATCTCTGCCCATCCACCTGCCAACAGCCTCCCTGTGCTCCCGAGAATCCCGGCGCCTGCGTCTGCAGGCGGAGAGCCCCGGGCCGAGTCCAGCGGGGAGGCTCGAGGGGGCAGTGACGTACGGCGGTGGCCGTCCACAGCCTGAGCAAGGAAGGGCTGGGTCCACAGGGGCAGTTCGGCCTCAGTGAAGAGAGCCCTGCCATGTCCCCTCTCACGCCTGCTGGAGTTTCTGCCTCTGACAGTGACAGGTGGGGGCCACCGCGACATCTACTCTCAGCGCTCTGGCTCCCGCCACTGCTCAGTGACATGACCGCACCCCCCACCCACACCTTCCTGCCCTCCAAATGCCCCAGTGGGGGTCCCTCGGAAGAACCCCAGGGACTTCTAATGTCATCCCACACTGAGCACGGCCTTTAATGAGGATGGCGGGCAGGGCTCAACCCCGGAACAGGAAGGGCCTCAGTTACTCTGAAGCCAGACTCCCCCTCATCCCTCAGAACCGGGAAAGTAGCCCGCGCCGGCCTTACTGAGCAACGGCAGAAGCTCGGTGTGAGGGAGCCCACGTGTCCAGGGCCCGAAACCCAACCGCAGACCAAAGGGTGGGCTTGCAGGGAACAGAGCTACCCGGCAGCCTTGCGCGGTGCGAAGGGCAGCTCTTATCTTCCCCCCATCCCAAATGACGCCCCTGGGAAGCGTGAGATGGGCACGGGTGACTAAGAACCCCTAGCTGATTTTAACCCTATGCTCCTTCCAGTTAGCGGCCCAGGTCCTCGAAGACAAGGGCGTTGGCTTCGGGCTGGTGGACTCTGAGAAGGACGCAGCTGTAGCCAAGAAACTAGGTGAGGGGGGTGGGGGTCGTGGGGGCCCGGGGAGGCCAGGGGTAGGGGGGTGGGCATGGGGGATGGGGGAGGTCCAGGCCAGGAATTTGGAGGGCAGCCCTTGTACAGGCCAAGGGCCCCAAGGTGCCTCGTCTGGCAGAGGTGAGAAAAGACTGACATCAGGAGGGGCCTGGCGGGGGGGTCCCGCATTTCCTCCCTCCTCATAGAGACCCAGGCTTAAATCCCAGAAAGAGGTGGGGTGGCCTTCCTCACACTTACCTACAAACCAGGACTAGGTGCTGGAAGAAGGAGGCAGTCCGGGAGCACAGGCGGGGCTGGGGAGGCCTGCGAAGTTGTCTCCCAGCCCCTCGGTCCAGAGTCTGGTTGGTGGGGGGCGGGGGGGAGGGATGGCGCCAGCCGCCAGGGAGCAGCACAAGCCTGAGCTGGACTCCGGATGTGGCTGGGAGGGCAGTCGGTTCTGAAGTCATCTGGTCAGTAATAGCAGCGGGTTACAGGGCTGGCCCGGGGGTGAGCGACTGGAGTCCTCGGAGGAGGTAAAGGAATGTCCGTCTGTAGTTAGGGCGAGCAGAGAAAGGGAGACATCTGCTAGAATCTACGTCTCCCCATGTCCCCCGACACCCCCGCTGAGCCCCCCTTCTCCTGGAGAGCCCCTGGCCCGGCCAGCTGCCTGGGCTAGACCCACAGACACAGTCCCCAGGGCTGCAGGAGCCTGAAGTGAGATGAGCAGGGTGGGGGCAAAGGAGAGGGGGAGGACGTGGGGTCCAGGGGCTCACCTCCAGCTCACTCGCTCCCTAGGACTCACGGAAGAGGACAGCATCTATGTGTTCAAGGGAGATGAAGTCATTGAGTATGACGGCGAGCTTTCTGCGGACACCCTGGTGGAGTTCCTACTCGATGTGAGGGTTCTCCTGGACCTACCGGCCTTGCTTGAAGACTTCACACCCGTCCCCAGCCAAGTGCAGCCTTGCACACGCACACACATGCACGCATGCACAGGCTGCAGACAGCGCCTTCCTCCCTCCCAGCCCTGCCTCCCTCGTCCCCCTGCCTGCTCCCTCCAGTGAGGAGAGAACTCGCTGTCCTCCAGGTCCTAGAGGACCCTGTGGAACTGATTGAAGGCGACCGCGAGCTGCAGGCATTCGAGAACATCGAGGATGAGATCAAACTCATCGGCTACTTCAAGAACAAAGATTCAGAGCGTGGGTAACCCCCAGATGCCCCTGTCTCTCCTTGGACTCCCGTTTTACCCGTCTCCCTAACCCTACCCCCACTCCACCCACAGTCTCCGCGTCTCTACAACCGACCCCCTGGCATGGGCAGCTCCCTGGCCGCTCTGACCTCTCTGTCCTTGGGGCTCCCAGACGGGGACTCCCAGCACCCTAACTTCCCCCACTAGAGTTCTGCTGCTCTCAGAGGACTAGGGGGCGGGTCTCAGAAGGAACCCCTCTGGCCAAAGTAGACTTGGGGAAAGACAGAGGGGCCATGACTCCCTGGCAGACCCTGGCGCCCCCAGAGACTGACTCCGCGTTACTCCCTCAGATTACAAGGCCTTCGAGGACGCGGCGGAGGAGTTTCACCCCTACATCCCCTTCTTCGCCACCTTCGACAGCAAGGTTCTCCCACCTGTGGCCATGTGGGGTCCCCCTTGCTCCCTGCAGCTGCCCTCAGGACCCCTCTCCCAGAATCTCTGGGGGACCTGGTCCCTTGCTACACATGACACTCCCCACCCCCATCCCCACCGCCACCTCAGGCCTCTCCCTCTTGCCCCAAAGCTTTTAGATCCTTTAACCCACCTCTCGGGTTCAACCAAAGCCCAGGGAAGTGAAGGCACTTGTCCATTGTCACAGCGGCAGTGACAAGGGCCCAGGTTGTCTGATTCCCTTGCTAAGATCTGCTCCCCGTACCACGGCCTCTCCCCATGACCCGCATCCCCCACTCCACTCCCCCTGCCCTCTCCCCCAAAGGTGGCAAAGAAGCTGACCCTGAAGCTCAACGAGATTGATTTCTACGAGGCCTTCACGGACGAGCCGGTGACCATCCCGGACAAGCCCAACAGCAAAGAGGAGATTGTCAGCTTCGTGGAGGAGCACAGGAGGTGGGCACCGGGGAAACCCTGAGCCGGGGACGCCTCCTCGGGCCCAAATGCCCATGACCGAGAGGGGCCAGGGGACCTCAGCCCACCAGGAAGCTGGTCTGGCCAGGAGATGAATGCCCTTCTGGGTACGACTGCTCCCTCACACGCCAGCCGGGTTCTGCAGGGTTTCGCACCCCATTTAGCCTGGAGCCCCATGCACGCCTCCCCCATATGCACGTACAGGTGGCTGCGAGGTTGGCAGTGACGAGCGCTGACCGCCGGTGGTCCGCCAGGAACGCCGAGGTGCTTTCCATCCGCATTATTGTTTTTAATCCTTTCAACAACCTCAGGAAACGAGGTCCCACCGGTAGGAAGTGTCAGAACGGGATCCTGACCCAGATCTGGCCACCACTGAGTCTCAACCTGGGTGGAGGGACAGGCCAGGTGCGGGAGGGTCTTGCCCTCCAGGAGACATCCAGTGTTTCTGGTTGAGGAGACAGATACCGGTGTTCGGTGGGGAGAAGCAGGGACACTGCTAACATCCCACAGGGCACACAGGACGGCCCCCCACAACAGAGAATTCTCCAGCCCCGAACGAACGTCAGTAGTGCTGAGCCGGAGAGACCCTGCCCGCACTCACACACGATTCTCTTCCTTTGAGGCACGCCACAGCCGGGAGCGTCCCCTCGTGTCCGTGGAGCCGCCACCAGCCTCACTCTCTCCCGCTGGATCACGGTCCCCTTTGTCGGGGAGGGCCAGTCTGCTTCTCTCCACAGTACCTACACGGCACGTCACAGTGCCTAGAACTTCTCAGACTCTGTTGTACCCAAAGAATGAGAGAATGCCCAGCTATCACGTTCTTACCTTTCTCCAAAGACTCTCTTCCAGGCCACGGGCCCACCCGCTGCCCTCCCACCTGCTGTAACCAGGCGGTGACCTGGGCCTGGAGCCCAGAGCTTAGACTTTGCCAGATGGCTCTGCTCTGGCCTACAAGCTGTCTGTGCCCTAGGCTTGACCCAGAACTCTCTGGGGGGGCATCCTTCTCACCCACTGAGTCGTGACTGTCTCTTCCAGGTCCACCCTGAGGAAGCTGAAGCCCGAGAGTATGTATGAGACGTGGGTGAGTGTCCCCGCCGGACGGGGCCGGGTGCCCGGGGGGGCGTGGGTGGCTGAAGACGCAAGTCCTGGAAACTTCCCGCCCTGCTGCGCTCCGTGCCTGGCTCGTAGGAAAGACCACGCAGCAGCAAAGTTTGGAGGCTGCTGCTCTGGAGAATGTGCCAGGACTTGGGAGACACACAGAGGCTGATACAGATGACAGGGAAGGAGATCTGGGGCTAAAGAATTTGCTAGAGGAGGGTAGAGGAGGTGTGGGGCCCTGAAGGGGAAGCGAGCCGTCCGTGTCACCTGGGAAAGGGCCACCGTCACAAGAACGTACCTGATCCAGAAGCTTGAGTTCCACGAAATTCAGGCTCCGGGAAGATGTAGGGTGTGTGTGGCTGTCTCACTTCAGGAAGCATAGCTAAGCCCCGCTGCCCCTCACAGGAGGACGACATGGACGGAATTCACATCGTGGCCTTCGCGGAGGAAGCTGACCCTGGTGAGGGAGGGATGCTGGTTTGGTCTGGGGGGAGGGACGCTGGTGAGAGGGGGAGACAGCGATGCTTGTGAGAGCACAGGCATCAAGGGGAGGCATTCCTAGGAGTGCAGTGACCCCGGGATGAGACTCCAGCAATGGGGGGAGGTGGGGAGTGCCAGGGACCCCTGCTGCCTCTTCCCTGTCCCACCTAACACCACTTACTCATGTTCCCTCCCAGACGGCTTCGAGTTCTTGGAGACGCTCAAGGCGGTGGCCCAAGATAACACTGAAAACCCCGATCTCAGCATCATCTGGATCGACCCGGACGACTTCCCCCTGGTAAGAGGCATGGCTCTCCCACGGCAGGGCCTGACGCGGTGGTCCTTTCTGAAAGGAGAGTCAGAGTTCCTGCCCCAACTCCCGGCCCGAGGACCTTGGGAGGTGACATCTGGTGCTCCAGGGCACCGCGGGCACTGAGGGCACCCTGAGAAGGGGAGACAGGACGGGAAGTAAATGACATGAAGCATAGCACACACGATGGCCAGAGCAGAGACACGGCAGGGAGCTCGCGTGCCCAGGGCTGGCTCCTTCTACAAAGACCAGAGTGTCGGGGGGCAGGTGGGCTCACGAACCCTGCAGGTGGGTCTACACAATCACAGACTGAGAGCATGGAGAGTCCACGCCACAGGGGGCAGCTTAGTTCCCAGCCGGATCCCCAACACCTCGCCCTGGTTGTTGAAAGAGAGAAGTGAGGAGCATTGATGATTACCAGGGACGACGACCTTAGAGATACAGAAGGCGACGGTCACTGAGAAGTGACTTGCCCAAAGTCACAAGGTCATGCAGTAGCAGAGCCAGGATCAGAACACGGGTTCCTATTCAGTTTTCCTGGGAAAGGAAGGGCCAGTGTCTTCAGCTGACCCTCCCAATACTTTCCCTTTGAGATTTTTACCTGCAACTGCTTACCTCTGCCTCTTTCCTTCAGGCCCCACAGCTGGACCCATCCCCCATCCACTGTGGGTTCACAGTGACCTTCTCTGTCCCTGGGCTGACCCTCATGCTCCCCCTCCTAGACTCACGTGCTCCTAGACGCTGTTACTTACCGTGTGCGGTCTCTCCACAGCTGGTGCCCTACTGGGAGAAGACGTTTGACATTGACCTGTCGGCCCCACAAATAGGCGTGGTCAACGTTACCGACGTGAGTTTCCTCCGCGCATGCCCCACTGGCCCCCCACTCTACTTCCCAGCCCAGCCCCCTCTCCCCGCTCCGCTGCCCCCCGCCCCAGGAGTCAGACATGCCCGTCTCACGGCTGGGTAGAGGGAGAGACTGAGGCCCTGAGCACGCCCCGCCACAAGCAGCTCCTCACCCTTCAAGGCCTGGTCCACATCCTCGCTTCTCCAGAAGTGTCCCCAGATCTCCTGTTTGGAGTCAGGCCCCCTCCTCGGCACCCGCAGAGCCCATCTGGCATTGTGAATGGGACTTCAGTACGGCTAGCTCTGTGTCGTGTCTGCCTCTCCCGCAGACTGAGATCTTTGAGGGCAGAAATCTCATTCACACATGGCAGGTGCCCCAGCGACGTTTGTGGGGGTGAAGTGAATAAGCCACAGTGTCTGCGTTCGTACTGTTCTCAGCGTGACTGGGGAGGCAGGTATTCTGTTAACAACACGGCCAGATCTTATAAACCCGATCATAAAGAGACCCATAAAATGCTAGAAGCCACAGAAATCAAAGCCACTTCTGCTGGAGACAATGAGAGAAGGGTTTCAAATGAGTGGCTTTTAAAGTGGAGACCGGACAGCCTGTAGGAGTCTGACGCGTGCAGTTGATGACGAGTCATTTCCAAACCGATGAAAAAGTTAGTGCGAAAGGTCAAAGGTAGGAAAGTGAGTATCAGGTTCTGGACGAGGCAAGTCGGTTTTTATGGCTTGCGAGACTAGAGGCTTCCGCGGACGGTGCTGGAAAAGCAGGTTATGAAAAGCTGAAGGGCGGCTGGCTTGACTCTCTGGCCGCCTGTGTTTCCCCATCAAAGGCGAACCCAGCCATCCCTGTTCCCCTGTCACTACTCCAACCCAGACATTCACCTGGACAGCTTCCCTGGCCAGTGACAGATGAAGGGAAGGGACAGAGGACATAGGGAAGGGCGGAGGGAGCACCATGAGCAGGAGGACAGGTCTGAAGACCTGAGCCGGGCTTAGCTTCGGTCCCCTGTCTGTGCCTGGTCCCAGGCGGATAGCGTGTGGATGGAGATGGACGACGAGGAGGACCTGCCTTCCGCGGAGGAGCTGGAGGACTGGCTGGAGGACGTCCTGGAGGGGGAGATCAACACGGAGGACGATGACGAGGAAGACGACGACGACTAGTTGCTGTGGCCGCCATCTCCCAGCCCGCCCGCTCTCCTCGTGCTCCCTCCCGCCCCCTGTCCCTCCCTGGGCTCCTCCAGGGACACTGGGTCATCCTCGGCCATAGGGAGGCCATATGCTGAGTGCTGAGACCCTGACCCTCACCCGACGAGGCCAGGACCCACTCCTCAGCCGACTCTCTCCTGTCCCTCAACGGCCCTGTTCCTCCGATTTGTTTCCTCCATGCTCTGTATACTCTTTCCTGCGATTCTTTTCTCCTCTGGTCCCTCCACCTGCACACACTCTTCCCCACACTCTGAAATCCTCCCTCCTTCTGGCAGGCCGATCCCTGGCCAGGAGGAAGGGCCGGTCCTGTGTCTGGGGCTCTCTCTCGGCCATGTCTCGTTAATGTATTTGGGTCAAATATTGAGAGGCCTCAATAAAGGATCTGGGGCAGCATGAGCCAGTGTCTGCTGACGAGGTCTCACCCCCACGGCAAGAGGGAGGCAACCCGAGGATGGGGTCTGGGGGTGCGGGCCTTGTTCGGGTGCTGTGATGGGGGGCTCCTCCAGGCAGTTACCCCAGAGAAGAGTGGACTGTTTGTCTGCTGCCCGTCCACAAGCTTTTCCCCGAACAGTGTGTTTGTCCAGCACCACTGGGAGGCTCTGGGAGAACGGGGAGTGCTGGGCCTGTCCTTGCTCTCCAGCTGCTCAGCCTCACTGGGAAGTCGAGACAAGCAACGAAACAGCTGAACCCTAATACAAAGCAAGAGTAATTAGGGGATTATGTGCAGCTTGATAGCACCCTTCCTGCAGCTCTTCTTTGAACCGTCAAGCCTGAACCCAAACAACACTTTCTTGGTGAGGCCTTGCCAGAGGCGGCCTGGGGCAGTGCCCACCTCTGGGGTCACACTGCACCCTGTCCCCTCCGTGCCAGCACTCCTCGGCTACCCTCCAACTGCACGTAGCTGCACGTCTGTCTTCCCCACGGGACTGCGGGCCCCTCGAAGGCAGGAGCCCAGGCTTCTCCTCTGTGCCCCCAGTGCCACACAAGGCTGCCCCCAACAAATGTCCGTTAACAGAAGGAACACATGAACAGAAAGGGTCAGAAGCGAGAGGCCACAGTGGGCTCCGATGGCTTCAAGAAGTGAGCACTTTCTAGGCCTTCAATGAAGAATGGGGTTCGACAGGGCAAAGGAGACAGGGAAGGAACATTGCAGTCAGTGGAGAGCATCGAAAGCACTGGCAGAATGTCGGTGTCATATTGGGGGTGTTGAAGAGATGAGAGGGACAAGAAGAGACCCTCAAGTGGCGGCCATGAGGATGGGGGGCATCACGGGGTGTGGAGGAGTTTGAATTTAATCCTGGGAGCCAGGAGGAAGGGGAAAACTTAAATGTGGCAGTGATGAGGGGGATGGGTGGGGGGAGGGGAGATGGAGATGTCAGGTGCGGTGGCGACGGGGTGGGCGGTGGGGGGGAGGAGGCGTCTCTCACAGTCAGAGGCCATCAGAAGTTGGGAGAGCATGGCCCAGAGTGGTGGCCATGCGATGGAGAGGACATGTAGAGTTTTGTATATCAGGGCCTCCACCCCGACCCCGGACCTGGGCTGCCAAGGCTCCCGGCAGGAAGGGCCTGCATTCTCCCCAGCACAGCCCAGGCTCCCAGGTCAGGGAGTCGGACGTCGTCGTGTGGGAGAGCCAAGGAACTGACTGAGTCCGGAACTCACAGATGGGACGGTTGTCATGGGTCGGGTATGAAGGTGCTGCTGAGAGATGAGGGGACTGCTAGATGCAGGAGACCTGAGGTGACACAGGTGTCACCCTCCAGAGACAAACCCAGGAAGTGCTCCCAGAGGAGGCAGAAGAGCATAGAGCAGAAACCTTGTGTTCACCCAACTTGTGACCATTTCATACTTGGTCCTATACGTGGGTAGGCCCAGGGCTCATACAGTGCTAACGGGAGGCTGACAGTCTAGCCTCAGTCGGCAGAAGGCCCCAGACTAAACAGTCGTCCCTAGGTTTCCAACACCCACCTGTGCCAGTCCTTAGACACTTAGGATTTCCAAGCCTCCGAAGAACCCTGTCAGATGGGCACCCGCATCCCCATCTCACCGGGGGACACTGAGAGTCAGAGGCACACTCTGCCCAAGAAAGGGGCAGAGCGGTGGGAAGCCCAGGTCCCCTGCGCCTGCTGCCTGGGGACGACCTGAACCTGTCACTCTGCAGAAGTCACTCTGTTTCTCTGAGTCTCACAGATGGGCCAGTGCCATGGCTTTTGGTCCCACAGCACAGAGCAAATGAGACAGATACAAAAGCAGAGTGTGAGGTGGTCTTGCTCCCAGTGGGTGGTGATGGGAGAGGTCGGTGCAGAGCAAGGAGAAGCAGGGGGAGCCTGAGCCTCTTTCTGTGCAGTGTAGACCAGAAGGGAGGGGCTCACCTGAGGCTTCCTGGCGGGGTGTCTGCCAGGCCAGAACTGAGGTGAGGCCAGAGCATTCCTGGCGGCCACACAGGATGGGGGTCGGACCTCTTCCCAGGGCCAGACCCTGCCAGAGTGGAAGCAAGAGCTGTCGGGCGGGAGATGGGGTGCAGACACATACTTCCCCACTTCTTCCTTCCCTCTTTCAGTCTGGCTGAGAATCTGGGGGAGGAAAGTCCCTGGGGTGGAGAGGAAGTGAGAGCTGCCATGCTGGGCCTGGGCAGAGAGGCAGAGCGAGGAGACAGAGCTAAGTGCGGCTTTGCAAGATGTCTATATTTGCATGCTGAGCTCACTGCTGCTCTTTTCCTCCCCAGAAAATAAAATTACATCATGGTGGGGGGAAGGCAGGAGGGCGGTATATTTGGGAAAGGTGAGAGGAACACAACGGGCATCACCCCGAGGAGAGAGAGGAGATCTGGGCTCCAGGTCAAGGGAAGGAGGCCCCGCGTTGCTTTCCGCCTGCATCCCTCCCTCCACCCCCGCCCTCCCATGTGCATAAGTCCGAGCGGCCCTTCGGTCCTTAGCTCCCGGTGCCCCGACCCAGAGGGGGAGGAAAGAGGTTTTTCCCAGCACAAGTCTGCCAGCTAAGAGGATCAGAGGCCCAAGGCCCTCCAAAGGCCTGAGCCCTCACTCCCTCTGTGCTCCCCAGGGTCCCTGCCGCGGGGGTCACCGAAAGGTGGCCGGGGCAGGAGGGTGTCGCACTGGGAGAGACACGAAAGCCCAGAGCGGGGTCCCGCAGTCCGGGGACGCGGGCAGCGGCCCTCCGCAGCCCACCCGCTAGCCTTCCAGAACCCCCGCCCCCCGCCCCGCCCCCCGCAGCCCCGCCCCCGGGGCTGACGTCACCGGCCGGCCGGGCGGGGCGCGCGCGGGGCTCGGGCTCGGGCTCGGCGGGCGGAAGCGGCGGCGGCGGCGGCAGGAGCGGCGGGAGCCGAGGAGGAGGCTCCGGACGCTGCCCCAGGAACCGGGACGCCGGAGAGCCGCGCCCTGAGCGCTCAGCCCGAGGCGGTGAGAGGCGGGCCGGGGGGCAGGCGAGCCGGGGCCAGAGGGGGCGTCCGCGGACCGGGGTGCGGGGCCCGGCCCGGGGCCTCGGCGGGAGCCCGCTTCCCGCGCGGCCGGCTCGGCCAGGCCCCCCCACCCCCCGCCGCGGCCCGCGGGCCCGCACGGGGATCGGCGGCGGCGGGCGCGGGGCCGGGGGCCGGGGGCCGGGGGCGGAGAGAAGGAGCCGGCGTAAAAGCCCCGATTAATTTCATACACGCCGTGTCAGAACTGACAGGGACACACACACCTACAAGAGACACGCCAGCACACACGGTGACACACACCCATGTGACTCTTACACACATCGCTTCGCACACAGCAAATCACAACCGTCCCCGCACTACACATCCCCCTCCCCCACTGCCTCCATGTGCCTCCTGGAGGAACATCTGTCCGCAGGACAGCTGAGTGGGGGCCCTGTCCCCGCCGCCACCCTGATTGTCCGGGCAGATTCTCCCAGCGCTGGGCTTCTGGGCGCCCCTCTGGCAAACCGAGGAGAGAGAGGGGAGGAAATCCTTTTCTCCCTCCAGGACAGGGAGCCGGGATCCGGAGTGAGGGAGCCTGCCCCGTGCTCTAAAGCTGGCGGAGTGGGGGGGTCAGGGGCTGCTGGTGGCCTCTCTCGCTGCATCCACCTAGGGCCTCGGGTGCTGGGAGTGGCTGGTTTCTGCGCCCCAGAGTGGCCAAAGGACGGACGGAGGAGGGGGTGGGAGAAAAGGAGAGGGAGAAAAAGAATGAGTATGAGTCAGCCAAGGATGGAGCCCAAGTCGGCGAGAGAGAGAATGAGGGGAATGTGTGCGAGGGACAGGGACACAGTCGGGGACGGGAGGGGAGGAAGCAACACCGAGCTGGTCAGAGGAGTGGGAAGAGGGCTGGGGGCTGGGCTACACAGGCTCAGAGAGCGGCCAGGGTGAAAGCACGCTGGGGTGAGACCGCGGGGAGTTGGGGAAACATGCTGAATACGTGGGTTTTGTTTCCCAATGAGTCTGGTCCCCAGGCTGTCCGAGTGATTAGCTTTAATTGTTCTTCCCTTTGTGGCTAAACACTCCGTCGGGGAATTCGCCAGAGATGCCCTAGGCTGCCCGCTGCCCTGGTTGCCTACTTCCTCACTTCCCAGACACCTGTGCCCATCCTGTGTGCGTGTCCTGTCATGCATGAAGAGGGCCGCGGAGTCCCATCCTGCCAGGCCACCCCCTTTCATACAGACCCTCACGCACCACCGACCAGCTCAGGCCCCTCCCCACCGAAGTGGTGATCCCTTTACAGCAGGGAAGCTCACTCCTTCCTAATCTAACAGTAGCCCTGAGTGTGCAGATGGGGACACTGAGTCACATGCCCCAGAAGCCCTCTGTATGCAGGACTAACCACCAAGTGAGACAGGATGAAAGCCCACCGAAGGGAAAGGAGAAAGAGAAATTGGAGGGAGGAGATTGGTGAGGGGGAGAGATGAGAAGGAAACAAACAGGAGTAGGAGAGGCCCCACCAGCTGAGTGGCGAGCCCCCAGGCCGGCCCCCTCACCAACAGGCAGTGCTCTCTGCCCGGCCTGACCCAGTGCCAGGGATCTCCCGATGCCCCCACCTTGGGTCCCTCTTTCTCCTCTTACACTAAGGGCAGAAGGCTTAGCACCACCTCTGTGCCCAGGGCTAAGCCATCTTGCTTCTTGGACTGAGCTGAACGTTTTGAGGCCCAGGTATCCTGCCTCCCCTCATTTCCAGGCTGGCTGAGTTTTAGAGCCCCCTTCCTTTGTTACAGAATGAAGACACTCCCTGCCCCCCCCCCAAGCTCAATGGAAGCTAAGAGAGGAAGTCAGCTGAGTGTGATATTAAGGGAATAATTAAGGATGAACTAGAGGACTGCTTGAACTTGCGGCCCAGATAGAATTTAAAATGGGCACCCTGTGCTCTCCCCACCCACTCCTCTGCCTCTCCTTGATCACCGCGCCACCTCCGAACCCAGGCAGCATGACCCCTCCTGCCGGGGCTGGGGCTTCCAGGTCCCTGCACCTGCGTGGGATGGCCCTCCCCTCAGCCACAAGTAGCCACCGCAGAGGGGAGGGAGGGAGGGGGGCAGTGGCCCCTAACCCTCAGGCTTTCTTCGCAAGTTGACTGGGGACGTGGAAGCAAACGCTGGGGAGAGGGGATGGTCCCGAAGTATATCGTCAGAATGCACAGCAGGTCTGTGGCACGGCCTGCACAGGTGGCTGT
Organism: Ursus americanus; assembly: GCF_024610735.1. Taxonomy (NCBI): domain Eukaryota; kingdom Metazoa; phylum Chordata; class Mammalia; order Carnivora; family Ursidae; genus Ursus; species Ursus americanus. The sequence continues at coordinate 45,185,209 of NC_142128.1, forward strand.
CCCGTTCAGCTAGGTGTCTCAGGGCCCCCAGGCCTGCTCCTTCCTCCTGCAGTGCCCTTGGACCACTCACCTGTCTTGCTCCCAGCTCCTACCCCCAGAGACCAGTCTATGAGATCCTGACCTCCTGCCCCTCTTCCCCAGCACCCTCCGTTGGTTCCACCTTTGTCAGGGCTCCACCTGGGGCCAGCTTGGAAGGAGAGGGAGGAAGGAAGGAAGGAAGGAAGGAAGGTGTGAGGAAGCAGTGAGCAGAGCACAGAATGATCTGGGAGGGAAGGGGACTGACTTCCTGGCAGCCTCAGCTCCGGTCCCCGGTTCCTGCCCTGGTATCCTGTCCCAAGAATGGCCTCCGCCCAGGCTGCCTGGTGTTCCCTGGGCAGCCTCCGCACTGCTCCAGAGATCAGGGAGACTTTTCTGGGCTAGGATGGGAGGGGACTCCTCCGGAGGCCCTAAGGAATTCTGAGTCTCAGGGAGGAAAGGTACAGGGAGGGTGAAGGAGCCAAGCTCCGCTACAGCCATGCCACCCCAGGGACGATGATTGATCAGTGAGACTCGAGAGCCACGGCAGGAGATTCCACTTCCTTGTACCCCCCAAAATTCCCCAAGGGACCGGCCTTGCCCCTGCAGCCACACCCAGGCCTGGGCGGCAGGGTCTCTCTGGGAGTGAGCAACCAGGCTGCCTACACCCCCCCCCCCCCCCCCGCCTGCTTCTCAGGGGGCCTTACTCCACTGCTTCTGTCCCTTCTTACTCACTCCGCACACCCCTCCCATCCAGTGGTGTCATTGTCCTGACCGGTGGGGGGGGTGGGCACCCAGAACTGAGGTTGCCATGGTAACCGCAGAGTTCCCCGGGCCCTCCCCCCAGGATCTCATTTGCAGCCTCCTTCCCTTTCCCAGCCCCAGCCCTCCCTCTGTTCTGCAGGGTCTCCTCACCCTTCCCCTTTTCTCTGGATGTGAGCCTGTGATTATAGACCTTGCACATGCTCTCGCCGCTTCAGACACACACACACACACACAGGGCACGTACTCGCACCACCACATGTCCAGCGCTGGCACGTACACATCCATGCCCGGAACGTGCAGACACCCCCACGACACCCACCACTGCCTCCTCCCCGCACCTGTGCCCACGCCCAGGGCCAGCATCCGTGCGCACAGCCCTGGCGCCCCACTCCGCATTCCCGCCCCCGGTCCTCCTGGGGGCCTCCTTGTGTCTGCTTCACGCTCTTAGAAAGCTCCTACCCACCGCCCCCCAGCCTTTGTGGGTGGCTCACTCACACACATTAATCCCTTCCCCCCACCTCCCCTGGAAGTCTGTGTTTTAGATTCAGAGCCCTAAACCTTAACTCCTTCCAGGAGACACACACACACACACACACACACACACACACACACACACACACACACACACAGAGTTTCCTTCCCCAGGATCTAGTTACAATCTCTTCTTCCACGTGAAAACAGGACAGAATGATCCTAAATGCTGTCCCATTTTCCAGCTGAGGGCTTGGTACCAGGGTCTCCTCCCAGGGGCAAGGTCTTCTTGGGGGCACCCTGCTACCCCTTCCTTTTAAGCTCTCCCCACCCCCCCAGTAATTCCACATGTCTGGACCCCCTCCCCATCACCCCCCTTCCTGTCCCAGGATTATCAGTGGGGTGGGGGGCTGGGCTCCAGAGCCACGGCTGTGACCTAGATTTCAAGGCAGAGACGGTTCCTGGTGCTGACAGTCCGAGAGCATTGTTCCTGGCCCAGCCTGGCAGGGCCACCGCTGGGCCCTTCTGTCTGCTTGCACCTGGGTGTGCAAGTGAGCGTGCCTGGGAGTGCCTGCTTCTTGTGGGGGTCCTGCTGGCCCTGCTGCCCAGCTCATTGTGTGTGTGTCACGGTGCCTGCCACCAAGGGAGGCTTGTTTGTTCTGGCCCAAGCAGGGGCTGGGAATGGGGACTTCTGGGTCCACGCCTCTTATGATGCCATGCTTCTCTGCCTCAGTTTCTCTGCGTCTAGACCAGATGCCCCCTGCTCTCTGCTGCATTCCCAGCCCATTGTTGGGGTGATTTGTGGGCAGTCTCAGTCAAGTACAAGGTCATCTAGCTCCTTGCCCCAGCCCTTGGTCTAGCCACAGAGTTTATGATATAATTTACTTTTTAAAATGCTTCATTTTTCTGAGTATAAAAGAAATATTTCCTCATTGTGGGGGGGGGAGCCCCTTTGAAACTTACCACTAGAGCTTCACATTTTGTCTCATCCAGAAAGTTCATTCTAAGGTCTGACCTTCCTTCTTCCTGTCTCAGACACACTTTCCGCCTAGGGAGTGCAAGGGTCTTGAATGTTCTCTCCCTTCCCACCTGAAGATCTCCGTGAAAGAGGGATGGGCTGAAGGCCTATGAGACCCAGCCTTGCCCAGCCCCCTGTGGGAGGCCATCCTGAAGGTAGCGCCAGCCAGGGGGTGACGGAAGCAGGAGCAGCAGCCCCTTTCCTGCCACTCTCCCATAGCTGCATCTAAAACCCCTTCCCCTGCCACCCAGCCAGCCTGGGAACCGGGCAGGGGGCCAGAGCCGGCCGCTTGGTATTCTTGGGCGCGGGGGCCGCGGGCGCAGCACAAAGGCTAGGACAGGGGGCTGTGTGGAGGCCCGGCGGCAATCAAGGGAGAAACTGGGCTCCACAAAGGGGGGGGGGGCTCATTGCTTCCCCCTCCCCACCCACCCCAGCCCTAAGGACTGAATACAGGGGGGCATGGAGGGGCCAGGGGACCATTAGACCAAGCACCTAGGCATCCATCCAAAATGAGTCATTAGTGAGGTGGTGGGGAGTTGGAAGTGAGGGTCCCCTTTGCTTCTGGGGAAGAATGGAAGCTAGAACACATGAGCTCCAACCATCCAATCCCCTCCAGCCCCTTCTTCTGAGCTTCTCACTGCCACAGCCAGCCAGCCTCTCCCTGATAGTTGTTTTGGAGTGTTTTTTCTTTCTTTCCTTTTTTTTTTTTTTTTTTTTTTGACAGGGGGAGGGGTTGCAGGTGGGTGGGGCGATTCGGGGGGGGGGGGCCTTGGAGGCAGCGGGTGAGAAAGTCTGGAGCAGGTTGCTATGGTAACCGCCTCCTCAGTCAGGGGAGCTGTTGCCAGGGTTACTGTTGGGGGGATGAGGAAAAAAGATGGGGGTAAGGAGGTGTGACTTGTCATTCTAGGCTGTAGCCTGGCCCTTAGCTCCTCGGTTTCTTCCTGTCTACTCCCACCGCCCTCAGGCCTTCCTTTTCCCCCTCCAGCCCAGCCCTCCCCGGCCTCCCTATCGGCCTGTGCCCCGCCTTAACACCCCCCCCCCAACAGAGTGGAGGTGCTAGTGGGAGGTGCCAGTGAGTAAACCCTACCGGCCCCTCCAGCTCAGCCTGTCCCTTTGTTCCTCCCAACCCCAGTCATGGCCGAGTACGGGACCCTCCTCCAGGACCTGACCAACAACATCACCCTTGAAGATCTGGAACAGCTCAAGTCGGCCTGCAAGGAGGACATCCCCAGCGAGAAGAGCGAGGAGATCACTACTGGCAGTGCCTGGTTCAGCTTCCTAGAGAGCCACAACAAGCTGGACAAAGGTGGGTGACGGGGGTCCTCAGTCCATTCAGCAAAGAGAAGCAAGCTCAGGACTGCCCAGGCCAAGCACGCTCCTCTCTGACAGGCAGGACAGGAGATGCTGAGAGTGGGGACTCCGGGCCAGTGGTCCTCACAGCCTTCACGGTGCTGGTAAGAAACGCACTGTTCAGATAGTCCGGCGTTTGCAGCAGATACGTCATAGAGATCATCGGATATGTTATAGGGCAGGAAAATACAAGTTAAAAGTGGTTGAAGTAAAACCACAAGTTCTAACATTTTCATCTCCATTTTTAGAGACCGCTGCTCTGGGAAGGGCTTGGGGCGGGCAGTTGGTATATTAAGATGGCCCTGAAAGGCAAGTGGATTTCTAAGGCAGGGTCCAAAGGAGGGCGTGCTTGGCAAAGGACTAGCACACAGGCAGGAGCGTCCGGTGTGTCTGGAAGAGGAAGGGGTCCTGCTTAGCTTGGCTGGGGCCTAAGTCAGTTTAGAAGTGGCTGGAAAGGTAAGGCTGTGCTGTGGAGGGCCTTGAGGGACGGGGTAGTGGGTTGGCGGGCTGAGCCACCTGAGGGCCCTGGGGGGGGGAGCGGGGAGGGAGACTGAGGTGGACGGAGGCGCCTCAGTAGTCAGAGGGGCGGAGCCAGGGAGGAAGGACTGAGGGTGTCCAGTCTCTTAGAACTGGCCCAGCCATGGAGCACATCCTTCCAGCTACCTGTGCCTTGTCCAGAGATCCCACCCTCTAGTCCCACATGCGCCAGCAGGAGATTCTTTCTGATGCCGACTGGGAGAAAGAGTGGAAGGGAATCAGGGTGGGTGTAAGGTATCAGGAAGGCCAATTCATTTTCCTGTTCTCCCCTCCCTATCACGTGGGACCTGCTGTTTAGCCTGAATCCCTCCTTCTCAATCTGTAATTTTGAACCTTCACTGACCGATCCCCTGCTCTTCCTGGGAACAGTGCTCTGTTTTGCCGGTGCCATAGCTTTCCGGTCCTGCTCAGTAGCTCCTCCTCTTCCAGTGCCCCTCCCATAACCAAAGTGAGCAGCTCTGCCTTGGTTCCAGAAGCCCGGTCCGGTAGGGCAGGGGAAGCCGGCCTCTACAGCCTGGCTGACCCCGTCTCCCCGCTTCCTGCAGACAACCTCTCCTACATCGAGCACATCTTTGAGATCTCCCGCCGCCCTGACCTGCTGACCATGGTGGTGGACTACAGAACCCGTGTTCTGAAGATCTCGGAGGAGGATGAGCTGGACACCAAGCTAACCCGCATCCCCAGTGCCAAGAAGTACAAAGGTAGGAGCCCGTGCCTTTACCATGCACCTCTGCCCCGCTCCCCCCATGGGCGATCCCTGGGAGTGCTTGGATTTGGGGCGAGTGGAAGCTGACGTGGTGGGCCTGCTGTCTCCCACGACTTCCGTCCCTGGACACATCCCTCTTTGCCCCCCAGACATTATCCGGCAGCCCTCTGAGGAAGAGATCATCAAATTGGCTCCGCCACCGAAGAAAGCCTGAGCGAGGGGGAGGAGAGGAGGAAGGTTGGACCTTCAGTGGACCACTCCCTTCCCCCAGCCTCCAGGGGAGGGACAAGGGCAACCCCCCCAGTCTACCCACTTACTAACCTGGTCCTAACCCCCTTACTGTGCGCGTGTGTGTGCGTGTGCGCACGCTCTGGCTGTCTGTCTGTATGTCTAGCTCATCTAGTTCCTCCTCCTTGTGAGGGGATGGGGGTCGGGCTTGGGGGGGGGGGCTTTGTTTCCCCACTTGAGGGGGAGGTGGGGGCTGTTTCTATGCAAATAGAAATGGGCACATTCCTCCTACTGCCCTTTCCTCTGTGGCTGAAGTGTGGGAGCAGAAAGGACCTGTCTTTCCCTACACTGAGGAGCCGAGCTGGAGGTGAAGCATGGGGCGAGGTGGCTGCAACCAGTGAAAAGCAGTGGAGGGAAGGTGGTCACCCAACCCCAGCTGGAAGGGGCAAAGAAAAGCCAGAGTTCCATGTCTGTACCCAGTGCCGGATCAGCTGAGGGATCTCTTCTAGATGTTCCTCGGGTTGGAGGTTCTGGGCCCCAGCAGGTCCCTGTTTGCTCCCCTCCCATGGGCCTAGGATGGGTATGAGCCAGGGAGCCAATGAGAGAGGACCACAGGATCCTTTCGCAGCCCCGAAGTACAAACTTCACGGAACCCCCAGCACTAGATACAACCCCCTGCCCCCAGGAGCCCATGCTGGGAGCAGGCCCACTGCACCAGACATGGGGATGTGGGCAGAGAGGGGCCCCCTTTGCCACTCCTTTATTCCTCTTCAGACTGTTGCACACGCGGACCCCAAACCTAGGGAGGTTGAGGAATGAGCTCCTTAGGTCTTAACTCCAACCCTGCCCCACCCACAGGGTCCCAGCGTGGTTACTACAGGTGACCGTCCCTCTCTGGGGTCTAGAACACCCCAGCAGGAAAGACAGGAGGAAGCTAATTACAGCCTTTTCCTTTGCACTGACCCCCAGTTCAGTCCGGGAGGGGACTTGCTAGCCCGTCTCCCTCGATATCCTGGCGTGTTGGGCTCGTGAATGCCTCCTAGCCAAATCACTAGACCCCAGCCTCCTTCCTGTGCCAAGATGCTCTCCCCACCCTGACCGTGCTAACTGTGTGTACATATATATCTACATATATGTATATTAAACCCGCACTGCCATGTCTGCCCTTTCTTGTGGTGTCTAGCATTAACTTATTGTCTAGGCCAGGGCGGGGGTGGGAGGGGAACGCCACGGCGAAGGGAGTGCCAGTCAAGTTGCTACATAGTCAAAGTGAAAAAACTTTTTTTTTTTTTGACTTTAAATTCACACGCCATCTCAAGAGACTATTTAGAGAAAGTTGAAGTTCAGAGCTTTTAAGATGTGGGAGCAAAACTCAAGTGGGAAGGGAGGGCTGGCTGCTGGAAGAGGGAAGAAGCCAGACTGGCCGGAGAGCGGCTTCTACTCCCCGCCCGGCCCGGCCCCGCCGTCCCCTCTGGCCACTGCTGCGGACACCTGCCTTAACACGTACACCTGGAGTACTCCACAGTTCTGCCTTAAAGGACCTCCCCATGTTTGCCCGGCCCTGTCTGGCTTCTCCCTCAAGGACAGAGAGTTACCTGTAGAATTGGGAGGGGGGGACCTGAGCATGAACTGTCCTTCCAGTCAGGATTATGTGATGTGAGAGTGTGTGTGTGAGAGAGAGAGAGAGAGAGAGAAGGAAGGAAGGAATAGGAGCCTTCTCTGAAGAGAGGAGAGGGTGAGATGGGAGAAGGGAGACAGGGTCATTTTCAGCAGAGTCTAGTAGTATCTCTGTAAGGCAAAAATCATCTAAAAAGACTAACCTGCCCTCCTGCCCCTGTACGGCTGTGAGATTGTCCCTACCCTCTGCTCCTCTGTCTGCAGTGTGCACGGCCTTGTTCTAACCCTGGAATAAAGGTGATTGTACTGTTATCTGCTTCATTCTACAACTTCTGTGAAGGATTTTGGAGCCTTTGACTGGAAGGGAGGGGGAATAATACTTACCCCCAAATCCCTCATCGCAGCCTAGAACAGAGGCCAGGAAAACACCCCTAATGGGTTTTCTCACCTCCCCGATCCCCTGAGGAGCCCTGAGCTGTGAGGCCTACTCCACGTACAGCAGTCTCCCAGCTAGAGCCCGAGCCTGAAAACATGGCTACCCCAGGCCAGACCTCCTCAAACTGCAGTAAGGTCAGGACCAGGCACCTATATTGGAAGGAACAAAACTAGCCCATCATGAATGAATGGGCCACACAGCGCACACAGAACAGCAGTCAGAAAGAAAAAGAAAAAAAAAAAAGCTTTACTGAGAGAAAATACACAACAAATTCCAGAGTGCATGGTTTTCAGGCCACTCCATCACCCCACCAGCCGTGGGAACGCAGACCACTCAGTCACCACACGTCCCCTACCTCAGGGGGGAAGTGCAGCAGCTCACATCTGGTCTGACAGTTGCTAAGAAAAGGGCCAGGAGGAAGGAGTGTCTGGGAATGCCATCCTTTCACTGTTCCCTTCCTTCCTGGCCCGGTCTAGTAGAATCGGACTGCCCTGGGGTGCAGAATTCCTGGTTGGGGGCACAAAGAAATAGCAGCACAAGCAATAGGGCAAGAATTCAACTAGGACTTTCATATCCGTGACCAGTGAGGAGACGGGTGTCCAAGCCCCAGCCATCTTTATCCTTAAACAATGTGTCCCTCAATCGCAAAAGGTGGACAAGCTATCATGGCCAACCCGGGAGGGCTTTCTCTACTACACTCTTCCACTAGGAAGGGAGCTGCTTGGGTGAGGTGGGTGGCTTAAAGACTCAAGCGGCTAACGCTAAGAGTGAACGTGTCCTCTGTCACATACAGTATAAGGAGAGACCGTCTGCAGTGGCAGAACCCTTCCTAAAGTCTGAGTTCAGTCAAGTTTTAAAGGTGGGCTAGCCTCTGGTCAGGAGAGCCATCCTGGGAACCCCCACAAAACAGGAGAGGTAGGAGATCTGAGACAAAGAGCTGAAAGGAATTTCCTGTTTTCCCAACCCTGAAACCTCGGCAGGAGGCAGGGAAGGGCAGAACTGAGGATCCTTCCATTCTTGAGCCTCCAAAAACCTAAGGGGTTTGCCCCGATCTCCAGTGGCCACACACACGGGGTGGGCTGACCCCAGTGTGACCACATCAGTACTTCTGCTCTCTCCTTTCAGTCCCTTTATTGCAGTCATAGAGAATATATAGGTACTTAAACTGACAATAATTTTAACGTGATACATCCAAGTTTGACTTGCTTTTTAATATATTTATAGATATAAAATTAGGCCTCTAACAGTGACAGGGCAAGGAGACTGCTGCCACCAAACAACTTTTTTTAAAAGTAACAGAAGAGGTAACACATCCTTCCTATTCTTCCTCCACTTCTCCCCCCGTCCCACTCCCCCCCAGCCTCCCTCACCAGACCTAGTCAGGGGTGATGGGATTAGGAGAAGAGCGTGAAGGACACATCATCAAGTGTGAAACACTGTGGGAAGTACAGAGGATGAACAGGTGGGAAGGAAAGTGAAGAGTGTGGGATGGTTAGGGGCTCTAAGGACTTCCCAGAAAAAACAAGATCCTGGGTTGGGGTTGTTCAGGGGGAAAAAAAGAATGCAACTGTCACAGACTTTTAAAAAATAAAGAAGAAAAAGGCCAAAAACCTAAACCAAAGAGAGAGTGGCACTTCTACCACCCCCACTCTGGCCCCTTGGTACTGAACAGCCAGTTATCCCCACCCCCCCACCCAAAGAAATAAGGGAGATTAAAGAAAAGGAAAACCCATTCCCTACCCCAAACCAGTTAACAAAACAGGCTCCCCCCTCCCAAAAAACAAGGCTTTGGGGAGAGGCCATTTCTGCTGAGCCCTGTGCACCTCTCCATGGAGCCCGTCCCGAGGCCTGGCTCCCCCTCTTAGCTACTCCGCAGGTTTGCTCCCCCTCTGGTCTTTCTCCTGGGATGTCTTTTTTATCTAAAGCAAAAAGTCCAAAGTGCGTGTCTGCTGAACGTAAGGGCCTGGGACAGGAAAGGGCTGTCCAGGCAGGATCGGGTTGGCAGCCCCAGCCCGCCCCTCCTGGGTACGAGGCCTCAGGACGGCATGCACTGCACCCGGTCGGGGCCCTCTTCCTCGTCCGATGTGTCTGACGAGCTGGGAGACTCATCGGAGTCTGCGTCTGTGGCCCCAACCCCAGGTTCTCGCCAGCGCTGCAGAATGAGAAAGGCTTGTTAGTAACTTCCCTGGAACGAGGACAAGCCTGTTTAGGTCTTAACTCTAATTCAGATGCTCTAGGCCAGGGGTCAGCAGAATTTTTCTTAAAGGGCCAGATAATAACTATTTTAGAGTCATGGGCCATAACCCTGTGGTGACTGTTCAACTCCGCTCTTGCAGCATGAAAGCAGCCACAGACGACATCAATGAATGGGTATGGTTGTATTCCAATAAAATTTTACTTGCAAAAAACAGGCAGCATGCCAACTGCCAGAGTTTGCTAACCCCTGCCCTAGGCCTCTGCTGGCATACGGAAAACAAGAAGGTCATCCTGACACTATTTCTTCTCCACGCCTTCCCCACCCTCATGCCTCTGCCTTTATGAAGACAGCACTGTCATGCGCAGCGATGGGGAACAGAAAACAGAACCACCCATCTTGCCTGGTGGTTCTTCCAAGGCTACATCAGGGCTCTGATGGGGATGGAGGACAATGGATCGGACACCCAACCAAAACCACCTGATCGCTTTTTAAAGTAGCGAGGAAGCGTGCACTGGAAGGTTTTACCCGCGAGAGCGTCACTGCCCTCGGGAGCTCACCTCCCGCGCCCGCTTACCCGGTGGTGGCGTCTCTGCCTCAGGTGGTGCATGAGGAACCAGAGCATGTGGCTGTCGAACAGGTCGGTGTGGTGCAGGCTGTCTTCATCCCGCTCCCGCTTGTTCTTCTTTATCACCTGGAACCGAACGGGTTGTGGGGCTGTGGGTGGGAATGAACAGGAACCCTGGACCCGATCAGAAAGGACTGGCATTCTATCCCAATGAGAACGTCTTTTAGGAACTGTTAAGCTGAAGGGGAGCGAGATGACATCAGGAAAGGATGCACCAGGTTTATCCACTGAGAAGGCTGGGAAGCTCTAAAATAGAACGATTCTTCCTCAAGACACCCCCCCCCCCCGCCCCACGGTGAACTAGAGGCACTCGCAGCTGTCCCTGAACCCCTGTGCTGGGACTACTCCCCGAGCGGCAATCACAGCAATGTGGGGGAGGGTGTTAGACCAGTGCCTCTAAGGAACTGGGCAGCCTGTTATTCCTTCCCGTGACAACAAAGACTCAAAATGTAACACGGACATCTGCAGTCAGCTACTCACGTCCTTCAGCCCTGTCAGATCGGTGGAAGTTTCGGCTGTGGGTGCCCAGATCTTGACATCATGGTCAAGGCCACTGGTTGCCAGCACAGGCAGGTGAGGGTGGGGCTCGAGACAGTTTACCTGGTCAGGAGGAAAGGAAAGCACAGGCTCAGGGATGTTGGGAATAGGGCTTAAAAACCACTACTCACCTTGAGCCAAACATACTCCTCAATCAGAGCTGAGGCAGCTGCTGGGAAGGCAGGCCCAACCATCATGAGCGTAGGCCAAGGGCCCTGGGGGTGGAAGAAACACTGGACACAGACTGGGTATAAGACCAGGCCCATCTCTCATTTCCTAAGTATAGGTAGGGGTGGCCTCACCCTAGACACAGCCCTAGGGGTGGGCGGGTGACTGGCCAAGCTTACTGCTGGCTTCACAAAAAGGCAGTGAGGTCCAGATGACCTCATCCACTCCGGATTCCACAGCTCCAACTTGCCCAAGGCTGGGAAAAAAACCAAAAAAACAAACAAAAAAAAACTCTCAGTGGCTTTCACCAAATGGCAAATAAATTTTTAAAAATGAAGAAAGCAACAGCTGCTGCTGAACCCCCAGAAGAGAGTCCAGGGACAATTACATTCACTTGGCGCTGCTGACTCGAACTGGAGGGAGGCACAGGCTGGGAAGAGGCCGAGCTGGGGAGTGAGATGGTAGCGGAGGCTAAGGTATGCTTGAGAACCCTGCATGCCCCAGGGGACAGCACTCTGCTGTCAGTCCCGAAAGCCCAACAGGCTCCGCTAAAGGGTGGCACGGTGTAGGAAGACAGCTTCCTGGGGCACCCACGGCATCCATATCAGCCACCTCTGGGTGCAGTCACCGAGCAGGAGAAACTTCCGCAGACAGGCAGGCCTTCTGGCCTGGGCAGCTTCCTCCTGTCAGGAGGCATCCATGCCCCCTGCTGTCTGACTTGGAAACATCAGCCTTCCAAATGGAAGGGCGGGGCGGGGCAGGGTAGGGCAGGGCAGGGCAGGGCAGGGCAGGGCAGGGCGGGCAGCTCCCATGGCCACTGGATGAGCTGGTCCCAGATGTAGCTGCTAAAGCGTTTTCGGGCTTTTAGTCAGATGAGGAATAGACAGGAAAAGCACCCGGAAGGAAGAGGGTGTGGTCCTAGCCGCTCCTCACCCGCCCCCCATCCCATCCCATCCCATCCCATCCCATCCCATCCCATCCCATTCCGCCTTGCAGCTGCCCTGTAGGCCAAGAAAACAACCCCTGGCAAAAAGCCTCTTTTATCTTTACTTCCCTCTGGACCAACCCCCTCTGCCTGGGCTGCAAGTGCTGAGGGAGCAGCACAGGGAAACTGGGGCCAGCATGGAAAATAAAACTGACCCACAGACTTCCAACCTTCTTTGGTCTTCCCTTTTACAAGTAAATGAAAATGCTCCAAAAAGACTAAGCTAAAGCCTGAGCCTAAGAATAAGGCAGAAACCCCACTTCTCTTCTCCTTCTCTCACTCCCCATGTCATCTCATCGCAAAGTTTATATGGGGGCTCTCTTAGGCAGTGTGGAAGTTTCCAGCATCTGCAGCACAAAGAGGCACTAGACAGGAACTCCACTGCCTGAGAATACGATCGAAAGATACGTGACAACTTACACATACAAACCTGAATTCATTCATCCACCTCCTGATAAGCCTTTGCTACCCCCTCTGCTCTGACCTAGCTCTGCTTCAGCACGTCAATAAAATCAGAAAGCACGCAGGAGACATTCCTTGGAACTTAAGACTAAGGACCCAGCCAAGGGCAAGAGGAGTAAGAGTCAGCAGCACACAGTACCTGCGTTGGAGCCCGCCGGGGCAGCCGACAGAGAGCTTCTGGGCCAGGCCCGTCTGAACGCCAGGACTTACCCTGTCGGTAACACGCCTGAGCAGAGCCAAGAGCTCCAGCCTTAAGAGGACTGGCCTGGGGGACGCAGGGATAGGAAGGGGCAGCGAAGTGCTTTGGGAGACTAAGCACTGTCCTGTGATGTTATTCCCCCACCCCTGTCCCCAAACGGGAACAAAGAAAGGACTGGAGTTTGAGCCAGAACCAGAGTCAAGAGACCTGGGCCAGGCAGACAAGAACTTCTAAGCTCCCTTCTGGTTCTGATGTTCTACTTATGATGACCTGCTGTGAACCTGCTTGGAGGCCACTGCCCGGTGACCTGCTGCAGGGAAGTTAGGGCCAAACAACAGAGGGGCCAAGTGAGGACACATAGGTCATCACGCCCACACACGGGCAGGCACAAGCCGTGAACCTTGCGCAGTCTCTATCTCTTGTCCTAGTCCCTCACTCTTGTGACCACTCAGTCCAGGCTTGGGGCCCACCCATCCCAAGCAGGTGCCCTCCCCACCTGAGCACGTGGATGCATCACCCTGATACTGGCTGAGGTGAAAGCAAACTGGCCTGCAGAATGGTGTGGAGAACGGACAAGGGCTGGCCTGGGGGAGGGCACTCAGCCCTGCGTCTCTCTGGAAGGGAACGCAAGACAGTTTATGATCTAGAAAGGATGCACTGGCCCCTTCTGACTTCCTTCTGACTATACGCCTACTGCAGAATTCTCATGAAGACTCCAGTGTTTTAGTTTGTTCATGCAGATGACAGAAGACCTATGGAAGAGCAGGACATGAAGCAGGCAACAGTGAGACAAACCTTCAATTCAGGACTCCTCTCCACATACGTTCAGGCCACAGAAGCCTTGGATCTGTACTGGCCCCAAGTCCCCCAAATTTAGACAAAACCAGAAAACAATCTGAAATAACTTCACACTAGGGCAAGAAACACACAAGGAAAGGGAGCCTGATTGCAAGGAACCATTTTAAATTCTACCAGCACTCAGGATGAGCCTCGTGGAGAGATGGCTGGGCTGCAACCCCAAAGCTTAGAAGGAATGAAGCAGAAGAGAAAACAAGCTGTCTCGACCACTCCTGAGAGGCCCTGCAGCAGACGCCGAAGGTGATCGGGACAGGGCCGCCTCCCACACCACCTCTTTCAGATCTGCAGTCCAAAAACCTTACAACACAAAGCCACTCGAGTACCTTCCCAACTCTGGGTCTCCAAGAAAAATCTATATGGTTAGCTAGATTCATCGCAGAAGCTGGCCACGCTTCACTCCCAGCTCAGGGCCCTCATGCTTCTCTTCTGCCCCGCCTCTGTGAGCACGGCCTGGAGCTCAAAGCACAGGCAGACTGTGATATGATCGCACAGCAGGCTGCTCAGTCATTATTTTTAAAAAATACATAAACATTTTTAAAAATGAAAAAAAATGTTTGCCATATTTGCTCTGTCCCTATTAGCTCCTTCTACTAGCTGGTATCCGTGGGCCCAGGACCTCATCAGGACCACGACTCAGCTACTCCTGAGGGAAGAGGCCTGAGGCATGGCGGCACCCTTGGGACCATGCAGGATGGGGTGCCCTCAACTCCAATGCCTTTCTTTCAGAAAAGGTGTCTGCCTAGAGAACCCTCGTTCAGGCCAGAGGTTCTTCCCTAAGATCCCTTTTTCTCCTCAATAAGCCCTGCCTTAGAGGGGCAGGAGACAGAAAAAGAAAGACAAGAGTCCACCCAAACCTCCACACCGCAGACCATGCTGCCGTCCCTGTACTGGCCAGACCTCCGAGACACGGTCTCGTGCTGCCACGGTGTGAGAACCCCGTGGCCCTGCTAAGACCTACCTTACTGGCAAGAGAGCAGGGGGCCGGCTGGCCCAGCGCAGCGTACTCACCACGCCTCCCTTGTCCCCCTCCATGAACTGAACGATCTGGCAGGATGACTTCTCCCACAGGAAGATGTGCCCGCAGTCACTGCCGCTCACCACAAACTCACTCTTGGGGCCGTAGAAATTGACGCCTTTTACTGAAATGGTAAACGAGGGAAGAACCCACATGAGAGCTGGCATCAGGCCCGTATAGATCTACCTCACAGGGACCGCAGTTATTCACAAACCCTAAGTCAGCTAAGAGCCAAGAATTCCTTTCATTTTCACAAAACAAATCAAGGGATTGTGTGTATGTAACAGACAGACCAAGACTCACGCCAGTCCCAGAGACAACTTCTACCCCCGCCCAGAGCTCCACGGGGCTGAGGGGCTGCAGTCCCTCGGCAGCAGCCTCCGTCTCACCGGTCTGCACCCTACGGAACACCTCCGGCCTCACTAACGCCTTACTCGTCCCAGCCTGAACCACTCCAGCTCTGCCCATTGCTAGGCAGCGCGGTCCTACGCCCAAGGCTCACCCTGGGTTTGTGTGCTCCCTTCGTGCCACCTGGTCAGTGCTTCCTGGGCCGTTGCTGGCCTGAGAATGAGGGAGGTCTAGGCCACAATTGCCTGTAAGAAGCATCTGAACTGTGCTTGCTACAGACTCTGAACAACACAGCTCCACCCCCTGGAATCACTGAGAGAAGCTGGGCGTCCCAGCGACTCTGTGCAGTTCCACGGTGGTCATGGGACTGCACTCAGCTTCTGTCTGCCCGTGGACTAAGTTCCAAGCCCCTGCTCTCCTGCTCACCTCACCAGCTCAGAAGAAAAAGGACAAGTCACTGCACTCTCCAAGTCAAAATTATGACAGATCCTTTTGAGGAGCAGTGACAACGACAAAGAGCAGTGACCACCGCAACCCTTTTGTACATTAGAGTCACATGGGGAGCTTTTAAAAACCTCTATCAAGCTGTACCCCACCCCAATTAAATCATAGTGTCTGGGGATAGAAGCCAGGCTTTAAAGACTGGCAGGTGACTCCGTGGCACAGCTAAGCTCGGGAGCCACACACAGAACGCAAGCAGCCGACCTCGCTGCAGACTGGGGGGGGCGGCCCTGGCCCCAGGCCTCCTCCTCTGCCTCATTCAAAGCATCGTCCACCCTAGAGCTAGACGCTCACGTCCGCCCCCCAGCCCCTCGATTTCAGGCAATTCAATTCAGTACCACAGGCTGAGGGGGCTTTCCCAGACTCCCTAACAAGCCTGTTAAGCCTGAAGTTCCCTGAAATCTTAAGAAAAATACAGTCACTCAAGTCTCCTGATGCCCAAACGAAGCCACATCCCTGAGGTGAGAGAGGCTCCGGGCCCTCCGTGCTGGAGCACAGTGGGCCCGTGAAAGCTCCGGCCCGACGAGGGACACCGTCTCCCTGCCCCGACAGGCAGCCCCGTCCTTCAGGGAGTTCTTCTCCATACAGCCTGAATGAAATACTGCCGTTTCCTAAGCCAACAGACAGCAGCTCCGAAGACAGGCTCACCCGTGGCGTTATTCCTGTGGCCCTTGTATCTCTTCACATACTGGGCCCCGTCGCTGTGAGAGGAGTTGAAGAGGTAAATGTCTTCGTCGTTGTAGCTGGCCAGGAGCTCTGCCAAGAACAAGCACACAGCAGTGAAGGCAAAGGCTGAAAAAGAGCTGGGACCAGGAGTCGGGGGCTGGGGTGCAGCTTCTTGCCAGTCGTGCCCCCTCCTAACGCCCAGGTGTGGCACCCATCTCACTCAGTTGGAGCAGCAGGCAGGTCAGGTGTCCAGGGTAGACTACGAGCGTCCTGCCAACCCAGGGGCAGCAGAATGCTCAGGAAGGTCATACCCATTAACTCAAGAATGAGCCAAAGGCATAAGCACCTGCTCAGGCAAGGAGCCTGGGCTTCAGGACAGGCGGCGCCACGTCTCATCCGCGGCGCTCTGCAAGTGGCGCCCGGCGCCTCCGGGGTCATCCGTGGCAGCCGCCCGCTGTGCGCGCACCGTCAGCGACTCCGCCCCAGCCGCTCCGCTCGGAGCTCTAGCATAGCGGTGAGCACCGCAGGGCACGGGCCTCGCTGGCTCAGCAGCTCCCTAGACAGAGGGCGCGTGCCAGCCTAGGAGCCGGGCCCTGCTCACGTACCTGTGCCGTCGTGGCTGTACACGAGACAGGTGATGTTTGCTTTGGACTCACTGTTCACCTGCAATAAGGAGCAGATACTGACTGATGCCCCACCCCCCCACTTGTTACACCACCTTCAGGAAACAGGTTTTCCTTCCAACTCCCCTCTATCTTCTCCCAGAGTGAGAGAGACAGAGAGAGAGAAAGAGAGACAGGAGTATAACCAGTGAAATGTGGCCACCTCAGGGGAGAGGGCTTTCTGCTGGTGGTTTCTGCGAGCTAGCCATGTGACACACAAACGCTACCTCCCTCGGCCTTACTGTCACGGGGCAAGGCAATGATCTTTACGTCTACACTCTGTCAGTAGGCAACCCTAGGCTAACAGAGGTGAAGTGACTGCCCAAGATCGCAAAGCTGGTAAGTGGTAGAGCCGGGATTCAAATCCAGGGAACTGATTCGAAAGTCCAAGCTCCTCCCATCATGCCAACAATTTTAGGGGCAGCCTTGGGGTTGAGTTAGGAAAGCCGGGAACCAATGGCCCCTCACGAATCTTACCAGGTGATGAGGACAGAATTTCTTGAGCACGCCATTGTTCTCGTTCTCATCAATTTTCCTCTGGTCGTAAATCCTATAACGGAAGAAATAATAAAATGTTAAAACTTACAAATTGATCCCTTGAAGAACTGCAAAGTAGTGGCAGGAACAGCAGTCAGCTGGATGTCAGGAGAGACAAAGGACATCACCCCACCAAGATTCTGGCTCCCACTCTTACCTGAAGGCCCTCCTCCCCTAGCCCTTTCCGAATCCTGACTCTTATCCAGACACTCCCCAGTTCAAGTGGTAATCCTAAATCACATTAACCTGCAGTGGCTTCTCTCTCCTCCCTGCTTTTAATCGCTTACTATTTATTTCCACCGAAAGCTCCCCAACAGCCTTTACTGCTACAGAGGCCACACCCCTCGAAGTCCGTGGGTCTTCAAGCCTGTCCTGGCCTCTAACTTGGCCCGTTCTCCCTCTCGCTCCTCAGAGGGATGATTACAAAGCCCCACCAGGATCTCCTCAAGAGTTCTTCTCTCCTGCCTTCATTCCCATCCAACCACGGTCACCTTTCCTCATCTCTGCGACCCAAACTCGGACCATTCATTCCCACACCTAGGACAGATGTCACCAGCCAGCTATCCTGTCGGGTGCTGGTCATACAGGACAAACAAGCCACCGCCGGCGTGCTTCCTCCCATCTCAGCACCTCCTCTCCACAGCTGCTCTTTTCATCCCTCCAAGGACCTGCCTTCGATGAGTCCACTCCTCAACCTCTTCCTCGCGCCCGTCTGCCCATTTCCTTAAAACCCTCCCTCTCCTGACTTCCCACTGTTGCTTTTTCTGTCCTTTCCTCTTGTAGTCAAACTACTGAAATGAGCAATGTGCATTCAGTGTTTTCACTTCCTTGTTTCCTGTTCCCTTCTCAATCCATTCCCATCTAGCTTTGGCCCTCAACCCGCTAGTGAGACCTCCCTGGCTCAAGTCACCAGCGGCCTCACAGCCTCCACCCACAGTCTTCTCTTCAGGCCTCTCTCTCTCCTCTTGACATCGTTCACGACGCCTTCCCTAAAACCGTTTCCTTCTTTGACGGCCGACCACCCCTTCATGGTGTTCATGAGCTTGTGTGTCTCTCTTAACTGCTGCTGATGCTCCCGGAGGTTTGGTCTCAGGTTCTCCTCTGACTCTATACAGGGGAAGGAGGTTTTGCCCAGATTATTTGTAGTATCCTTCTCACTGCCTTCCTTGCTCATGCTGTCGCCAGAAGTATCCTAAAAGGCAACATTTTATGTAAATTCCCTGCTTAAAATCTCTTCAGTGATTCTATATTTTCTACTAAATAAAGTCCAAACCCCTTAGTAGGACTCTCCATCTCCCCTGAAAGATCCTATATGTTATACAAGAATAAACAAAACAAAAAAGCTAGGCTTCCTTGAACACACCGTGTCACAGCTCGTGTTCCTACCTCTCCGCGCACCGGCCGCTCTACTGAAATACTCCTTTCCCATTCATTTTGAGTCTATCCTCTGTGAGAAAGAACAGCATGGAGAAATGGTGTCTCCCATGTTTATGGAGTCCGATCTGAGTTCAAATACTGACTCTGCAACTTAGGAGCTGAGCAATCCTGCGTATTGTCTTAATATTTTCAATCCTTAATGTACCTGTTTCTCCAGAATGCTCCTTAAAGGCAAAGACTCTCTAGTCAAGTGTGTGTCTAGCACACAGGAGATGCTCAGTAAATGCTGGATGAATGAATAGATGAGTGCATCAATGCATGTTCGTATTCTCCACACTTTCTTGCTTAATATCCTGCATTAAGAGGATTATCCGGGAACCTCTGCTAAATGAACCCCGAGAAGAGAAAAGACCAATAGGACACTGCCGATTCCGCCTCCTCCACAAACACGCATCTGATGACCTCCTGTTTCTCCTCTAAACAAAGTCTCCGTCAACAGAGCTTAGATGTCACTAAGCCACCATAAACTTTGTAAGTCTGCAAACTGGTAAGGCACATTTAAGTATTCAGTATTTCGGTGTATGGACCATTCAGTGTGTTCCTCGGTCTGTAAGGCTCTCTGTCCTTCCTCTTTCTGAGCAAATCCTCACCTTCCTTCCCCTTTCCTCCGTAACTATTTAAGAAGAACCTACTACAGATAGGGTGCTAGACTAGGGATTGGCAAACTTGATCTTAAATGACAAGATAGTAAATACTTTAAGCTGGCAGGCCATCTGGTCCCTGTCACAACTACCGAACTCTGCCACTGTAGCTTGAAAGCAGCCTTGGATGATATGTAAATGAATGGCCATGGCTGTGTTCCAATAAAACTTTATTTATAAAAAACAGGCAGTGTAGGGTAACCTGCATGGCTCAGTTAAGCATCTGACTCTGGCTCAGGTCATGACCTCAGGGTCCTGGGATAGAGCCCGGCATCAGGATCCCCACTCAGCAGGGAGTCTGTTTGTCCCTCTCCCCTTACCCCTCCCCCAGCTCCTGCGCGCACACACACTCTCTCTCAAATAAAATCTTAAAAACAAAACAAAACAGGCAGTATAATTTGACAGCTCCTGTGCTAGACAGTGCTGATACAAAGATGAATATGATTTTCTCCCCTATTTTCTGAGCATAGGACAGGACCTTGACATTTAACAAAAAAAAGTTTTTTTTTAAATGTCAGAGACTTTATTTTTTCAAGCAATTTTAGGTCTACAATAAAATCGAGGAGGTGGCAGAGATTTCCCATACGCTCTCTGCCCACACACACGCATAACCTCAACCACTATCAACACCACTCAGCAGAATGGCTTTTATTTGCTTTTACCAAGGATGACCCTACACTGACATGGCAATCACCCAAAGCCCACGGCTTTGGACAAAAGTAGGACATAGATCCATCACTATGATACCATACAGAGCATTTGCACCGCCCTGCAAATCCTCCACACTCTGCCGGCTCCTCTCTCCCCCAGCCCCACCCCTGACGACCACTATTATTTTTATTGTGTCCGTAGTTTTTAGCCTTCTCCTGAATGCCATACGATCGGAATCATATAGTATACAGCCTTTTCAGATTGGCTTTTTTTTTTTTAACTTAGTGATATGCATTTCATGTTCCTGTATGTCTTTTCATTTTGTGACAGCTCATTTCTTTTTTCGCACTGACTCCTATTCCATTATCTGGACGTACCAGTTTATCCATTCACCTACTCACGGACACCTTAGTTGTTTCCAAGTTTTGGCAACGATGAATCAAGCTGTGATACACATCCATGTACAGGTGTCTGTGTGGACATAAGTCCTTAGTTCCTCTGGGTAAATACCAAGGAGCATGACTGCTGGATCACGCGGTAACAGCATGTGTAGTTTTATGTGAAACTACCAAACTGTCTTCCCATGTGGCTGCACCATGTCGCGTTCCCACCAGCAATACATCAGAGTTCCTGCGGTTCCACAGACCTGCTGGCATTTGGTGGTGTCAGTGCTCTGCAGCGGTACCTCGTTGTTTAATACGCATTTTCCTGATGACACAGGATGTGGAACATCTTTTTATATATTTATTTGTGATCTATGTATCTTCTTTAGAGAGGTGTCTGTTAAGATCTCTGACCCATTTTTTAATTGGGCTGTTTTCTTGTCGAGTTTTAAGAGTTCTTCATGTATTTTAGGTAATGGTCATTTATCAGATATGTCTTTTCCAAGTATTTAATCCCAACCTGTTGCTTGTCTTCTAATTCTCTTGGACAGTGTACATTTTAAAGAAGTGTACCTTATCAACTATTTCACAAATCATGTCTTTGGTATTGTATCTAAAAAGACATCACCACTTTTTGTCCAACATCTTAGCAAGGCTGCAGGCGTGGCTGCTGCTCTCCCAGCTTCGCAATGCCTCCCAAGGACGACAAGAAGAAGATGCCGGAAAGTCGGCCAAAAACGACAAAGACCCAGTGAACAAATCTGGGGGCAAGGCCGAAAAGAAGTGGTCCAAAGGCAAAGTTTGGGACAAGCTCAGTAACCTGGTGTTGTGTGACAAAGCGACATATGACTAACTCTATAAGGAAGTTCCCGACTGTAAGCTTCTAAAACTCTTAGCTGTTGTCTCTGAGAGACTGAAGATTCGAGGTCCTCTGGCCAGGGCAGCCCCTTAGGAGCTCCTTAGTGAAGTACTTATTAAACCAGTTTCAGAGCACAGAGCTCAAGTAACTTACACCAGGAACACCAAGGATGGAGATGCCCTGTCTGCTAGTGAAGATGGATGAACATGATCCCAACAACTGTACATTTTGGAAAATGAAAATTTATTAAATCAAAAATAAAATAAAAAGGCATCACCATACTCAAGGTCATCCAGGTTTTCTCCTATGTTATCTCCTAGAAGTTTTATAGTTTGGGGTTCTACTTTTAGGTCTGTGATCCATCTGAGTTCATTTTTGTGAAGGGTATAAGGTGTGTCTAGATTCCTTTTTTTCACATGTGGATGCCTAGCTTTTCCAGCACCATTTGTTGAAGAGATCATCTCTGCTCCATTGTATTGCCTTTATTCCTTTGTCAAAGATAAGTTGACTATATTTACATGTGTCTATTTAGGGCTCTCTATTCTGTTCCACTGATCTATTTATCTATTCTTTAGCCAACAGTACACTGTCTCCATGACTGTAGCTTTACAGGAAGTCTTGAAGTTCGGTAGCGTCAGTCCTCCAACTTTGTTCTTCCCCTTCAATACTGTGTTGGCCGTTATGGATCTCTTGCTTTTTTTTTTTTTTTTTTTAAGATTTTATTTATTTATTTGACAGAGAGAGAGACAGCCAGTGAGAGAAGGAACACAGGCAGGGGGAGTGGGAGAGGAAGAAGCAGGCTCCCAGCGGAGGAGCCTGATGCGGGGCTCGATCCCAGAACGTCAGGATCATGCCCTGAGCTGAAGGCAAACGTAGAACGACTGAGCCACCCAGACGCCCCAGATCTCTTGCCTCTCTATAGAAACTTTAGAATCAGTTTATCAATCCATAAAATAACTTTCTGGGATTTTTACTAGAATTGCACTGAATCAATAGATCAAGTTGGCATCTTCACAATATTGAGTCTTCCTATGCCCTTCACACATTTTACATCAAATAGAGTGGTTTCAGCACTGTCAACAACCTTATGGCATCTCCACAGGCCTTCAGGTACCCACTAGCTTGTTACCTTAAGCCTCTCTCTTCCCTCCTCTCCCCCACCCCACCTCCCCTTAATCTAATGTTCTCTCAGTGTTGCTGGTATCAGCCTAGGGACAGAAAAGCAAAGGGACTATTTATTATTTGTGAGCCAGGGCCTATATCAAAGCCTTTACCGATAAATTTACATGTCAACCAACCACCACACGATTCATTCATCTGATACATTCTCCTTTCCTTCGCTCCTGTCGATTTGTAAGCCAACCTAAAGAGGACTTAGTAGTAGGCATCCACACTTCCACCACCTCCACTTGCCTACTTTACCCTTTCTCCCCCCTACCCCGTTTTTTGGTTATAGGCCAAAAAGCAGGTCTCTCTAGGCTTCCTTTAAATGCTTCTTCACAATACTAAACCAAAATTCAGTATTCCTGACGCAAAGGCCTTGAGGATGAGTAAGCGCTTTCTCTGTACTCCCTTGAAGGAATTCCTTCAGGCTAGAATGAAAGCTAATGGTGCTATGATATAAAATATTCACCAAAAATATTTTCAAATTTGTACTGGAAGGTGAGCTCTTTAGGTTCTTTCAAAGAAAGAGTCAGAAAGGGGAAATTCCAAAACACTCAAATGGCTGAACTGTAGAGGTGCCAGAGAAACTGAACGACCCTAATGTCAGAGAAGAGCTGGGGTGCTGCTCGAAGGGCCAATGCTTGCACAGGGTCAGTGCGCCTCAAAATCTATACATGCCAAGTGAATCGCTTACATCGGCTGAAAATTTGCAATATACAAAGGGACAGAGGATAAAGAGCTGGTAAGAGACAGAAAAATCTAAGTATTCTCTAAATGTTAGAAACTGATTTCTAAATGTTAAATGTTAAACTGATTTGTTTAAATGTTAAAACTGATTTCCAGCCTTAGTCTAACCCTGGCAACATATCAGCTTTGGATTAAGGCATTATCAACTGCAGTTCTTGGCAGATAAAGCCAATTGCTCTAGTATCCTCCAAACATCAAGGACCTAGTGGGTGAATTATCTACGGATACAGACTCTTCAAGCAATCCAGAGCTCTAAGCAGGAAATCCAAACTAGGAAATTCAGTAAACGCTCTATTTGAAAGAGGCAGCACCTGATGACAACAACCCTTTTTAATCAACAGCTTCTTATTTAAAAACAAAAACAAAAAACTACTACTACATATTTGCTATTGGTGAATAAAGGATAGGAATTTGGAAAGCAAAGGAAACAGGAAAAAGAGAGGCACAAAGTTGTCTAATTCTCTTGTGGCAGGATTCTTGAACAAGGGAAGGTCATCTCTCATGTATTTCTAAAAAACTTACCCTATCCCCATGATACTTATCAGTGAAATTAATTTCAGAATACAGTTATAAAAATGTGCTCTTATTTTAAAAGGAAGATAATGCTTTTCACCCCCCATCAGGAAAGCAAAAAGTCCTTCCTTTTTCTAGTGCTCCTCTCCCTCCTCCTTTCCAAACTGATGATCCCTCAGCAAAGGGGGGTGGTATAACCACAAAACAGAGCTCAAATAGGCCTACTTGGTAGGGATGGGATATAGTTTGTGACTAAGGGCCAGAAGGAAACTAAGTGGTACACATGGGGATTGAACCTCTGAACTCTTGTTTTCCTTAGGATATGCCTTAACAGCCAGTGTTAAAACAAACATTAACAGTAACAATGATATCACTACAGAGAAAGAAAACCAGTTCCTGACAGTGGGAGTCAAAAACCCAGAGTTCACACTGAGTACCCCCACTCAAATCATTTCTGTATCTGAAACCAGCATTCAAAGCTTCTAGTACACGTTAATTTATATATGAAAAATAATGGGAAATATTTACTAATTCATTAATTACTAGTAAACCTGGATTTATCAGCTGCTATGTGGGGACCTGGGTCAATTCATCAACTTCTTTAACACATGACAGTCTCAGGTGTCTGGGTGGCTCAGTCACGAAGGCATCTGCCTTCGGCTCAGGTCATGATCCTAGGGTCCTAGGAGTGAGCCCAGTGTCGGGCTCCTTGCTCAGCAGGAAGTCTGCTTCCCTCTCTGCCCCCTCCCCTGCCTCATGCTCTCTCTCACCCTCTCTCAAATAAATAAAATCTTAAAAAAAAAAAGAAAAAAACTTGACAATCTCTATATATGTTAAGCTATCCCTCAGGGATTGTTACATCAGGGAACAGAATGCCTCAGTAGCAGCTTTGGAAGACAGTAAAAAATTCAAGATGGTGGTTAATGGATATTCCAAGGCCATTCACACGGTTCCACAAAGGATCCCAGTGCAGCAGTCTCAAACTCTCAAAGACACAAAAGAGCCAGACTCACCTGACAAACTGGTCTCGTCCACCCACCGCGAACTGGTGGGTATTGGCAGGATTCACATAGATCGTATACAGCCCCACTTTCTTCTCCTTCTCTTTTGTCACCACCAGTTTCCTTTAAGAGTAGAAAAGTGTAAAAGTTACACTCTCTAAAAGACCCAAACGGTCATGGCAAGAGAGAGCACAGACAGTAATGCACACACAGCCAGTAAGACCAGATTCTCACTGAGAAGAAAGAAAAAAGTGGTTTTGTTTGGTCTGAACACTGGAACAAGAAAAAGACAAAAATCAACTCCAAGTATATTTAATAAATGCTACCCTGAGGAGGGAAAAACAAACGCGTAGTGAAATCATTTTCTGGTGTTCCTCAGGACGTGTAAATTAAAGGTTCATAAAAGCATTGCTCCTCAGGTAGTGTCAGTTTAGCTGGAGTCCAACATGATGATGGCCTATCATTAAACAGATGACACCACCCACACCTTCCCATCCTATATAAATACATCCTCCCTATCATCTGCGAGCAGGGAGCAAAAGGAGGATGAATCATAAAAACAGTGGCCAGAAAAGACCTTAAGGTTAGAATCTACCTCCCAGGGGCGCCTGGGTGGCTCAGTCAGTTAAGTGTCTGCCTTCAGCTGGGGTCATGATCTCAGGGTCTTTAGATCAAGCCCTGAGTCGGGCTCCCTGCTCAGTGGGGAGACTGCTTCTCCATCTCCCTGTGCCCCTCTCCCCTGCTTGTGCCCACTCCCTCTAAATAAAATCTTTAAAGAAAAAAAAAAAAAGAATCTACCTCCCAGATTCCACAAAAGTGTGACTTACAACCCTGCTCTAAAAATGCACACTGAAAAACGACAAGCCGCGGCTCTAGCACAGGGACGGTCCAAAGGAAAGCAGCATTCTTCCTTTATCTGAAGCAAGTTAGGAGAGGATATTCTTATGAAGACAGTTGTTTCTAAAGCTGGAAATCACCTCCTCTGGTTGTACCACAAAAAAGGGCGATCCTTAGGAGGGCACTGGGGTCCTGAGGAAAACTCTATAAAATTTTAGAGTTTTAGCCAGAAGATTCTGGCTAAACAGCCATATCTGTCCCAGCGTAAGGGCAGCACGATGAATACTCATCCCAAATCTAAGTGTCCAGCCATTCAAATATGATATCATAGCGATTAGGAAATTTACAGGGAAGGAAAGGGCTGGGTTCTAGCTTTCCTTTTTAATTCTAAGGTTTTGCTCATTCTGTTGTTATGGAAACTGAAAGAAATATAACCATGACAACGAGTTTCTTTGTAAAGAAATGATTTTAGCATCCTCTCCGCATGGTCAAAGTCCCTCCAGCCTAGAACTGCTCTAAGCAAAGTGGAGAGATTTTACTTGATTTTAAAATCTCTGTAAGCTTTTCACTGAAACAGTACATGGGGCGCCTAGGAGTCTCAGTCGGTGAAGCGTCTGCCTTCAGCTCAGGTCATGATCCCAGGGTCCTGGGATCGAGACTGCATTGGGCTCCCCGCTGAGCAGGGAGCCTGCTTGTCCCTCTCACTCTGCCCCTCCTAACCCCCCACTTGTGTGCTCCTACTCTCTCTCAAATAAATAATAAATAAAATCTTTAAAAAAGAAACAGTGCATGAAGATCATTAAAAACGAATGCCATTAGAGAAAACACACACATACACAACCCTCAAAAACACAAGGGAGAAAACACATCCAAAACGAGTTTAAGGAACAAAACTAGCAATGGAGAAGAGCAGCTCTAATCGAGTTTTAGACGGGGAAAAGCAGACACTGCTCTGTTTCACAAGATCATCTCATTTTCTAAGCAATGTGGATTTTCAGAAGGAGAGAGTCAGACAAACATAAAGTTGACCATGTGGAAGCAAAAGGAAGAAACCAAAAGGACAGATTATGAAACAGGGCTCCACCATCCTGTAATCCTGACAACGAGCTCAATCGTTCTAATGCCTCAATTTATTCATCTGAAATGAAAAAGTCTCTCTCCCAATGGATAAATGCAGAGTACCCTGGGCTCTCTGGGGAACTGGCAGAGGTGCTATAAAAATGATTAATCATGGCAGTAGGGGAAAAAAATTTTTTTTCACATCAGAAGGATGGAGCACATGAAAGCATAAGAAACAAACTTACCAAATTTTGCCTTAAAATTTGCAGTTTTTTTAGTAAGCAGGTATGTTCCAACAAAAAGTGAAAAATAACTACAGATCAGGCCAAAGAAGTCCTCTGAAGAATATTTCAAACTGGCTTCCGCTGGCTAAAGGGATATCCCACCCACAGCCCCAAATCCCACTCTTTTCCTAAGATGTCAGCCAATCTTACCAGCTTCCAGAGACAGAGCCATCATAAATACACAAGAGAAAAGTTCCCATGATGCCAGCTTCACACGAAAACGCCTCTGATGTAAGCGGAAGTTCACGCACCAGCTTAACACGTAAGGGCAGCTTGGATTCTCCAGCCATGACCTTACATTCAGTCCCCCACCTCAGTCAAGCTTTCTACTTCTTCAACCCCTAAAGCAAAAAATTTTTGAAAATTCACAGTCTCTTATTCCCCCAAATCTAGACTCTGGGCCTCCTTCTCCTTCAAGTTTCTCCTGTGTTCCCTCTTTGAATGTCTATCCCATCCATCAGGACTTGCATCCAGAGCCACTGCTCATGTCGTTTCATTCCAAATCCAATCATCTGCCCAAGTCATCTGTTTTGCCCATTTGTCCCCAACTCCTTGTGATCTAACGGTGATTTTCCTATGACCTGGCACTCAGGATAAGCTCCCACTCTGCTTCAAAACTCTCGACCAGAGCAGACCAAACAAACTTAGCCCATTTGTCTCATCTCTGTGCTTCCCCTCCCCTCTGGAACTCCAAAATGAAAACAACAAGGGGCACCTGGGTGGCTCAGTGGTTACGTCAAGCATCCTCTTCTGCTCAGGTCATGATCCCAGGGTCCTGAGATCGAGCCCCACACTGGGCTCCCTGCTCAGTGGGGAGTCTGCTTCTCCCTCTGCCTCTGCCTGCTGCTCCCTCCACTTGTGCGCTCGCTACCCCCCCCATAAATAAATACAATCTTAAAAAAGAAAGAAAAATAAAGAAGGAAAAATAAAAGTCTAATAATAACCGACCCTGAGATTATATTCCCTAAATTAGCTTATCTTCTACTTGTACGCTATGGAAGTCAATGACATCCCTTACTTAATGTTGTTAATGACATACAAGACTTGTCAAAATTTTTAAGACTAACGAGACCATAAATAATCTAGATCATTCATTAACAAGGTAGCAATTAAATAAACTGTGTTACACCAATGCTGTAATGTACCATGCATGGTTAAGTAGAAAGATCTTTATGGTCTGATGTAGAAAGATCTCCAAAACACTTTCAACATGAAGAAAGCAAACTGCAGAAGCCTACAATGTCTGTATGTTTATATATACATATATTTAATCCCATTTATGGGGGAAAGTGTATATCTTAAGATACATAACGTATACAAACAGGATTGGAAAGGTATTCCAAAATTTTTAACAGTGGCTACCAATAGTTAGAAAAGTGGGGGCAGGGAGGTGTGCATTAGGGAGCATTTACATTTTGCCCATATACTTTATTAGAATTTTTTAAACAAGGTGTATTTGCTTATTATAGGAACAATTAAAATTTTTAAAAACTAAAATAATTAGTAGCTATAGCATAATCAGTTCCAAACGTGGTGCCAGACACTATGCTGGGGCATCAAGGACATTCTCAACAACACTCACGCAGACGAGAGAGAGAAATACTGCTCGGTTATGCCCAAAGTAAGGCTAGAGAGGTTCAGAATGGTTAGACAGTAGTGCCTGAGCTGCAATCTGACCCAGGCCTGTCCAGATTCAAATAAGATGCTCTGTTCTTTCTATGACATCACATAGCTGATGAGGGATGTGATTTATCCATGAACCTCAAATCCATGTAAAAAGGAACTGTGATAGGACAGAACTCTATTACAGCTACTAACAGTTTTATGCAAGATTTACCCTTTGTTTACATGTTTCTATACATAATTGAACTGAAAACTACATAGGACCATATCTCTAAGCTGCTCCGTAGAGTAATGTGCTTCCTGCGGGTGAGCTGAGTGGCACCCAAGTGGATGGGGAGGAGATCAACAAGTGATTACAGCCCACACGGAAGATCACTGAATCTTGTTTTAGAAATGAAGGCAGACTGAACAGGACTGTACTGCCGGGAAGCAGACAAACAACAAAGAAGGGAGGAAGTGCCCAGAGCCTCAATCTGCTTCTTAGCACAGACACAGAGGGACCCTCTGGATTGACCAGAGAGGTGGGCATTACCTAGGACAGGCTGGGTATTTTCAAGGCCAAGAGGTCCAGCTCTGTAAAAACATCACTGCTATACTTACGAAGCTGGCCGGTCTTGTCTGAGGTCAATGGTGAAGACAACTGCATCTTCACCTGCAGAAAGGAACGTACAGGGAGAGTCCGGTTCCAGGGCCAACTGAGGGACAAAAAGACAAAGGTTTCTATAGAATTAGAAGCCATCTAGTTCATTCCTTTATCTTTAGGAAGGATAGCATTTTAAATGTCTCAGCAAGAGACATGTCTAGCTTTTTGTTGTAAAACCCCAGGAAAGGAATAAACCCATTCTCTCTTGTTCTACATGAATTTGTCACAGCTTGTTTATTCTATACAAGTCAAAAGGACAACTAAGTCCCTAAGGGATCTGAATAGTGATACCAAAGAAAAACATCACCATTAAGGTTCATTCTCAAACAAAATCAATTAAACTCTCAGGTGGGGAGAGAAATGGTGCCCAAGTTTCACTTCCTACACCCTAGTTGTAAAAATTAGTTTACTAATGGGTTGAAGGTAGGCTTAAGAATCAAACAAATAGGTAACTTCCATATTTTCTGAGCCACGTGGGCTAGAGAAGGATACTCCAGACCCACCTACAGATCAGCTTAGGGTTTGTCAGAGGGCCACCCTCCTTCTACAGCACGACCGCTCTGAGACAGGCGGCTCTCAGCTCCTCACTGGCTGCCCCATGACCGTCTGTTCTATATTCCCAGTCCTAAATAGGGCTTCCATAAATAGTGCTTGTCTGTGCTCTGAGACCTGAGAGAAGTTGGAGCTCTCGCACATGAGGAGCCGACCACTAGGACCTTGGAGCTGTTAAGGTGTTCTAGATACAATCAAAGTAAATTTAAGAGGTTTGGAAGGCGCAGGAGACCTCAAGGATTTCCAAACCAACCGCCGGTCAGCTTAGGGGTTAGGTATCATCAACTGAATGCTGCACGTGCAAGATCTAGAAAGCTTTCAAGTACTTCACTTGCAGGAAGTTTAGGGTGGCTGCTTTTTCTCCTTTCTATCTACAAACTTTAGGACGAAAAAGGTGAGGCAGGTGACCATGCCGAAGGAGACACAATGGGCAGAGATCCGGGAAGGCCCTGGCTGAGATCCTCGGTTGAGGAGTTAGACCGCACAACCGTGGCGGCAAGAGCTTACTTACTGACCTTGTGGGACGCTCCCTTGTGCTGGGCCACACGCTTCGTATTCTTGCAACACTGTGTGGCAGACAGCTCTGCTACCCGCACCTGCCCATCACGGGCACACATGGCCAGGGTAGAATCACCACTGTTAGGAAGGAACTTGGCCTGGGATGTTAATGAAAAAAGGGACATACAAAAGAAACTGAGGAGGTGAATTTGAGAGGGGAAAACTGTAGTAACAAACCCAACCCATCCCTTTGGTTGAACAACAGCTGGAAACTTAGCTCTCCTCGTCTTCTACCACTGGCTCAAGTACAATCTCTTTCAAGAGTTAAAGAGGGAGCTTCTGATGCAAGAGAGCATTTCAGATGACTCTGTAAGGCTGACCTGGTACAGGTCAGTGCTCGAGTGAACTAGGACTACGCCTACTAGGGGAGAAACGTAAGGAAAAAAGGAGGAAAACCTATCTTGATTCAGGAAGCAAACAGAAATTTGCTACAAAGACAAAGGAAACCAGAGGGGATGTTGGGGAAGAGATCACGCCTAGGAAATGAGTGCTACTACCACCATGATGGATAGGGCCGGTGAGTAAACAGAGAATAACAATGCTAACGAACACTCATCACATGATTTATTAAGCACCAGGCATGGTTCTGAACTGCTTAACTTCCATTGTTGTCTAACTCTCATGGTCCTCTGTGTTCTTAGCTCTACACTACAGATAAATAAACTGAAGACAGAGATTAAAGAATGTGCCCAAGATCACAAAGCTAGTAAGGGGTAGGGCCAGGAACTGAGCTCAGTCTGGCTCCAGAGCCTCCGCTCTGACACTGTGTGCCTTCCCCCAGGGCACATTTACTACCTTCCTGAGGACTTCCAAGTACCCCACCAAAGTGAGGCTTCCAACTGCCTCTGAGCTTAGGGCAGACAAAAGGCTGCCATGGGCCCTTCAGTGCACGTAATTCCTCTAGGGCATCATGGAAGCCACAGCAGGACTGAGTCCTGACGCCCAATTCCTACCACAACTCGCTGTCAGCTCCCACGCCAGGCATCTCAGGCTTGTCTAACTCCTGCCTGACTTTCTCAACCACTGTTCTGCCCCCTTGCCTCACCTGGAAGACATTGCTTTTGTGGCCGCTCTCAAAGTCCAGTACTGGCTGCCGCCGCACCCAGTCCCAAACCACCACCTTCAGGTCATCGCTGCCACTGGCCAACCAGGTGCCGCGCTGGTTAAAGTGCAGGGTGTTGACACAACCAGTATGGCCCTCGAGCCCATGCTGCAGGCGGAAGCGCTGCACAAAGACTCTGGCTCCACAAGCCTCATACACAAAGCGGGCACTGGAACCCAGCTCCCGCTCCCGAAGAGCAGGAAGGGCTTGCCAGCGAGGGCGGGGTAGGGCGGATGTCTCTGAAGACACCCAGTCCTCCAGGGCCCGCTCATCATCTGACGAGTCCTGGTCACGGTTGGCCCGCTTCCGCTGGACACGGCGCCGAGGATGCTCTTCTTCCTCCTCCTCTTCTTCCTCTTCTTCCTCTGAGCGGTCATGGACCTGGTTTTCGTCGTTGATGGAGTAATGGCCAGTGTCCTCCATGCTGTCAGAGTCCTTGTCTTCACCTGAGCTCTCTGTGTCTGTACCCCGACTTCCTGTGCTGGTGCGGTTGGGGCCGCCATCATCCCCAGTCAAGCTCAAGCTCAGGTCCGAGGCCTCCACTTCAATGCCTGAGGATGTCTCCCTGCCCTCCTCAGCGCCAGACATCTCCTCTGGACTGCTAGACAGGCTTCCTGCATGTTAGTGACGAACAGGTACGTGAGGGGGAAAATAAGGAAATGGGACAGTGATCAGAAGGATGCCCCTTCTTAGTCCAAGAAATCATCCCACCAAAAGATCCAGACACCAACTTCGGTTAAAGCATCTTTGTTCAAATGCTTACAAAGACTACCTTCTGAGGGGGAATCTTGTAAAGGATAAGAAACTGAAAAGATTAAGACCAAAGCCACAGGCAAATAAAGGTACTTGAACACAAGTGAAGAACTGCAGGACAGCCTAAGAGTCGGACAAATTCTCTCACTCTTGCAAAGCATGGACGGGCTGTGTCTAAGAACATCTGATACAACCTCCCTGAGCTCTGTTCTGCTGGACGCACACCATTAGCCACAGCAGGTAATGAAACCGAACATAAGAAAAAAGTATAGCCGTCCCCAGCAAGAGCTGGTAGAGACATCTTCTTACAGAAAAGCAGAAAATAACAGATTAAAATCATTCTGACAATGGGTGTGGAGTTGAACTATTTTCTACTTCAAGAAAGCACCACTCCCCCCCCTCCTAAATCCTGATTTCTTCCCTTGAGGTCCTAAAATCCACGAACAATCCAGAGGAAGTAGAAGGGACACGTGGGGATTATGGTCATTAGAATGGGTTCTTGCCCACTTTTCTCTAATAAATGTATTCTGACTCCCATTCATTTGGTCATGCTAATACTACTATTAGTTATAGGAGCTCTTTATTGAGGTAGAGTTTTATCAGGAAGCATACACAAAAGTGATAAAAAGCAGGGCCAGGAGACTGGTACATTAGAAGGAAAGTTCACCATACCCTCGGTCTGCCACGTTGGTGGTTATAGAACTGGTCACTCTGAGCAATCTAACCCCGTCAATTAGACCCCGCATTCTCCCATCTAACGGCAGCCAAATCACATTTCAGGAGGCACTCCCGCCATGTGCTGGAGCCATACGACCACAGCTTCCACACTGAAGCCAACGTATGTAGGAAGGAAGGCAGGAATGAGAACTTTAAACACTGTTCACAGCCTCCCTTCCTGATGATTACAAACTTTACCTGGCCAGAAGGAAAGGCTGTTAGGAACAGCAGACCAGCTATGTGTGACGGTGGCAGGAGCTATCCAACCCCACAAGGACGTTGAAAGGATTCCAAGTAGCGCCTGACAGCTTAGTCACCTGGGTAGAGCAGTAATTTCCAAAGATCTCTGCAGCAATGGGACCCCTGCACGACAAACTCTCAGGCAAAACCCACCACAGAAAACAGATGAACAATACAAGCACTTTGGTTCAAATGGTGACAGAAGGTGGGGAGACTTGTAAACAGCTCTTTTCAGAAAGCACCTCGACTAAGATCCCAGCATGAAAACAACGGGTGTAGGAACTGGAAGAAAAAGGGGAAAAGTGCAGCAATTTGCTCCTAGGAACTACGCGTGCTGAGACTGCTGTGTATGCTGAGACAGATTAGTAGTTGTGGCTTCTCAAACACGACTGGCTTTGAAACTGGGAGTGGTGAGGAAGGATAAAACACCACACATTCACTTCTGTGGAGAAGGAAAACTAAAACACCAAAACCCCTAGCATTTTTTGTTAAAATTATGATTAACCAATCAAGACAACTTGGGGGCTCTACCATATTAACATAAGGGCCAGAGTAAATCACAACCTCAGCAAGGGGACCCTAACAGTCAATGACCAAGAGCCAGAGGTCAGCAAATATTTTCTATAAAGGGCCTTCAGAGGCCACATGGATCTCTGTCACAAGTACTCAACTCCACTGTTGAGCACAAAAGCGGCCATAAGCACCATGTGAATGAGTGGGGCATGACCGTGTTCCAATAAACTTTACAGAAACAGTGGCAGGCTGGATCTGGCCTGTGGGCCATAGTCTGCCAATCCCGGATCTAGCTGCTGGCCAAATTCCAAATCAATTATATACCTCAAACCACGCTAGAACCCTGAGTCTCTCAACTAAGCCCAGTGAAAACTCTTTCCCAGTGAAAACCATTTTCTTTTACAGAAGATGAATGAACAGCACTGGTAAGACGAAAGCACAGGGTCAATAAAACAGCATATTAAAAATCTCACTTTCCCTTACTCAACTTCACTGCTCTACCAATCTCATCAACTAGAATTGAGCCTATAATCCTGACCTGCAACACACTGAAGAATGCTGAATGCTGTGCTGCCTAATTATATCCATTTGAAGGACATTTCTCTTGTTTAGAAGCTGGCTGAGGGTCGAAGCATTAATCGAATCATCCATTATCGAAACCTTGATTTTCTACCTTCGAACGTGCCCTGTACCCAGTGAGTTCACACCTACAAAGCACACAGGCCAGCCCTCACTCTAGTCGGTTTAGGCTGTAACTTCATCTCTCGTCTGCTGTCTCTACCGAACTAGGACCTGCCATAGAAAGAGACCTCTCATCACAACTGGGGAACCTTACCTTCCCACAGCTCCCTTGTTTCCACC
Source organism: Ursus americanus (assembly GCF_024610735.1). Lineage (NCBI taxonomy): Eukaryota > Metazoa > Chordata > Mammalia > Carnivora > Ursidae > Ursus > Ursus americanus. The sequence goes on from NC_142128.1 coordinate 45,219,250, forward strand.
ACCAACTCATCTTTTTCTCCTAGGTCTCGTCCACTCTTACAACCTTTTAGAATTCCAAACTACTTGAACTCCTCCCAATGGCACACCTCTATTATTGATCTTCTGGAAACAGAAGTTGAAGGAACAAAAGCACCAGACAGTCCAGGGTGTCTCCTGTGTAGTTTCCTACACACAAAACAACACAGGAAGGATCCACTCTTAGGAAAGATTTCCTTCCCTCCACTAAAATCCAGGTTTCTACGTTCTTTGGGGGAGGAGGAGAACCTCAGGTGGCCCCTTACCATTGGCTAAGTCTGTTTTGCCATCCGCGCTGCTCCCTTTGCTGGACATCTTGAATGATGCTTACTGTGGCCAGCCTGCATTTAGGAGAGGAAGAAAATGAAACAATTAGGAAATAATCTGGGAGAGAAGATAAAAGTGACGGGACATTTAACCATGCACAGCCTTTGTCATTTTCATAAAAATGATTTTTTGAGGGGTGCTTGTCTTAGTCAGTGAAGCATGCGACTCTTGCTCTCAGAGTTGGAAGTTCGAGCCTCATGATGGGTGTAGAGACTACTTAAAAAAAAAAAAAAAAAGTTTTGAGCGTGTGCTCAACAGAGCTTGTCAGCTGCTGAAATCATACCGGATCCCCCTCCCCCATGTCTAAATTTCATGAAGGAACATATCTTTGGGAAGTCAACTGCCATCTCTTTACCTGACTAGCTGGCAGTGATTTCTGAGACGGGAAAGAAGGAACTGAGATCAAACCTGCACCAGCAGCATATACCCAGTGACAGGTACTACAAGCAGAGAGCCCTAACACAAAAAGCCAGCTTCAGCCTTGCCCTCTAGACGAGAATCTTCTGTTGTAAATTTAGTCATATGTGTCATCCATAAATTCTATGAAAGACACATCTTCGTAACACGAAGAGGTGGGTTAGACTCTGAATATCACCTTACACACAAATCAACAGAGACAGAAAAGACCATGCTATGGGGGTGACAGCTTGGGCTGTATGTTCACACAGATGCCAAGTTTCGAACTTACAGGCACCGATACTAAGGATTATAAGAAGCAGAGCCAAATTAGAATTCAGGAGCACTCTCCTCCCAAGAAAGAACCTATAAGGTGTCTTTTTTCCTCTTGCAACTAAGCCTCCAAGTCCACAGCTGGGAAGAAAAGGGCCACATTTCCATTAAACCATCTCAGTCCATTTCAAAAGTGGCAAATGTTATTTCACCTAATTCCACCAACTTTCACCAGATTTGTCTGTTTGGCAAAGCCCTATCTGGGAATCAGGATACCTAGCTTTTTTCCTTTCATACCACTGTAACACATTCATTATTTTTACAGGGCCTCACTCCCACCTCGAGCAAATTCCAAAGAGCAAAGAATAATATTATTCAGACCAGAATTTTGTTAAGCCCTTTCAGTGCCTGGACAAAAGGCACTGGTCAAAGACAAAGTATGATTATGACTCCAGTCCTCGTACCCAGGCACACTGGCTTCTAATCTTTCAACAGCCCTTTCATTCCCCTAACAATTATCCCAGAAGCAGCCCCATCCTTATCCTGACCCCCTACTCTCCTCTACAGAAATCCAAGTTGCTTCAAAAACCGTCCCTGGCCAAGAGACAGCTGCCCAAAGCTTGCTCCATAGGCCGAAGCGGGGCAGGGGTGGTGGTGGGGTAGAAAAAATGCACGGGCAGGACCGAGGCTGAGTCCGAGGAAGGACCTGGAAGGGTGCTGGGAGACAACGCCAACAAAGCACAGATTTGTGAAGCCACATCAAAAACACCAGTGAAGAGCAGTTTGCAGAGCAGCCTGTTTTCCTCCTCCTACTCCGAGGAGGTGTTTTTGCATGGCATTCTTCACACGGCACTGGCTTTTTCCTGTTGGTAGTCCCTGTTTATACTCTTGAGCATCTCGGCATATCTTCTTCCCCACCTAGGGTTTAAGTTAATTACATTAACCGCAAAAGTCCTGCAAGGTGGGGAAAACAAGTGCACTGCTTTGTAAGATTAAAAGCTCAGGTCATAAGCACACGCTCTGGTCAACAGAGAAGAGATCTGATGTTTTCTCACCTCCAGAAGCAAAACTCTCAACCATACCATACTTGTCCACCCCACCATGATCACCTTCCAAAGAAGAAAGTGGCTCCACAGACCCTTTCTCAAAACTGAATTGCATCAATTCCTACAGAAGCTCAGACCGCCTGAGCTACAGACACAGAAGGCACTAGAAAACCCATTTGCTCTCCCACCCCCGTGACTGGGAGGAGCCAGAGCTCTTAGCCCTCAGAGGCGGGAAATGCAAATGGTTCAACCTATCCTGAGAGGTTGCAGGGCTTGTCTTTGGGGAAAATGGTTTAAGGCTCTTACAAAAAGAGCTCTTTTTGAGAAAGAAAGTTGACAGAATGTATTGCTAAATTCAGAAACAGGGACAACCATGTGAATGCTCATGCCAACTCTGTTTAATCACTGAGTTGGTAGGCAGACAGCTTCTAAAGGTCACATTTTAGGGGCCACAGAGTTTAGCAAAATTTGTTCTAGATTGAAAATTAGTCCAGGGTTGTAGTATCAGCTAAGTCATTAGCATCCTTTCTGACCATGGATGAGCAACTTAACCTTCTCTAGACTTCATTTTCTTTTTTTTGTAAAATAGTATTAGTGATTCCAGAGATGGTAGCGGTAGGTAGAATTATATGGTAAAAGTTCTGCAGCAGGATGATCTGGAACAGTGGTCTCAAGACTGATCATGCACTCCTACCAGTGACAGGTTTTACCATGAATCCTCGACACGTGCGCAGTACATCACGCATCTAATCAAGTCACATGAAACACTATGTTTAATTTTTCTAGAAAAAAACAAATTCCAACGTTCTTTTTCTATACATCACTGGACCATCTTCAATACCCCTTGGGGTGCACACTTTCTCCCTCTGGAGGACCGCTTTTTTAAAAATCCAAGAAATGATGACAATAATATACAATCACTTTGGAAATGACCTGTTAGTCTTATCGTATACATTTCTATCAGAATGAAGAAATTAAAAACCATCTCAACTCTGGGGCCGGAATTAAAGTATCCAAATTAAAACAGGCAAGATGCCATGACGGCCCTTGGTCCCAAGTACAGAAGCCACTCCAGTATCTTTCATCACCAAAGAATATAACCTTATTTTACAATCAGAAGTTAGGGACCACACTTGACCCGAACATAAATTACCTTCTCCATTCTTTAATGCACTACATTCCCAACAAATCCACTGCTTTTACCTTGATCGATTTCCATGTAAAATCCAGTCCAGAGCAAACCAATCTGAGCCTGGAAGAGCTGATGAGCTCACTGTCCCAGGTAGCTGGGGGAGTTTAATTAGATTAGCTCTACTGCCTACACTCTAAAAATAACCATAACCCCTGCCAAACTGAAGGTTAAAGAGTAAACTATTGGGGGATGGGGAAAAAAGAACCAGGTGTCATTTTAATTTCTACCCAAGAAATTCCAGTGACCTAGATTTCTCTTGTGTTAATAAAAAGGCTTTAAATTTTTAACCAAATATATGACAAATTATTAACTGAAAACCAAGCAAAGGGGCAGTTAATACAGTGTATTAAAGTACTTTGTGGAAGAGGTACCAAACATCTCTTGTTCAATACACCACATACACCAGAACAGGACATCAAATGCAAAGAAAAAAAAAAAAAAGACAAGAAAAAGGCAAGAAAAAAAAAGAACACAAAAAAACTTGATTCATAAGCTATATAATATACAAAAACTAACTCAAAATGGATCATAGACCTAAATGAAAAAGCTCAAACAATATAACTTCCAGAAGAAAACAAAGAAGATAACGCTTGTGACACAGGTTAGACAAATATTTCTTGAGACAAGGACTCAAAAACAAAAAACAAAAAAAACCCATAAACTGTGAAAGAAAAAATTAAGTAACTGGACATATCAAAATAAAAATTTATTCTTCAAGAGACACTACTAAGAAAATGAAAAGACAAGCTATGGACTAGAAGAAATATCTGCAGGAGGCAGATTTCATGGAGGGCAGCAGCCAAAATCTACCTCTCACAGCTAAAGAACAATCGCCTAAAAAGATGCTCAATGTTATCAGTCATTAGGGAAATACAAATTAAAACTACAATAAACCTCTATATACCTATTAGAACGGCTAAAATTTATTAAAATAATAATAACGAAAGCTTCCTTTATCAAGTGCTAACAAGGAAGGGAGCAACTAAAGTCCCACACGCTGCCGGTAGAAATGCAAAATGGCAGTCACTTTGGAAAACAGTTTGGCAGTTTTTTATAAAATCAAACACAGGAATCCCACTAAGGTACGCACTCAAGAAAAATGAAAATATATGTTCACCCAGAAACCTACAGGTGAATGTTTTCTTTAGTGGCTTTATTTAGATTCACCAAAAACTGGGAACAATCAAATGTTCTTCAGCCAGGTTATCGTTAATACATAAGTTGTGGTCCATCCACACGACGGACTACTACTGAGCAATAAAAAGGAATGACTTACTGACACACACAGCAATGTGGATGGATGGCAAATATGTCAAGCTAAGTCAAAGAAGCAAGACTCCGACAGCTACATCATATGATTCCATTCATGGGACATGCTTTAAAAAAAAAAAAAAAAAACTATAGGGACAGCCAGCCACGCAGAACAGTGGTGGCTGGGGGTGGGAGAAGAGAACTGACCACAAACAGGCATGAGAAGCCTTCTGGAAGTGATGGAAACGTTCTATGCCTCGACCGTGGTGGTGTCCTGTGACTATGTGTTTACCAGAATCCACAGAATGAGTCACCGAGAAAAGGTGCAAATTTTACATGTACGTAAATGATACCTCAAGAAATGTGGCCGATAAAACGGGAATAAGAGAAGGGATGTGGGAGGAAGAAGTCAGGCAAAGCGTTAAATGACGGACAAAGCCCAAGAACTAAAATTAAAAATATTAAATTCTTGGGGCCGGGGTGCCTGGGTGGCCCAGCTGGTGGAGCATCCAACTCTCAGTCTGCGCTCAGCTCTTGATTTCAGGATCGCAGTTCAAGCCCTGTGCTGGGCTCCATGCAAGGTGTGGAGCCTACTTAAAAAATAATAATAATCAGAATGTAATTAAAAATACTAAGTCCTCAACGCTGTGACTATTAACAGAAGTTAGCTAAAGCAGTCATATGCCACAGTAAATGAGAGCAAAACATCACTTCTTGTTTAAAAAAGAAAGTACAGGAGGAGTTTGGCTTCGACTGAAGCCACTGTGATTTACCAGTAACACCATGAAAGGCCAAGGTGGACCTTAAACTTATAAAAAGACTCCAACCCCACTGTCTTGGTGACAACTAAAAGGACCAGGAGCTTAAAGTAGTTCAGAATAGTTCTGTGGTTGTATTGTTGATTTGTATACTAAACGCTTTTTGATTTTATTTTTAAAATTTCTCTCACATTACATTTCATTTTAACTCCTTTGAAGTCTAGGGTCTAGGAAAACGGGTGCGATAATTCTTCTTCACCTCAGGCCCAACGGGAGCATCAACAACTACACACGTCACCATCCCCGGTCCCTCTTACTAAGACCCGAGCTCACCCCACCCCGTGAGTCCCCATGACTTACATAAGCCCAGCAGGCTGGTCTGGCGTGCCACCCTCCGCAACTCAAGTGCCCAGCTCTCCTACATCAAGACCCATATTTAAAGTAGACAAAGTTTTAGAATCTCCTCTGAAACTGAGAAATGGTAGGAGAAAATACTTCCATTATTAGTAGAACAGATATCTGAGAGTCACGCGGTGTCTGGCTCCTCTTAGAAGGACAGACATCCCAACACACCCGTAACAGGACAGCTGTTCAGAGCCCATCTCCATCCACAGGACAAATTGGCCTTCCTGCCCTGGGCTCTGTGGTCCATCTGGAACTGACTGGTCCTACTTTCCCCATCCCCAATTGTGGTTTTCAAGCTGAAATGGCTCATTTTAAATTCATTCTCCTCACCTTTTCTGTACTTCACAATAAACACGTCTTCAGCCAACTTTCCTGACTCCCGCCGCTAGCCACACTCCAACAGTTTGGTGTTTATTAATCAGAGAACCCCAGGCGCTGAAAATCAAAGGATAACCCCAAGGAAACTGGAACTCATACTGTATACGACATGTCTGGGGCGGGGGGGGGAGGCCTTTAGTTCTGGGCCACTCTCTACTAAGTACTAAGAGGAGGGGAACACACTACACTACCTCCTCTGGTACTGGACAGAGCAGCAAGAAACTATAAGTGTTTCTGGATCAGGAAAATTACTTTCTATTCATGTCGTGCAGAAGATCTGACAGCACAGGGCAACCTAACTGTGCAGCACTCCAGCGACCCTTGTTTACCCGAATTCCAGGCCTCTGGCACCACCCAGTGGCCCATCCACACACAGGCAAGCTAGTAATGCAACAACCTACAAGGCAACACAGGAGCTACAAGTACAGACAAGGCAGTCCTAACCCCTTCTGTAGCCAGTCATCAATTAGCAAAAATGAGTATACAGCTATGATATAAGGGGCGCAAGTATCAGTATCATTTAAGAAAAAAAAGATAAACTCGGCTTTGAAGGGAGGATAGGCTTTCCGTGGGTAAAGCCGAGAAAGACCAGGAGGACAAGGATGAGAAAATCACTTTGTCAAGGATAGTAAGATGAGACTGAAGCGGACAGAAAAGGAAGGAGAAACAAGTTTAAAAGCTTCCACAGTCACGGAGGTAAAAAGCACGGAGCGCCTGTCTGAGGCTGCTGGCAGAGGAAAGGAGAACGGAATGGGTGTGAGGACACTGCCCAGGCAGAGCTGACAGTACCTGGTTCACCCGTAGTTACGAAGCCCCAAAACTCAAAAAGACAAGTTTGAGTCTGGGTGCCCAGGGGAAATCAATGTCAAAAATGAGAAGCTGGCATGTGTGGGAGAAGAGATGAATTTGACTCTGATTATGTTTAAAATCCAAGTTGACATGTCAGTAAGGTAGTGGAAAACAAAGGTAGGTCTGCAATTTGAGAAATTAGGGTCAGGGATACGGACTTGGGAACTACTGTACAGAGAAGCTTCAAAATCAACCCCTTTATAAGTTATACCTCACTGAAGAAACAAAAATGTAAGAAACTAAGAAAGGTGAGAGAGTCCAAGGAAAGAATCTTGGGGAACACCCACCCTTAGCAAAAGAAATAAGAGGGAGACCAAAAAATGCGCAGGAGAGCAGAAGGAATAATGAGTGTCAAAGGTCTTGGAAGTCAAGAGATAAAAAGGTTTCAAGAAGGTGGGGACCGTCCACGTTTCAAATGCTTCAGAGATACAGAAAGAGGCAGACTGAGGAAGGGCTCTGAGAGTCAGAACAGTGTTCTGTGGAGTTACCTCTGATGTGAAGGCACAATGCCATTTTCTCCCTCTTCAAGGATCAAAAAAGGATCCAGTTATCTCCTTCAGTGTAGTTAACATCCATTAAAGTTATTTCCTTAAAAAACTCATTGGCCTACCAATTAATCACAACCTGAGACCCATGTTTATATAATTCAGAAATGGCTTTATTCATACTGTCACGTGGACAGACCTTTTATACTTTACATATGCTTTTATAAGAAGTACTGAACTCTTCCTTTCAGCTCATTTCTTTCATCAGCTGGCACTGAAGAGCCCACGTTTCTAAAGACAGCACATGCTATAATAAAAAAGGATTCTTGGTGCCAGTCAGACCTGGGTTTGAATTCTGATGCTACCACTTCGGTCTGCTTCGCCTTCCATAAAATGGGACAATACCATTACCCTGCAGGAGCTGGTTTAGAAAATTAGAGACAACATTTTTGCAAAGAGCCTGTCTGGACATGGTAGGGATGTATATTATTTTTGTAGTTTCTCATTTTTGCTTCCAGACTGCACTTCCTAGAGAAGCCTGGGCTTCACCACTCGGCAACAATCCTTCAAACACCGTACGCAATCGAGGCCATAGTTGCAAGTCTATAAAATCTGCTTCCCTGCTCTGACTGACCTTTTAAAGAATCAAAGAGCTCTGTCAGTGTCTCTTGAGCACATTCACGCTCTAAGAACTACGGTAAAGCAATATACCCAGGTGCCCAAAATATAAGCCTCCCACTCTTTCAGTTCTTCTCCCTCTGGAAGGTTCACTGGATAGCCACGATGAGAACTTCAAAGCAATCCTCACAGATGATGAAGAAAACAAGGAATTCCTGCATTAACTATACTATGAACAAGGAACTTCATTCCTCCTTGGGATGAATGCCTTCTCTCCCAGTTGGTAATACCAAATGCCCTGTGTTTACAGTTTATTGGCTTTAATTCTAGTAATGGTATTTCAGAGTATGTTGGGAATGCACTCTAACTCTTAAGTGCTGTCTGCAGCAATACAGCTAAGGAACTTTTTATGACCATATTTAAGCCCATTTACCTCAATTTAGATGATTCTAAAGAAAAGTCATTTCTAAGGAAACTCCACTGTGTTTCCACAATGAAATGATTTACATCAGAATCCAGCCCTCATTACCAGTTTTTACTCACATTTCAAACTGTGCTTTCATCACTGGAAAGGACACGGAAGTGTGACGCTCCAAAGACACAGCTGACAATAAGACAATAAAACAGAAAGGCTAGAGACACCAAGAAGTGCCCTCCCACCTGCACTAGGTGAGAGGAGACAGTCTAACACTGGGTCCTAAATAATGTTAGAAACATGTCTGATAATGTGGCAAGGCTTACAGTACACCAGAGGAATACAGCCTCCTGGCTACCGCCAGAGGTAAAGCCTACAGATAGCCAGGTGGCTAAGAAAAACCAAGAACAACAACAACAAAAGGACATGAGAGGGAAGCATGGCTGCTTCGCATTAGAACTTCGAAAGACATCATTAAACAGCATCATCAGAGGACAAGAGCAAATACCCAACCTCTCAGATGCGATACTAAAACTGTTTGCAATAAGCCAATCCATTAGCCATACTACATTTCAGGAATAAGATGCCATCTTTGTCATATGAATCACTCCCCATGCCCTATCTGCAAACTCAGAGCAGGCTCAGTGCATTAATTTATCTTTAGCATACACATTCCAGAGGTTAAGGCAAGTACTTGAGAAAGCGGGCTTCTGGCCCAGAAACTATGTCCTATGGAGACAGAGATAAAAGCCTGCTATAAAGGAGTGTGACCGAATCACAAAATTCATTACACACTAACTTTCAAAGACCTTTCAAGGACTTTCTTCTCCAAGAAAATAACTGAATCAAGTAAACAAGAATTTCTGACCAATCTTAACAGTGACAAAGTTTCTCGATTGTATTCACAAAAACATTAAGACGAAAAGTGTTCAATATTACTGCAAAGCTAAGCTAAAATCACTGGCATCTGGCTCTGACATTAACATACACATGTCACCACCTCCACGTCTGTTGCTGATTCAATTCTTTCAGTTAGTTCCCTGGGTTCCAGATTCGGTGACAGTAAGTAGATTATCTTGGCTTACTGATCATTTGCTATTTTAAAAAAGAAAAAGCTAATTCAATCTTAAAAACTAACTTAAACACCAACGTTATGCAATAAAAAGCTCTGTTTTGATAACTCTGTCTTTTATAATCTGGACCATTCCTAGACATGTTTAGAATAACTTTTCTACAGGAGAAACAATCCAGAAACAAATCTACCTCCTGAAAACAAAGCTTAATTAGTCACTTCATGATTTTAAAAGCCTGTAACTCACCTGCTAGAACACAGGACCGAGAGCATGAAAGTCTGAAGGTCTAAGTCTCCCACAACAGGGTGCACGTCTGCAGAATGTCTTCTCCTAGAGTCCTTTTGCTCTTGAAATGTCAGTATTGTTTTAAACTGGCAACAAAAAGGCCACTTTCTTTTAGCTCTCTCTCAAGACAAGCTTCAGTCTTAGGTTGATCCTAGTCAATATTAAGGATCACAGCACTGGTACTGTTTCCTATACATTCCACAGACCGCTGTATAAAAATGCCCTGTCAGGCTGGTGGTGGGAATTAAGGTCACAAGCAAACCTAGCCTCCCACTTCAGCCATACTAGGAAATACTTCCCAATAAGATGAGACGATTCTTATGCAATGCTCTGAAATATAAAATATCTTCATGAAAGTATGAATTCTGTAGTTGTGGTCCAGAGACTAAGAATACTTGTTCACCGTACACAAAGATGTCAGCTGGAGCTCCGAATGTGATACCCCTGCGGGAGGAGGGATTCTTACCCAGCACACAGTGTAATAAGGAACAAAGTTATGCCTCTTTCAACGTATGTCCTTTTCTCCTCCCAACCCCACGCCACACCCAACACAGATCTCCAGATCTCATAAAAACACAAATAATAAAAATGCAGTCTCAGCCCACCTCAAAACCCTCCATCCAAAAGTCTACTTTTCAAGAGGGAGAATGTAGACCCTGGATGGTGGTAATGAAAGCTGATCACTGGCCTGAATGAATAGGTGATTTCATTGCAATATTATCAACACTTTTAATTTTTATGTGCCCTTACCTCCCCCAAAAAGATGTAGAAGAAAACCCAACAAGAGAAGGTTAAAAACCTGCATCTTTGCCATCATATTGTTAAGATGGTCCAGCTGGGGAGATGAAATAAAATGCTCTGCACTCCCTGCTCCCGAGCCCAGACTCACTTCGAAGAACAAGGAGACCTTTTCATGGCCTAGTTCTCGGATAATCTATTGATGAGGATCACTGCCGAGCCCAATAGCTTGTAAAAAAATGTATTCTCTTCAAGGCAAAAAGGAAAAAGCATAACGGGTAGCTGGAGCAGAGGCGGTGAACAACACCAAAGCAGCAAGGGAAGGAATTACAATCCTTGTGTCAACGCTGATCAGGTGTGCTAAGAAAGACCAGGAGGAAGGAAGCAATGAACTAAGGAGATATCCTGATGTTTAGTCTAAGAATGCATATAGAGATATACACAGACTGACCTCTAATATCTCCCCTGTCCTCTGACCTTGAACCCCCACCACACGGACCTCAATCATGTTCAGAAGATAACTCTAGGTGTGTACCCACAAGGCGTACATGTAAGCTGAACAGTTAAAAGTAATTTAAAGAAAAAAGGAAAAAAGGAAAACATGTTCAAAAGCAAAATGCAAAGAAGTGCAGACCAATGCATACCTTACTCGAAGCCATAGCAACGACGTGTTAAGAAAAAATATATATATTTTTTAGTTTCTATCATATGTTAGGCACTTAACAGCTTTATGTGGGTTCCCTCATACAATACTAATAATGACCCCAGGCATTATCCCACTTTTAGAGATGTGGAAATTAAGAGTCAGAGAAGTTTAAGTAGCTTGCCCAAGGTCACATGGCCAATAAACCTTAGTATTTAAACTCAGGGCTGTCCAGCTCTCAAGGCTGTATTATCTCTTTATATCTTACTGATACACATACATGCCACCAAAAATAATCTTAGTCCAGTTCATTTTCTAATCAGGACACCATGTGGAACAAAACTTACCACTGTCACACTCAACCTTTACCTACTACATATCATAAAGGTACTAAGAATCAGCCAGGCCTACCTTCCAGAGCCACTCAGCTCGTCTGTCACATCCCACAGACATCAACCACAGCACATTCTCTGCTAAGAAACCTCAGAGTCTTACAAGTATTTATAAGTATGTTCGGACTCCCCCTTTGGCTCTGGCCCGTGCTGCTAAATGCACAGAATGACTCCTCTGCTCACCAAAAACTCTTCAGACCAGCTATAAAATGCAGCCAATATTTTTTTTAACCCCGAATTTACTACTATGTCCTGAAAAGTTGGAATTCCAAGGTGGACTGAACTCAGACACAAACTGATGGCAGCATCACTTCCCAGCCTTTAGTGACAAGCAGCTGGATTCTCCTCTAAACAGAAACAACAGTCCAAAACCTGGAGAAGGGAAGAGACTTGATTTGACAAGAGGCTGAAGAGAACTCAGGCAAACAAATTCCCAGCGTTTAACAATGTAAGAAACATGATCCCCACAAAGGCAACACACAAGGCAAATGAATAAAGGAAGAGGGAGACACATTCACTTCTGGGCTTAACTGGAGTTATCTGAAGATATACAGCAATAGTTTAGGACAGAAAGTCAAGACGCTCACAGCCAATAAAACACATCGAAGTAATTTAACCGGAGCTGGAACACAGCCAAGAACAATACCCCAACTCTGGGATACTGTGGTAGGAATTTTATGACTTTAGTGGTCAGCACTTGAGCATCAAGATAGGGTCTGTCTTGGACTCAGGAATTTAAATGCCTTCAACTCCTACTCACCTTTCCTTCTTTATCACTGAAGTAGGGCCAGGCTGAGCTCCTGAGAAAATAGGTCTGTTGATTCACTGAAGGGCTGAGAAAAGTTAAAGTTTAAATGGCAAAGGCATCTCTACCAAACATAATTTTAAAAATTATGAATACATTTCAGAATCTTTTTAGACCTTCTCAGAACGGTTTAAAACCAGAGTAACTCTAACTACTGAACAAATAACCCACACAGTTACAGAAACAAAATGGACCAGGCAAGTAATCTCCCGGCTCCGCTAAAACGTAAAAGTCATTTAAAAGGAAAACCTGAATCTTTCCAACGCTAACCCATAACCAAACCTCTCAACAAGAAGCCACAGAGCAGGGGGGAAATCCCGGAGAGAATGTGATAGCGCTAGTGCCGGTTTGTTTACAGAGACTCCAGCAACAATCATATGAGTCAGAAATTCAAGCCACCAGATGCTTTCCAACTAACAGGGAGCAAATGGTACGGTTCTGCGGTGCCCTGGAAGATCTGGGGGTGAGGGGAAGTAAGCTGCGAGAATTGTATTACAAAGGGAACAAGAGCAGACGGCAACAACTGACTTGGACCTCGGCCTTCCGTACAAGGTGCTGGGCCCGAGAACTCGGGATGGGGGAGGGGGCACACTGCGCGGTGGCCCCGAGGTGACGGGGAGACGCAGGGCGACCGCTTCCCCCAGTCTAAGGGGTAAAAACGCGCACACAAACGGGTCACCCCAGTAGCAAAGACGTCCCTGCGGACTGCGGGGCAGGCTCTTGGGGGCAACCCCAGGGCTGACCTGAGGCAAGGGCAGCCAGTCCTCCCGGCGGAGACTCGGGCCAGGGCCAGGAAAAGACCTGAGCCCCGGGAGCTTGGGAAAGGAATCTAACCTATCCTGACGGGGAGCGAGCCAGGGGCGAGGGGGTCAGGCCAAGCCGGAACGAGACACGGACCGGTTAGGTCAAGGGGGGGGTGTCCGGCTGGGGCAGTTACAAGCACGGGAGCCGGCGAGGCTCAGCAGCCCGCTTCCCGTCTTGGGTCATCCTTCTGCCAGCGGCTGCTCCGACTGTTCCAGGCCCAGCCGCCCCGTCCACTGCCGCCACCAACGCCGCCGCCATCTTACACTGGCCAGCGGCCGCCACCACCACCGCCTCCGCTCTCGGCGCTTGCGCCTGCGCCGCCACGCTTTCCGGCCCCGTTTGCGACGAGGTGCTGGAGGAGACTGAGGGAAGAGTGGTCGCGCGAGCTCTCCGCTCCCAACCCTCCTCGGAGGACGCAGAAGGGGCGGGGCTTAGGGCCAACGGAAAACAGAGCGAGGGGCGCGTGCGCACTCCCGGGAGGCGAGGTTGCTTTCGCGGCGCGTTTGGAGGGGCTCGCTTCCCTCGCGCTATCAAAACAAACGCGAGTTGGGGGCCTCCCAGAGTTGTGGTGGTGTAGTGGAAATAAACTTCATTTCTGGCGGGTTGGCGGGCAACTTCCTGGCCGGCCTCCATTTTTGCCTTGCTTTTGAATACTGGGAACAGGCGGTTGTCGCCGGGGTTCCTCTGAAAACCCCATTTCCTTTGAGGACCTTGTTTTTTTCAGTGGTTTCTACACCTTCGAGACCTGCTTCCCCCCCCCCCCCGAGAGCTTCCATTCCCCCATTTTCAAATGAAAAGAAGGGATTCGGAAGCTTAAGGTGCAGCCGAGCTATTCCAGAGACTGTTTCTCCGAAGGGGGTGGTGTGCTGTGGGGTCCCCAGAATGGGCTTGGTGCTGTGAACTCCGCTCCGTCCCAACACCTAAGGAAGCTTGCAGAAGTCTGGAAAGGTGGCTGCCAGGCGCGGGGATTTTTGACCAGGCCAGGGTGCAAGCATCTGACCCCTTTCACCTCCTCTATCGCTTCCATCCTATTATGCCATTATATATTACTTATACTGTTGCAATGGACTCCTAGCTAGTTTGTCTACTTCCACTATTTACCTGCCAGTTAAACAGAAGGCAGCCAGTGTGACCTTTTAAAATATAAGTCAGGTCATATTATTACCCTGCTATCCATATTATTACCCCAAATCTTCCCCATCACACAATTCACAAAAAAAAAAAAAAAAAAAAAAAAAAAGTGATCACAATGGCTTCCAAAGAGAGCCTTACATGTTGTGGCACCTGTTTCTCTGATTTCCTCTCCTCCCATACTGCCTACTTCTGCTCTAACCTCATTGGCCTTCTCTACTCTTAAATCCAGCCAAAGCATGATACACTCTTAAGGCTTCTGAATTTGTTCCCTCTTCTTGGGATACTCATCTACCAGATCTTTACTAGACTTGCTCTCTCCACTCAGATCTCTACTGAGATCCTACTTCTTCTGAGAGGCAGCTCTTGACTATTCCAACTAAAATAATATCCTACACCACCATCCTCCTCTGTCCTCTCACTCTGCATTGTTTTTTCCTAACATTTTTTACCTGCGAACATTTAACATATAATTATGTAACTGTAATCTAAGTATACTACTAGAATATGAGCTCTATAATGGCAGGCACTATATCTTTCTTATCTTTGTAACCCCAACATCTAGAAGAGGACCAGAGCACAAAGTAGCTATCTGATGCCTTACCATTCATCCGTTCTTTCATTCACTCTGTCAACATCTGTCGATTTCCTATAGCGTGTAAGGCCCTGTTCTAGGTTCTGGGGCTGATGCAGTGAAAAAAAAAAAAAAACAAAACACAAAGATTCCTGCATTCACACAACTTTTTTCTCAGTGCAGGCGTTGGGAGTGTAAGGGGAAGGCAGGGTCACACAGACTATAATATTAACGTTATGAAGGCTAGTAGAAAATAAAGCAGGGTTTACCTGAGTAGGTGTGCTCTTTTACAGAGGGGGTTCAGGGAAGGCCCTCTGCTGAGGTGACATTTGAATAAAGATTTGAAGTGAGAGAGTGAACCATATACACAGGGGAAAGAACCTCCCAGGAGGAGGGAACAATAAGGTAAAAAGAGCTGAAGCTTGACTGTGCTTGGTGTGTCCAAAGAACAGCAGGGAAGCCAGTGTGGCAAAAGAGCTGATAGGAAATTTGTCTGGAGAAATATGAGGGGAGCCAGATCCCTCCCAGATTTATAGACCAAGGAGAGGACTTTGGATTTTATCTGCAAAGAGTGCTAGAAAGCCATGGAGTTTCTGAGCAAAAAAGTGACATGATCTGATTTATAAGTGAAGAGATTTACTCTGGTTGCTTCTTTGAAAACTGCCTGCAGGGAGGCAAAATAGAAGCTGAAAGACCAGTTACAAAGCTATTGCAAAAGATCTGCAAGACTAGTGTTGCAGTGGACGTGGTAGGAAGTGGTTGGATTCAGGACATACTTTGAAGGTGGCAGAGGGGATTTGCTAATAGATTGAGTATGGAGTGCAAGATAAAGAGTCAAGCTATCTCAGGTTTTTTGACTTGAGCGACAGGATAAATAGTAATGCCATTTGCTGAGATAGAACTCCAGGCCGGGTGGGGGGGGGGTTTGAACAGGAGGAGGGTTTTTTTTTTTTTTGGAAAAATGTCCAGTTCTATTTTAGACATGTTCAACTGGAGGTGCCTATTAGATTTCCAAATGGAGCTACTGAGTAAACAATTGAAATATGAATCTGAGGCTCACAGGAGAAGACAATTGGTGGTACAAACTGGGGAGTCATTAAGCTATAAACGGTGTATATAACCATGGAGTGGGGAGTGCTTACTTCATGTGGAAGAAAAGAGAAGCAGTGTATATATATAGGCTGGACCCTCTAATGCTAAGGAGCTCCAACTAGTAAAGGTCAGGGTGAAAAAAAAAAATCCAGCAAAATTTATTTAGAAGGGGCAACCAGGAAATATGATGTAAAACCCAAGAGGGTATGGGGTCTTATAAAACCAATTTCTTAAATGTTTCAAGAAGGATACTATCAACAGTCGTTCTTGTTTAAGAGTTTGAAGTTAAGGGGCGCCTGGGTAGCGCAGTTGTTAAGCAGCTGCCTTCGGCTCAGGGCCTCAGGGCGTGATCCTGGCTTTCCGGGATTGAGTCCCACATCAGGCTCCTCCGCGGGGAGCCTGCTTCTTCCTCTCCCACTCCCCTCTGTGTTCCCTCTCTCGCTGGCTGTCTCTATCTCTGTCGAATAAATAAATAAAATCTTAAAAAAAAAAAGAGTTTGAAGTTAAGGGGCACCCGGGTCACTCAGTCGGTTAAGCATCTGCCTTCGGCTCAGGTCATAATCCCAGAGTCCTGGGATCAAGCCCTGCATCGGGCTCCCTGCTCAGCAGGGAGCCTGCTTCTCCCTCTCCCTTTGCAAGCTGCTCCCCCTGCTTGTGCTCTCTCCCTCCTTCCCTCTCTGTGAAATATACAAAATCTTTTTTAAAAAAAAAGAGTTTGAGGTTAAGATAACAAAAAATTGACCACTGGATTTGGAAACATGGAGGTTAAGACCTCAACAAGAGTGATTTTAGTGGAGCTATGGAAATAAAAACCTCCCACTCTGTGATCTGGTTTCTATGCTTACTCTGGTTACTATGCTTTGATGGACACCATTGCTCTTACTAACAAATCTTTCTTATTTTGGGCTTTCCTATTGCGTTTGAGGTTGTGATGATCATTACCCCTTCTAAAGATTCAATCTCACAGATTTCTGTGACATGTATTTCATAGTTCTATTTATATCTCTTGACGATTTATTTCATGAGCTTCTCTTCCTCTTCATTCTACATGTTATTCCAAAATGATGTTATTCGTTCTCACAGTTTAAACTACCATCCATATCCCAAAACCTTTACTGTCAATTCAAGCTTCTCCTTCAAGCTTTAGACTCACATGCCAGTGGCATTTAAAAAAAAAAAAACGCTTTATTGAAATGAAATTCACATACAATTCACCCATTTAAAGAGTGCAATTGAATGGCTTTTAGTACATTCACAGATATGTGCAACCATCACCACAGTCAATTTTCAACCATTTTCATCATCGCAAAAAGAAACCCAGTACCCTGGGCTATTACCCCCTATCTTCCCATCCTCCTCCAGCCCTAAGAAACCATTAACTACTTTGTACCTATGGATTTCCCTATTCTGGACTTCCGTATGAATGAAATCACATTTTTGTGTGTGATTGGTTTCTTTCACTTAGCATGTCTTCAAAGTTCATCCATGTTGTATCATGTATTATTCCTTTTTATAACCAAATATTGTTCCATTGTATGAATATACCACATCTTGTGTATCCCTTCATCTGCTGATAGACAGTTTAGTTGTTTCTGAAGACTATTATGAATAACGCTGCTATAAAAATTCATGCACAAGTTTCTGCATGGACACATACTTCATTTTTCTCAGATATATACCCAGGAGTGGAATTTCTGGGTCACATGGTTAACTCTTTGCTTAATCATTTGAGAAACTAACAGACTGTTTTTCAAAGCAGTTGTACCATTTCACATTCACACAAGCAGTGTATGAGCATTCCAATTTCTCCCCATCCTGGCCAATATTTGATTATCTGACTTTTTATTTCCAGCCATCCTAGTGGATGGGAAGTGGTATCTCACTATGATTTTGGTTTGCACTTCCCTAATGACTAACTATGTCAAACATTTTTCACATGTTTATTGGACATTTTTGTCTTCTTTGGAGAAATGTCTATTCAGATCCTTTGCCCATTCTTACAACTTACTGAGATGTAAGAATATATATTCTAGATACAAGTCCCTTATCAGGTATATGATTTACAAATATTTTCTCCCATTCTGTGGGTCTTCATTTTTGATGGTGTCCTTTGAAGCGCAAAGTTTTCTAGTTTTGATTAAGTCCAGCCGATCTTTTTGTTGTTGTTGTTGCTCATGCTTTTGGTGCCATATCTAAGAATCCCCTAGATAAGCCCAAAGTTATGACAGTTTTACCCCTGTTTTCTTCTAAGAGCTTTATGGTTTTAGTTCCTACTTTTAAGTCTTTGACCTATTTTAATTTTTTTATATACTGTGAGGTTAGGATTGAGCCCATTCTTTTGGATGTGTCCCGTTGTCCCAGCGCCACCATTGAAAAGACTATTCTTCCCCCACTGGGTGGTTTTGGCACCCTTGTCAAAAATCAGTTGACTATAGATGTGTGAGTTCATTCTATTCCATTGGTATCTGTGTCTATCCTTGTGCCAAAAGCACACTGTGTTGATTACCATTGCTTTGTAGTAAGTTTTGAAATTGGGAAGTGTGAGTCCTTCTTCTTTTTCAGGACTGTTTTCTTATTATGAGCCCACTGCAATTTCATGTGATTTTTAGACTTACCTAATCAATTTCCACAAAGAAGTCGTCTGGGATTCTGATAGGGACAGGACTGAGTCTTGAGCTCATTTGGGAGTACTGCCATCTTAATAATGTTAAGTATTCTGCTCCATGAACATGAGATGCTTTTCCATTTATTTAGATCTCCCTTCTTTCAACAATGTTTTGTAGTTTTCACAGTATAGTTTTGCACTTCCTTTGTTAAATTTGCTCATCAGTACTCTTTTTTCCCCAAGTATTCTCTGTATGCTATTGTGAATGGGATTGTTTTCTTAACTTCATTTTTGGATCATTCATTGCAAACATATAGAAATACAATGGATTTTTGTAAATTGATCTTATGTCCTTAGAATTTCATATACAAGATTATGCCACTGCAAATATGGCTTTATTTCTTCCTTTCCAATCTCAGCGCCTTTTATTTCTTTTTCTTGCCTAACTTTCCTGGCCAGAACCTCCAGCACAATGTTGACTAGAAGTAGTGAGAGCTGATATCCTTGTATTGTTCCTGATCTTAGGGGAAAAGTACCCAGACTTTCACCCTTAAGTGTATTGTCAGCTGTAGGTTTTTCTTAGATGCACTTTATCAGGTTGAGGATGTTCCCTTCTCTTCCAGCCATTGGAACTTTAACATTCCCAAAGTGAACTCACCTTTGCTCTAACTTTGTCAAACTCAACACTTCTCCTATTCTTATCTCTTAGTTGACACCACTGTTCTGTCTTAAGCTGGATTCCCTGGAAGCAGAGCTCAAAAAAGGGATTCTGTGCAAATGGTTTGTTGAGGAAGAACTTCCAAGTAAAACCTGTAATGGAGGGAGGGAAGCAAGATAGGATATGGGGAAAAGTTAGGTAAAGATATGGGTTCCTAAGTTTGCCCTCCACAAGGAACTCTTGGCACATACATGGCACACTTGCCCCACCCTGAGGAAAGGGGGAAGGATCATTTGCTGATAACGCAATTACTGATTACATGTCATCACTGATAATGCAATCTCTATCAGAATCCCAGCTGCCTTCTTTGCAAAAATTGACATCATACCACTGTCTGTGATGCTGTCCCTGGGATGGAATAACCTTCCAGGAATTTCCAGAAGTGGCTCCGTCGACACAGAGGGCAATTCTCAAAGGATGCAGCTGTGAGTTATTAGCAGCCAAGACTTACACTTCCTGGTGAAGAGGATCTGGACAGGGTACCAATAATGCTTACTACAGTCCACTTTTAGCACTGCTCAGATCCACATGCTTTGTACACAAGTTTACTCTATCCAAGCAGTTTCTCCAAATACCTTTCTGGTTAATCAAAATTTCTGGGGACACTTACAAGAGGGGTCCCTAAGTTGTAAATGATATTATCTTCCTTCTCTAGCACCCATTCTAGATTCATTTCCCCATTGACTAGCACTTGTTAGTCTAGAAGGCTTACCCAGTAGAGTGATCCAGACTCTCATCCCTGAGAGTTCTGAGCTCCTAGAAATCATGCCCTTATTAGGATGTAATTGTTTATTTCCTCATTTATAGTTAAAAACTGAGTATAGGAGGACCAAGAGACATCTCAAGGATCATATGTGCATCACACACTTTCCTCTCCGTGTCCCTGTTAGCAGCAGTCCTATCTCCCAGGCAGTGTGGTAACTTCTTTGCTTGATAGTCTGCTGGCATTAGGAGCTCAAAGTGACCAGAAGACAGCATATATTTAAGTTTAGTGAGATTCTTATGTTGCGCCTGGTAGAAGGATCTCCCACCCCACCCCACCCCACCACCAAAACCAGGACCTCCAGACCTACAGAATTGAAAGTTGCAGGGATGGGATGTAAAATTCCTCAAGTAGATCACTGGGAGTGATGCTGAATAGAGTCACTTCTATTTCCACCCCTTGGTCCCAGAGCCCTTGGATTCTACCTAAGGGCTGAGGATAAAGCACCCTATTATGGTCATGTAGGTTTATACTGTAAAGGGCAGCACCTCATTCTTGCTGGCACCACCAATGCACCTCCAAAAAGCCATTCCAATGCTCTACCAGGTCAGAAGCTTCTGGATGGAAAGGTATTTGGTAGGAACAGTATACCCTACTGTCATACCATTGCTGCACGCTTTGTCATTAAATGGGTCCCTTGTTCCAAGGCATTATGATGTAGGATCCCATACCAGTAGATCAAATGTCTCTGAGTCTTTGGATGGTTGTACTAGCTAAGGCACTTTAGGCAGGATAAGCAAAGTTAAACTATGTGATCAAAGTTGTTGGTGTGACTTTTCCAACATGGAACTGTTGCCACCAGGTGGCGAGTTGTTCTTGAGCAGCGGTACTGAACTAGGGGATCAGCATTGCTCTTTGTAGCTGACGGTTAGATATTTAAAAATAGCTAGGTCAGCCTTGGGTAAGGGAAGAGTCCAATGCTCACAGGTGGATAAATAGCTCCATCTCTGCCAACAAGGTGTTTCTACTCATGAGCACACTGTGCAAGCACCAGGCTAGGTGACCTGACTAGGCTCCTGACCTAATTGTCCTGTCCATTTGGTTATTCGTCAACACTTCTGGTGAATACTGTAACAAGTCCCACTCTCACAGACCCCCCCCCCCCGAAATGCTCTTCACCAGGCCTTCTCCCGCATTTTCCTATCTTGCACCTTCTGGACCCTTGACCAACCAGCCCACTGACTTGAATTCATGTGTATCCTTGCTTCAGGCCTCTTCTCTCCCTCCAAAGTGATTGATCAGCTACATTGCCTAAAGACCTACTGGTTGAGAATTTCTCCTCATCACTGACTTTCAGGGCCACTCTACATGGCAATGTAGAGAAGCACTAGTCCATATTTGGCTTGCCCGAACATACCAAACCAACTCATCCACAAACCAGACCTGGATTATTTTCCCTCCTGTCAAATGGTTGCAGGAATTCTTATACTGCCCCAGTCATGAGCTAGGACAAAGCTGTCAGTGCAACAGATATAGGTAATATGGCGATCTGGGGACCCTTGTTCACTTCAACTTGTACCTACTAAGTGTGTTTAGGCTTCTTCCCAAATGTACCACCTCCACTGTAAGATAGATTGCTATTGTCTCTACTCTGTCTTATGACTTGGCAGGTCTCACAATAACCAGCTGGCTATAAGGGAAACTGGTCACGTAGTCACTTGATATTTTGTGGTCAGGCACTGACTGAGTCTGTATCAGGCCCTAATCCTATGCTAAGAGATACTTTTCAAATGATGTAACTTTCTTTACTGCAGATGGCATAACCTTACTCCAGAACCCTAGAGATCTGTGCTGGAACTCTCCTGCTGTGGATTGCCATAGAATCCACACATCATCTTTCCCTACCACAGATACATCTAGTACCACGGAATTTTCCAGGCCATATGGTCCATGCAGCAGTGCTGCATGCATCATAGCCTGGATCTGCTGCAGAGGCCCTTCCCGCATTCCCAAGTATAGAATATGGTGCCTCCAAAACTGGAAGAGGCCTCCCAAGGCACTGCACTTCTTTCTTGTGGTAAAGGATATGAGATGCAATAACCTATCCTTTACTTTACAGAGAATGTCCCAGAATACTCCAGATCACCAGGCTCCTAAACACTTAACCAATGTGGTAGGACTCTGTAGCTTTGCAGGATTTATCTTCCACCCTCTGGAGTGTAGGTGTCTCACCAAGGAATCCAAAATACTTGACACTGCTTGTTCATCAGGTCTGATTAGCATATCCTTATTTCCTGAATAGCATAAGCTTAATAAAGCATATGAAAGTGGTATTTTGTAGGATGTCCAGCTCCCTTTGGACTACACAGTGACATGGGGGAGAATTAACAGAGCTCTAGATCAAGACTGTGAATATACACCGATGCCCATCACTTGTGAATGCAAACTGCTTCTGATACTCCTTTCTGATGGGTATCGAAAAACATATTCACTAGATCACAGGGTCAGCAAAGTTTCTGTAAAGGGTCAGACAGTACACATTAATAATCATATACCTATGACAGAAGCTGTGGTACTTTCTCTAGTAGAGAAAACACACCCAACACAGCACTGCAACAGGGACAGCGACCTACCTAAGTTTGCTGTAGTCCACGGCAATCCAGTTTTTCCAAGAGCCAGACAGGTGAAACTAAAGGAGGAGATGATGGAAACGCACACCCCTGCATCCTTCTACCTTTTTAAGCAGTGAACTACTCACTGCCATTTTCCCCAGGATGCAATATGATTTTTTATTTTCTATCTTGGCAGAAGTGGGGGTACAGTTTCAGGGGCTTCTACTGGGGCTTTCTGCCAACTGCCAAATATGTCCATCCTGATTATACATTTGACTGAAAAAATGACCATAAAGTGGGGTTTTTGGACCCACTGTGAGACAGACTTGGGCAAGCACTCCATCTCACCCCACATTTCCCTACTGCAATGGGGAAGGGGTGTAGGGAGGGAAGCGCTGTGGTGGTGCTTTAGGTCCCTGGGTATGAGTCAATTCAGACCCAGTATCCCTCTTTTCCAACTTAAAAAATTTATGTCATCTTCACCCAATATATAGTTAACTAAGTAAATGGATCTTTCAATTGACAGGTTGAGTCTGAGAACTGTCTCAGGCCTGGGAAATGGGCAAGGAATTTTGACTTTTCATTGAAGTTACTGATCTTCTTCTGTTCAATCATTCTTGATCTCTCTTAATTAAATATAAATCAATATCTTCCTTGGCTGTCCATTTATCTGGTACCTAGGACCACCCACGTTCCATTAGCCATCTCAACATGTTGCCCTTTTGGAAACCCACCCACCCTGCTTCTGAGAGTTAAGTGTTGCCACTTGGCCTCTGCTACACCAGGATCCTATCCTCCTCACTGCTACAAGGGAAACCAGTTCTTAAACATCCCCTTCCATCAGCCTCCACCCACAGAGACAGCCACTTCTAAACTTCTCAAAGATACCGGTGATCCATTCACTAGTGCCTTTCCTTTATAAAAGAAGTTGTCCCCAGGCCTTCATGAGGAACATGGTCAGCCAGTGGGTTTTCCAGTGTAATATACATTCATTCTTGCATGCCCATTTCCTCTAAGCCTTTTGATCATTTCTCATATGGCCTATCATCTCAACTTCATTTACTGTGGGCCATCGTTTCTTCCAAGTTCCCCAAAGCCATCTGAATAGTGTATCATAAGCATCTCTTGGGGCCCTTCCCAGAAAAATACCCTCATTATCGCAAATTCTATATGAATTCGTTTCTTAATTCACGAAACCACCCAAACAACTACACATTCATTATCTAACATACAGAATTCTGGAACAAAGGGGCACCTCCTTTATAGTTTGAGAGCAGCCTAAAACCTCCATATATAGGGTAAACCTAAACTCTGTGATGGTTATTTTTAAGCAAGAGAAAAGGCTAGAAAAATACTATAAATACCCTTACAGTGACATACCTTGCCAAAGAAAAATGTTCACTAGAGGCAATCCTCATGTAAGAGAGAACAGGTATGGAAATGTATCAGTGAGGATGATGGAGCTATGGAACTCGGGGAGGGCCCCAGCAGTGCTACTCAAGGTGGTTCAAAGACTCGTGCTGGTCCATGAACAGTTTTTTTTACTAGTCTACCACATGATGAGTTAGAAACTGAAAGTGTTTAGACACCTTTTTGCATTTTGACATTGCTGTGATATCCAAGTGCATGATCCATGGACTTATCCTGCTGAAAGGGGTCTGGTCAGTTCAGGTGTGGTGAAGCTTGTGTGGTGGGCAGCATACTATGTGAACTGCACACTTACCACAGGCAACAGGAACACATCTTAGTGTACAAAGGACTGGATATTTGTAAAGCAAAAAGCCTGGTCCTTGACCACAGACAGTTTGAGAAGGACTGCTCTATCCTTCCACAAGTCCCAGAATCACTCAAATAGTGCTTTTCGAACAGAGAGTAACTGGAGGTCAGTTTGTTTATGTTCAATCAAAATGAAAACAAATGGCTTGGGAACAAAACTAAGTTGGACGAGGGCAACTGTTTAGATTCCTGGAGCAAGCCCTGACTAGGCCAGCAGGACTGAGAATTTGTAACAGAAAGCCGCCAGTACCGTAGGCACTTGGTTGAAGGGGCAGGGCCTTTTTGTTCTTCCCTTCTCCCCTCTATCCTCGCCCAGCTTTTGGCCGGAGCTAGATGGAGAGACTTTTGGCCCTTCAGGCCCTGTGACCACCATCACAAGCCTGCCTGCACTGTTCCCACCTCCTGCAGAGTAGAGGAGTCTCAGATTCAGACTGGGGCTCTTCCATACTCTGATAAGGTACAGTAGCTGGATGTTCCCAGTCTGAGGCCCCCAGAGCACTTCCTTCCTTGTCAATACTAAAGAACATGTAGGATCCTTTTAAGGGCTGAAAAGCTTAACCCAAGGAAAGCGGCATGTCAGGAGCACGAAGTGACTCAGATGCTGAATGTACCCTTGCTCTGTGCATCATCTTCTGAGTGCTGACACGGGACAGCCAGCTGGCCTGACCAGAGTACCCACCAACACATGGCAGCCAACGTCCATGGATGCACTGGCTCCCAAAGAGAGGTGCAAGGTCAACTCAAAAAAAAAAAAAAATTATTAAAAAAAAAAATGTTAACGATATATTACTTACAATAAGAATGTCAAATGTTAGGGTACAGTACCATTTGAAGGGCTTCCCAGATTGAAACACCCAGAGGGAATGAGGCAAGATGGTCATTCACTCTCCTTTGCCAAGTGAGGTGCAGACTGAGCTGGGGAAGGAGGGTGGTGGTAGAATCCAGCACTGCAAAGTTATGCAGAACTAGTCTACAAACATTCCTCACACCACAGCCTACAGAAGGTGAGGAAGATCAGAGAAAGACCTGAATGAAAAACAGGCCACACTCCTTAATCAGAATATTTATTAGTCAAGAAAAAAGACCCAGGCTGCACCCCACTCCCATTCCCAAGTCACCTGCTTAATCAAGGGACAGGATTCGGAGAAATCAGAGGTCTCAAATAAGCCAGAACGTATCTGGGGAAGAACAGTCATTCATTTCCTAGACCTGACACTGTAATTATATATGTTTTCCAGGGAGAGGGGCCAATCAGAGTAGTGGATGGCCCAGATGAGGGGAAACAGGATGGCCCTTCTTTGTCACAGCTTGGGTTCAGAGAAGGGTTGGAATAAACAGGTATTTAAAGAGAGAAGATGACGAGAGGCAGGGGGTGCAGGAAGGTCAAGGGCTAGTTTCACCCAGATCACACAGGATTGTACAAAGATCCAAGGTAGCAACTTGAGGTCTCAGGCTGGAACAGGGAGTTGAAGGCTCAGCACCTGGACAGAAGAGAATCCCGGGGCTTCTCTTTCAACCCTACTGTGATTAGATGCAAAAGCCCCCACCTCCTTTTCCTTCACAGAATTCACAATGGTCTGTCTGAAGGCAAGAGGACATAGTGACAGACCTAAAGCCCCAGCCCAGGCTGAATTTCTCCCCATTCATTCCCAAAGGCCCTGCCCGAAAGCACTAGAGAAATACAGAGTCCCAGGACTCTGTCTCTGCTCCCCAGGTCCAAGAGGGAGTAGAGACAAGGCACGAAGACCCTGGATGCAAAAGTGAACATCAGTGTGGCCATATATAACATCATTTGGGAGGAAGGAAAGTACATGCCCCACAAGGGATGCCTTCCTTCACCCGGTAGGTAGCCGGGCCTTTGCTAGCAGCAGAAACCACATGGATAGGGCTCACGGAAGCGGCCTACACAATGGGCCGTATTTATAGAAAGACAGAGTAAAAGCCTCAGCTGGTATGGCACGATCTCAGCTGGGATGACAGAGGGCAGTGCGCAGACTGCTCTTGCAGACGACACTCCTGCCTCAGCTCCCAGTGGTTCTGCTGACTCCAGATGTTCCCCATGGCTGGGAATCAGGGACAGACACGTGTTGTGTTTCACATGATCAGACACTGTTCGCCATTGGCACCTGGTGGGCCCGACAGATTGAGGGCATCCAGGTCAAAGTTGAGGCCAGGAGGCTGGAGAAGAGATGGAGGGACTGAGATTATTGCTCTTACCTCAAGTGAGAGCTTTTGAAGGTGCTTCCCCCATAGCCACAGTGATCACCTCATGTGCAATCATTAAAGTTTACAGAATTCCAGAAACTTGGGACTCAGATTCAAATCTAGGAGAAGATATACTCACCATCTCTCCAGCCAGTTCTTTTGGAGGATGGCCCAAATCCTGTAGCTAGAAAATAAGAGGAGCTTGAGAAAGAGAAAATCCTAGGAACCAATGTAACAGCCCAGAGAAGAATCTGAGCCACGGTCTCTCTCCTGTCTTCTGGGGAGCCGGCTACAGGACCTCTCTTCTGCTCCCTCTTCCACCTGGGTTTGGCAGTGGGGCATTCTTCCCAGATACCTCCTCCGCCTAACACCCAAACAGACAGCACCAGTGGGCAGACAGCAAGAGGAGGCCTTACCTGCTGCATAAGATCCAGTACTAACTCAAAACGAGCCTTCCGAGTGGCCTCACTGTCTGTGGGGGTCTCTGCCTCAAACTGCTCACATATCTTGCCCATGACACTATGTTGTTCCTGGTATTTTTCAAACTGCTCTGGAGGAAGAGACTCCCGGTGACTCTGCAACCATTCTGGATACTAAGGAAAGAGAGAATGGGTGGGTAAGAATTAATAAACAATGGATAGGAAAGGCAATGAAACGTGAAAAACAATAAAATATGAAGGGAAAGGGGAGAACACGGAGGAAAGAAAAACTAAAGCGAGTTCAGCGTAAGAAGCAGCACTGACTCCAACCACGTCACCTGTCTATGCCAGCACGGACGGTCACCAGAGGACGGCGCACTTCTTCTGGGAAGGGCTACATACGAATATTTTAGCCCTGACAGGCCCTAGGTGATCTCTGTCACATACTCTTTCTTTTTCTGTTTTGACTTTACGACCTTTAAAGTGTAAGAACCGTTCTTAGCTTGAGAGCCGGCTTTGGTCCACCCAGACCATGGCCTGCTCACTTCACACTTGGCCACATGTCGTACTGTGTCACTGAAAAGCTTCTATTCCTGTATTTTCACTTCTATCCCAGTGAAAGCGTAAGCTCTCTGACAACAGGGACTATCTTTTACACTACTCTTACACTGCTCGTCACATACAACAAGCAAAAGAAAGGGCTGGTCAGACATTAGTCCCAGACCAGTTTAAAGAAACCAGAGCTGGAGGACTTCCCCTTCTACCTTCAACATCTTTAGTGTGGTACCTTTATTGCCAGAGACATAGCTCCTCCCCAGCCCTCCCACTCCAAATACACAAAGGAGAAAAGAGTAGATGGCTCATGTACTTGAGTTACTCTCTAGCTCTGCAGGCTCTGAGCAGACAAAGTAGCCCACAGGGGCTGACACAACGGAGAACAAGGAGGAGACGCAGACACTGAGTCCACAAACCTTCTCAGTAATGTCCTTCAGTGACGGGTACAGCACGTCCTTGGACAGGAGGTTCTGCATGATGCTCTGCATAATGGGGAGGATGTTCCCATCCCCGTCCCCTTCATCCATGCCCAGCCCTTCCATGGCCTTGGTCAGTTCCTCCTCTGACATGCCTGAGTTCTAGAAAGGATAGGAAGGAGGTGGGCAAATACAGATGGTCCCTGACTTAGGACCTTTTCTCAACTTTAGGATGGTGTGAAAGGGACACACATTCAGTAGAAACTGTACTTCCCATTTTGAATTTGGACCTTTTCCCAGACTAGTGATATGCAGATGATACTCTCTTGTAACGCTGGGCAGCAGCCATGGCTCCCAGGCAGCCATGTGATCACCAGGGTCAACAACTGATGCACTGACAACCATCCCATCCCCTGCCGACCACTCTGTTTTTCACTTTCAGCACAGCATTCAATAAATTACATGAGATACTCAACACTTTATTAGAAAACAGGCTTTGTGGTGGGTGGTTTTGCCCAACTATAGGCTCATGTAAGTGTTCTAAATGTGTTCAAGGTAGGCGAGGCTAAGCTGTGATGTACAGTAGGGTCGGTGTATTAAATGCATTTTCAACTTATGATATTTCCAACTTATGATGGATTTATCAGGGTGTAACCCCATCATAAAGTGAGAAAGATCTGCATACTGCGTTCTTGGGATGCTTACCACCCTTTCAGGTGGGAAAGAACTATTTAAACTTGCCTGCAGCAAAATCGTGTGGCAGGAACAGACTTCACAAGCTGCCAGATAGAGTCTGTCTTTTGAGACTCTGCTGCCAGTGTGCCTGAGAGGTCCCTTGTGGCCCCTACCCCTTTCCCTCACCTGAAGATCAGTGGCATTTTTGGCGAGTCCACTTAGTGTCTCCTTCAGGCAAGACGTAAATTCTTGTTGGGAGGTTGCGTCACTGCCTAAGGAAGATCAAGAAAGCCAAGGTCCTTAGCTTTTAACTGTCTGCTTACCCAGACTGACCTGGTTATCAGCTTGGATATGGAACATCTACTAGGGGATCGCTAGCTCTCCAAATCTCTGACTCCTCTGTGGTTATCTTCATAGTCATTTTCACGAATCTACATGAACTATGTGTGTCAGTTTGTTCTCCACCATGACACCCACAGCACTGTGACCTTTAAAATGGTCAGTTTTCAATAATCTTTTCAATGACTTCTCATCCCTTTCATTAAGCTCTGTTCCCATCCCTCTTCCCATCTCCTGGCCCCACCCCACAGCAGCGACATAAATGAGCGCCATCAGCTTTACTCAGAGTTCCAGTGTTCTCAGGCAACAAAGATGATAGAGTTTGCGCAGACAGTTCCCGCCCTGAGGCCTCCTCCTCACCCACTCTCCCAGCGGCTTCTGAGAGCTTTTGGAACTGCTCCACCAGGTGGGGCTCCTCCTCAGCCAACTCCTTCATTGCCTTCTCGAACTCTGCAGTGGCTTGGGAAGCCAGCTCGCTGTCGAACAGTTCCTGGAAAAACTTCTCTTGGGAGGCAAAGAGGGCATCCTGCAGGGAAGGGGTGGCCAAAATGCATCTCTTACTTGGCATCCCTCTGCCAGAAGCCACAGGCAGTGGCTCTGGGAAATGCAGAGCTTCCCTCCTGCCCACCTCCACTGGACATTCTCACTACTTCTCTTACGGAGAACAGTAAGAAAGGCATCTGGCCACTGAGGAAAGGGTATGGGGTGGCATTCCCAAACCAACCATTTAAACCTGCTCTTTTTTCAAAGAACGTCCTCGAGATGCCACCACTTCATCATCGAAAGTCTCTGTTTACCAGGACTGAGGCCTGAAAGAGCACTCAGCAGTGTAAGGCCAAGGCCTCCTCCCCCCGGTCCACTCCAACCCACAGGGGCATGCCCCACCTCTGCTCAGAGATGCATGCCCATCCCCTCCCCCTCCCTTAAGAGGGCGGAATTTATACTTTGGCAGTGTCTCCTGGCGATCTCTTCTGGGGCCCCGAAGCATCAGGGGCCGTGGTGGTAGGAGGGGGTGCTGGGGAGGGTTTGGCCTTATCGAAATCATCAAGAGCACCTTCAGAGACAAGAGACATAGTGTGTGTGTTGGGGGATGGATGAGGATGCAAGGCTGGGGTCGGGGAGGGTAGTTCTGGGCAAAGCATTAAGAGAACAATCTTTCAAACTGCCAACCTTCCTAAATTTTCCTTTCCTTTCCCTTTCCCTTTCTTTCTTTTCTTTCTTTCTTTCGAGTCTCCCTCTCCTGGCCCACCCCTCAATAAGCTTTCCACTTCCTGCCTCATTACCCAATTTATGTGATCAAAGGAGAAGAAATCCCTTAAGGTGGAAGAGGCATCTCTCTTAGAGCTGGGAGGAGAGAATTAAAAGTTCTGCAAAGACATCTCTGTCTACACAGTGCCTTGCTTGCCACATCTAATGATGCCCCAGAAATCCCACACAAATATCCAACAGGAGCAGAGAGCACAGATGTCCTTAAACCCCTGAACTCACTCTGGAGCCCTAACAGGAATAATTTTTGGCAAGAAAGCAGAAGCCACATGATGTTCCTCGCAGCTTCCCATGGGTCCTGGTACTAGCACGAACTGAGGGATAGCACGCTGTACTCTCTGGAGAGCATTAAGTTCTCTTGTCTTATCCTCCGATTTAGCCCTCCCTGGGCAAAGCTCCTAGAGCTCCCTCTGGCCTCGTCTCTGCAGCTAACTGTGTGCCAATCCACACAGAGTCACCTGGCACTCCTCTCCATTTCTGTCTTTCCGTCTGCCCACATCTCTGTGACGGGCAAGAGACAAAACATACTCACCTGAAACATATGCCCTGAAACACCTGAGTGCTCACCACCATTCTGCCTGCCTGGCCTAGGGGGAGGGCATGGCCCACTGTGGGCAAACAACCAACAGAGGAGCGGAGGACAGGGCTAAGGAAGAAAAGAACATTCAGCTTCTTTCAGGAGGGTGAACTGTCTCCCCCTAAAACCGTAGAAGGGAGTTGGCTTGAGCTCTGACATGGTGAAAGAACTGGAATGGGGCCTGCTGAGGAAAAGGTGAAAGGCCTGGAGAAAAGGCAAGTGAGGACAGGACAGTGCACAGAAAGCCGCGCCACGGGCTTGTCGACACTTAAAGCACGCAGTCAGTGGGCGTCGGGGTCGCTGGCCACCAAGGACCGAATGCTGTTGGCGGGAAGGAACTTAGGTCCAAGAACTTGCTCACCTAGAGCAAGGGGAGTTCGGGGTCGGATCGTGAAACGCCATCCAGTGGGTTACCGTTTCCCCTCCGGCCCGGAGATCAACGGTCTGACACGCTTAGGGGCCCGAAGTGGGCTCCCTAGCTCCCGCCGCGGAGGAAGGAGAGGGTGACCCAGAGATTTTCTTCGGAGTCGCAGGCAGACCCTCCGCCCCCGGTCAACCTTTGGAAAGCCTCTCCCGCCCCGCCCCCAATATCTCAGGTTCAGTTTACCCTCGAATGACCCCTCACAACCGCCCCCGTCGGGCATCTCCCATTACGAGCTCTTACTTTCCAGGAGCTCTTCCAATTCCCGGTCAGCGTCGGCCCCAGCACCACAGTCCTCCTCAGCAGCGGCCATCTTGCTCTCTCCGGCTTGCCGTAGGAGGCGGGTCTCAGCGGCGCCGGCGCCCCGCCCCCGCGTCCCGCCCCTTCCCCTAGTGCAACCAATAGCAGTGTTGATCGGTACGGAGCCGCCATTTTTAAAGGGACAGGAAGCTTTGTGGGTTGTTTTTGCTTTGGGGTTTTGAGGTCTTGGGGGTTTTTTTCTTTTCTTTTCTCCCTTCTAGCCAGGAACCGTTGAACTAACGGAGTGGAAGTTACTGTTAACTTTTGCCAGGTTACTTAGTAGCCTGGCTTCCTTTATTTCAACTTCTCGCATTATCCAGAGAAGTAGGTCTTTCATCGTTTTCCTCAACACTTCACACTCCCTGGCACTGGATGTATTTTACTTCCCTGGTTTCCTGTCTCCCCGCCGCCGCCGCCGCCTAGAATTTAAACATGACGCCAGCAAGGATTTCCGTCTGTTGCCTTCACTGCTGGGTTCTCAGCTCCTGGGCTGGGGCCTGCGGCTCCGGAGACGCTCGCCGGCCGCTCTTTGCCCGCCCAGACCCTGACGAGGCCCACTTCTCTGTGGAGTCTAGCGGCTCGCTCTCACCTCCTGTTCCCCATCAGGACTGCCAGACTGAAGGCCACAGGCCTGGGAACGTAGAACCCAGTGTCGGCTGAAGCAATTCAGGCAGAAAAAGCCAGGCTGGGGCCCTGGACCAAGCCAGGGGACAATTCAAATGTAGTAGTGATCGACCTGCCTTCCCTGAACGATCTCCTTTTCTCCAGACAGAACCCAACCTCCAACCCAGAGAAGCTGGGGGAGGCGCGGATAGAGACAGCTCTACACATCCCTTCCCTCCTCTTCACGCAAGCCGACTTTAGCACTTGGAGGGCATCCACTGTTTAGGATCCTGTGCCGGGCACAACGGAGGAGAAGAGGCAAGTCAGGACCAGCCCCTGCTGTAAAAATCCCCAGACAGCTGCCTGGGGATTAGGCTGGAGGTAGGATCAGACAGACGCGCAGAAAATATGGTACAAGGTAAAGGTCTCAAAAGAAGGATAAAGTGCTATGGAGCTTAAAAGGGAGAAATTACACCTAAATGAAGTCACTTCACAGCTTTCGTCCTTGGCTTCCTGAACACACGCTTGATTTCTGTATCAAGCACCAGCTTAGGTACCTTTCCCTTTCCTTCACAGATTTTTAAAATCCTACCTGTGCAAAACCTACTGTATCGTTCCAGGCACAAGTGGTGTGACTCAGGAGAAAACATTCTGAATGGAAAGTCAGCTGACTTAAATCCCTGTCCCAATTCTGTAACTACTTTTGTTCAAAACCCTTCACCACTCAAGGCCTCTGATTGCAACTATGTAACATTGAAGTTCCTTTCAATTCTAAACTTCTATAATGGAAACTGCCTCTGATTAACCCCTTTCTCCCCAACACCTATAACAGAATCTATTCCAGGCTTCCTCATTCAACTCCAAACCTTCAACTCCAAATTTACATGCGTTATCTCCAATGTGACTATCGTTCTATCAAGGCACATTAGAGGTATTTCTGTTGGCTTTATATTAATGTGGTAACATAAGGATGTTAAGAAGGAAAATACTGGCGGTAACAGAGAACATGGAGTTGAAAACAAGCATTAATTCTTCCTTTGCATCATTTCTTAAACTTGCTTCTGCTTTTCTCTTACTAGTGATATTTCTAAACCTTCATCTTCACATTTATTCATCTCCTGCCTTTCTAATGCATAGTGAACACTGTTGCAAATTGTTTTACAGCATTTTTTTTTTAAATAGGCTCCCTGAGATTGAGACCTGAGATCGAGTCGATGTTTAACTGAGCCACCCAGGTGCCCCTATAGCGTTTTCTTTCTATCACTCTCTCGCTTAAGGACTTAATGGCTCTCCACTGTTTATTGATCAACTTCAAATTCTTGCCTGATACAATTATTTTACATATATCCATTTCATTTTCCCCAATAACATGAACTTCAGGAAGCACGGATCGTCCCTTTTTTTTTATATCCCTCAGTTCAGAATAAAGTTTATGTTTGTATGCAAAGTTAGTTTTGGAATTTGACTTTTAAACTTACAAAAAGAATTTTTTTCCCAAATTTATCACCAACTTGCCTGTTTGCAGAAAGAACGTTGACAACTTGAGTGTCATCAGAGTAGTATTCGAGGTTTTTGAGAAGGCAGCCTTTGTTTGGAGACTTTAAGTTTATGCAAGTAGCTCTTAAAGCTAAAAGTATCAAGGCCTGTGCTCTTGGATGCAGGAATTCCATCTCAAGGAGTCTGTCCTGCAGACATGCTTCCCCAGACTGTACAATGTATGTTCAAGTTATTCATTGCAGCATTTTTTATAAGTCAAACATTGAGAACAATCTAAATACCCATCAACAAAGAAGGCAACTTACGTAAACTAAATCGTACAATGGTACACTATGCAGAGAAGTAAAAAAGGGGAAGCTAACATACGACATAGGAAAATACCTTCAATGCGGTACATGCTAAAACTAACAAGTGCAAAATCATTCAGTAGCATGCTTCACGTATGTATGGCAGGGGACAGGGAGGAACATACTTCTGTCTGCTTGTGTGCACACAAACCGCCGGTGCAGACGAGGACGCCAAGAGCGGCTCCTTATTGGGGGGAAGGTGACAGGAACTGGGTAGCTGAGGAAAAGAGTGGAAGAAAGATGTCACAGAATAGCTTCTTACCTTTACTGAGTTTTGAACTATATGAATGCATTGTTTATTAAAAACGTGAGTTTAAAATGAAAAAAAGTACAAACTGTAATCACAGGCACAGGATGTTACTCTATCCAATATAGTCTTAGCACATGACAAGCAAACTACTGTGTTGCCAATGTTATCGTTATAACATATATTACATGTTACTTATTAATCTTATATGTGTGTATGACCTGTGAAACATCTAGAACAGAGACCAGTACAACCGGTACGTGGTAGGTGCTCAGTAAGGACTGGCTGTAACTAGCAAAAGCGGGGAAGGAGGCCATCATCAGTAATGGACATGGGGAGCGACTTGCTTTCTACATTCTCACAGTTTAATATATGAACAATATATGCTTTTTTTAAAAGACAATGGGCATTTATTACTTACTAAAGTAAGTAATTTAAATTATAAGTAACTCTAAGTAATTTTAATTACAAAATTTAAAAAGAGCTATCTGTTTTGGTGAGGCAGTTACATGGAGCAGGAACATGAGGGTGTCCGGGAAACAAATGGGGTCACAAAACTCGTAGAAATCTACTTTATTAAGGATGAGAAACAAAGCACAAGAACAATGGCTATAAAGAACAAATCAATAAAAGGTAGTGTGCATTTTTCGAAAACGAGTTTCTTCTCAGACTTGAAGTTTCTGGGCACACAGAGGGCACCTGCCTGGGAGTTTAAATGTCCAAGGAAAACGGGGGATGGCTAAGGGTTTGCTGTGGCCGAGTGAAAGACGCAATCTTATTTATTACATCCTGCTTCTTTCCAAAAGAAGATACAAAGGTGGTGGTGAGAGAAAGGATAAACATGAAAGGAATTCAGTAAGCAAATGTGCATCACTGAGTTTTCATTTGTTGCTTGAATGATCTAAGCTGGGAAGGCAAGGCCAACTGCGACCACGACTGTAGTCACCCTTGAGAAGATGACACATAGTTAAGTGTAGACATTCTGATTAGCCACAGAAGAGAAAGGGACACTAGATCTTAGGGCAGGAGAGCTAAATGTCAATAATTTGAAGGGCAGTTGAGGAAGAAGGAGCTAGAAGGACATAGAGACTGATTCTCCGGAGGAAAATATGGTCATTGACCTGCACACACCAAACGGGGCCTTAGCGGAACTGCAGAGGACTGATCCTTAAACCAATGACATCTTTGCCAATCTCTGTCACCTGTGGAAAAGGAAACAGGGAAAAATTAGGGATTTATGAGGGCGAAAAGTCCAGAAAGCTTACTCCCTCCATTCTTCAGGGAGTACAGCAGAGTACGTTGTTAATGTCTGTTATGGATCGGTAAACAGCAGTGGGAGAAACTCTAGCTTTCTTCAGTATCACTGCCTCAAGGAGCTACAGGCAAATACAGGAGAAAAACAGGACCAACATGCTTTCTCTTTATTCTTCCCACAATATCCTGGATGCATTTCTAGAGAACAGTACTTACTGTAGTGACCTTGCAGATTTGACCCTTGAACTCGGGGGAATAGCAGGCCCCACTGAGCGGACATTTCTCTACTGGCTTTCCACGGTAGATGGGCCGATAGGATGCAGCACAGATGTCAAAAGGGTTGTGCATGTCATAATTGAGCTGGTAGGCATCTGTGGGGTTCTTCTCACAGGCAGACAGAATTTTGCGGGTCTGAAGGAGGGAATGAATATTTTACTTAAGAGGACCAAAAACTGCAAATCAGAACTCAAATGATCTCAGCACCACGGTTTAGTAGTTTCTTTTATTCAAGATGCAATTGTACTGAGTGAAGACAGAATGTGTCCTTCGTACAGGACACATGTGAAGGGATCACAATCACCATCCCTGCTGTATCAGGATTTTCCCTTCTCAATACAAAGTGGTTCCATGGATCTAGACCCATATTCCTCCACCAAGTCTGGGAATTATCAGGGTCAGGACTCAAAGGCTTAAAACTGGCTTCGACTGCCCGAGAGGAATGCTTTTAGAGAACACAAGTAGCAGCACGTGTGTGTGTAGGTTAGCAGTGGTGGCAATGGGTAGCAGAGTTTAGGCAGAGGGAGGCTGGAGCTATTCTAGGTAGTAGGTCACTCAACGCCTGCACCATGGCCGAACGAGTTAGAAGTTCATTTTCCAGGAACAAAAGGAGGCCCCCCTGCCACTACGTAAAGGGGATGGTGTTCTGGTGGCTCCTTTCACTGACTGTTATTCTTTAGTGCTTTGTTTCAAGGCAAGGGCCTTGGTCTTTTCCTCCCGCCATGTGAGATCTGATTCCTTTATGCTTACAGGAGTTCCCATCTACCTGCTGAGCCACCTCCGGCTTGGGCCCAAGTTCCAACAGGCGCCGAGCAAAGGTGGCAGCTGTCTTAAAGTTCTTGAGCTTGAAGAAGAGGTTGAGGGCCGTCCGCAGCACCAGGATCATGTGCACAGGCTGCAGGTTTGAGTGCGTGAAATAGGCTGCCATCTGGTGGACAGAGGAAGGACACATCCAAGCTGATGCTACAGCCGACCTAGATCGGGGACAGGCTGCGGCACCGCACTGAACATGACACACAGCAAACAAAAAGACTGACTATACGGCAGAGGGATCTTCTGCCTCCTGGGTATGGAGGACTGACGGAATGAAGAAGGGCAGAAAAACACACCCTCTCCTCACAGAAGTGGGCCCAAATCTCTCTTACTCCCCAGACTGGATCTGGGTTCAGAAGTCAAGAATTCAGCTCTACTGGAGAGTGAAGGGGAGGACACCTCCGTACTGTGCAGAGGCCCAGAGATCATACCTCACAGATACGCTTCTGCTGCTCCAGAGTCTCTTTGGGCAGCTTCTTCCTTTCTATCTCCATGGACAAACCCACAATGTACTCTCGGCAGATGGTGATGAGCTGCTGGGCCTGCAGAGAAGGGCAAAGTAAGGTCACGGTGCAGAGGCAAGTATGTGGGGGTGCCCAGGACTACACCAAAAGGCTACCCCTCCTACCTCTGCAATCTCCTGTTTGTTGTCCACAACGAGAAGAGGCACACTGAGCAAAATGGAACGGAATTTTTCCACAGTCTCCTCAAACTTGCCAACCGTGGTGAGCTGGTAGCAGAGCTGCAGCCGCTGAATGAGGTCATTAAGCTTCAGGCCCACCGCTGGTACGCCGCTCTTCAGCCCGGCATCCTTCCTGCAAGTTTGGAAACATAAGAAGCAGAAAGGATAATCGGGAATCCACTAGACTCAACAGGGGAAACAGGAGGGGTAACTGAAAGCAGATGTATAAACCAAGCCTCAGGGAGCGTCAAGCATAAGTTCTCTTCCTACTAGGAAACCTCAGCTCTGGGACAAGGGTTAACTGTCCTCCAGGCTACCATCTGAAGTATCTACCCCAAGCTGGAAGACAGAAGTCAGGAGCAAGGGGCCTTACCAATTGCGATTAGGATAGCCGTACATGGAGGGCAGGCAGGGCAAGGCCTGATAGGTGGTACGGCCGCGGGCATAGGTCTGTAGGAACAGCTGCTTGTAGGGGCCAAACTGGGTCACCCCCACTTGGTCGTGAAGGAGCTGGAATAAAGGAGGAAAGAAACACAAAAACTGTGACCCTGCCACTGAAAAACTAGCAGACCTTGGGCAAGGTCCTTAACTTCTCTGTACTTATTTCCTCATCTGTAAATTACACTTAATTACAGGACCTACCTCATTTAATAATACCTATAAACCATTTAGGATAGTGCCTGACACACAGTCAACACTGAAGAAATGTCCGTGGTTGTTGCATTTGTAAGCTACTGTTACTGCCGTTGTAACATACGGTTTAGTGTTCAAAACACACACCTGTTCATGGAAGGGCGCTGACTTCACTGATGTAAGCCAGAAAGCAGACTATACATGGGGGTGGGGGAACGGTGGCCCGAAGAAATTACTAAGCCAAATGGAAAGCACATAAGAGGAAGGCTTTATGAGGCAAGTTTCCTTAGGCAAGACCAGGGTTTCCATGATAAAGACACACCTCTGCCCTTGCGGGCAGGTTAATTTCCATTTGGTTAAGATGAGTCAACCATCTCCCTGGGGACCCTGAACAAGGAACACTCAACAAGAACCAACTCACCCGCATGGCTGTTTCGAAAGAGCCCGCCAGGATGTGATCAACTGGAAGCTGAGAGTTATTGCACCAGATCTAACAAGAAACAGAAAACCCAAGCCAAGTGAAACTTTGCCCTCTCCCCTCCCAAACCACCCTACTCTGTATCTACAGCAGAAGAGTATAGACACTCTTTACATAGTAATCCAGCATAGCCAGCTCAGAACCAGTCATGCCCACAGGGCTGTGCTCCCCCACTTACCTGAGCTGGGCTGGTTCCCTTGGTGGGGGGCACAAAGAATCCATCCTCAGCACCCCCAGCTGCCCCAGGGGGGATATCCTAAGAGAAAAACAGGTCAGTCATTTTGTAAGCCATTCAAGCACTTTGTCCTGAAAAATCTAAACACAGCCCTTTACCTTGTTCCCAGACTCGACTGGGGAGGAAAGGGGATGGTTGTGGGAGAAGACCTTCAAAACAGGAGCAGCTGCCCCAGTAACAAAATGGTATACCAAGAGCTCCAATTCAAACAGAGCCTGCTGCCTTTTCATAAGCTGCTATTGGCACAACCCGGTTATCTCCTTCTTTCTTTCAAATGGAGACAAGCATCAGACCAGGAGGGTCTAGACACCCTCTGTTTCGGGAGCCTCAGGACAGGTGGGGGCGGGAAGGACAACGGCTTGCACAGGGAGAAGCAGAGGGAGCCTTCTAAGGGTTAGAACCCCACGCACCAGCTCAGGAGGGAGCTCCAGGTCCTCTTCGACATCCCAGCCGCCTCCTTCTTCCTGGCCCTTGCCAAGAGCGTCATCCCCCAGACCTTCTGTAGCCTCCACAAACCCATCTATAAGGAAAATCCAGGCTCAAAGTGGATTTGCAGAGTGACATAATCTCAGCCCAAAGAAAGCACAATGCTAGGATCTTTGTGGGTCCCATGGTCTGGAACCCTGCAGGACTGCCCCACAACCCAGCTCCCACCCAGGCCACCATCCCGCCAGGAGAGTCTGAGAAGTGCACTCTTACCTTCGTCTAGCTGCAGCTCCGCATCCTCTCCCCAGCCCTCGGTGCCAACAGTGTCAATGTCAATGTCAGCAGCCAGTGCTCCTCCCTTGCCTACAGAGAGGAGGAACAGAAGGGAGCTGGTTATAGCCAGGCAAGTCTAGATCTGGCCTCTTCTGCAGGCAAGCTTCATCCTTACAAAAGCAGGTGCCAAGGCTCTGTCCACTTAATGTTCTTATTATTTATTCTTGTAGCATATATGCTGTGCTAACTTGCAGTAGGTTTCAAAGAGAGAGGGAATAGAAGAGAGATGGAAAGGCCTTCCTGGTACCAAAACCTGCCTCTTAAACCATTTATTTTTTAAGATTTTATTTATTTATTTGAAAGAAAGAGAGCGAGCACGTGTGCACATAAGTGACAGAGAGGGGCAGAGGGAGAGGCAGAAGCAGATTCCCCACTGAGCAAGGAGCCCGATGTGGGGCTCAATCCCAGGACTCCAGGATCACAACCCAAGCCAAAGGCAGATGCTCAACCGACTAAGCCCCCTAGGTGCCCCTCTTAAACCATTTTTTACTTAGCAACTCTTAAGAGTTTCCTGCTGAGAGCTCTGCTAGGCTACCACCTCCACAGTGTGTACGGGCCTTGGGGACACAGGGTAGGTGAGAGATGGAGGAACGAGCAGGGCTGGGCACAAGATGCCCAGGGGTCTATCTAGGCTCTCAGCCAAGAAAAACAAGCCAGGAGACATAGCCAAGAAAACCAGAGTAGGCAAGGGTGGGAGTGGCGGCGGGAGGCAGCACCCGGCTACATACACCTGCAGGCCAGAGTCTGAGGTCGCTTCCCTGGTGCCTTAGGACCATACACCATGAATGATGAAATACTAAAGGGAACTGAGTGACCACACATACTGAAAAGCCTAAGGAAATGCACCCAAATGTTCAGAGCGGTTGTTGAAGGCCTGGACTAAGACACAACTTTCTTTTCTCCCGCTACTTTCCAAATTCTAATCATCTCATAATGCTTTTATTTAATTTTTAAAAGCGTGTACCATAGCTCAGATTGGCATAGAGATGCTCCCTGATGCTCACACAGAAGAAAAGACAAAGGAGCCGAGGGTACCCTGTGAGAGCTCGTCACAAAACAACAACAGGAACACCACGGAGGGGTGGGCACTTACCCTTGCTGGCAATGGATCCTTCAAAGAAGCCTTTAGACACAGTCAGTAAGGGCCAGTTGGTGTCCAACGGCATGATAGGTGCAGGCGGCTGCAGCAGCTTGGCATTAGGATCGATGTCTGGGATCTAAAAGGTGGAAGAAGGTTAAAAGTAAACAGCTCTCAGGAATCATGTAGGGAAGGTTACAGAGCCTCCTTTGAGCTCCTTTGCTTCTCTGCCTCTCCTGGTAACTAGGTGGGAGAGTAACATCTGTAGATTTAAACTGTCCCCAGATCCCAGAGTTAATCTTGTAATCAGACACTCATGTAAATAAAGACTCACAGTCTCCTTCTCTGGGTCAAATGTCTCCTTCAGGCTCTCAGCTTCTTCATCTAAGCCATGAGTAGCAGCTGTGAGATAGGCCAGTGACTCTGTAGAGAAAATAGACTGTGTGGTAGACAGCCTCCCAGATGTCCCCCAGCGACCCCTGCCTCCTGGTATTCAAGTCTGTGCAAAATCCCCCCCCACACCCACACCTTCAGTGTGGAATGGACTCGTTGACTCACTTCTAATGAACAAGACCTGGCAGAAGCGATGGGACCTCACTTCTGAGATTAGGATACAAAGACCGTGGCCTGGACGCCATCGCCTGCTCTGAGGGAAACCAGCTGCCATGCTGTAAAGCGCCCTAAGGAGACGCCTACATGGCAGAAAATTGACATTTCCCAGCCAGCAGCCCACAAGGACCTGAGGACTGCCTGCCGCCCTGTAGAGAGTGTGGGAGGGGATCCTCCCCCTCTCAAGCCTTGAGATATCTGCAGTCTTGGCCAACACCCTGATCGCAGACTCCTGAGAGACACTGAGCCAGAGGCATCCAGCTAAGCCATGCCGCAAACTGAGGTAATCGGCATTTGTTGTTTTAAACGACTCAGCTTTGGGGTAATTTGCTACACACCAGTAAGTAACTAATACAGTTGCTTATCCTTAAGCTCTCTCATCAGTGCTGACAAGAATCGTGGAATCATCCCTGACTCCTCTCCTCACGTCACACATCCAGCCCCTCAAAAAATCACATCGTTTCCACCTTTACAACATAGGGCAAGTCTGATCCCTTTACTGCTTAGCACCTTTGCCCAAACCACATCTCTCATCTTTCTTATTTCCTAGCGTATCTCAAATGCTAGTACTGTGCCTGGTACACACTGGGCTCTCAGAAAATATCCCTTGAATAAATAAACCAATAAATAAGTAAATAAGAAAACCTCCAGACTTGAATTAAAAAAAAAATTCTAATGGTACCCAACCAAGTGTATTTACTAGGGTCTCTGCTTCAGGATGTTTTAAAACCTCCTAGCTCCTACAGGACTATTAACTGTTTTCCTAAGAGGGCTTGACCAGACTGACTATTCTGGCTGTACCTCCATTTGGCTCTGAAGAATGTCTTCCGAGCATGACGGGAGCATGCTGTCTCTTCTGGAAAAATGCACAACCAAGGGAAATACCTCTATACATGGGTAACTCATTGTTTAGAGAAAATACGATCTAAGCCCCAAAAGAGCTGGTGAGCCCTGCATGCTTACTTACTCTGCCCACAGTTCTTCAGGATCCGCACACGTTCGGACACGTCACCCAGGTAGAGGGCGTTCTGATAATGGCCACTCATGTCCTTTCGGATCTCAGCTGCAGCAAGTCAGTAAGAGATACCAAGTTAGGTCTTTTCTCTTAAGTCCTCGCTCTCCTTTACATGCCTTCCTTCTGCCCCCAAGGACTGCTCTTCCCATCCTTAGTTTCTGGGGACTCACCAATCTTCATCATCTTGCGAAGTTTTTCTAGGTTGCCAGTGATAAGGTACAAGAAAGAAAGTTTGTCAAAGTTTTTGGTGCGCTGATAACACATTTCCACAATCTGGTGGTTCCCTTGTAGCAAGGCCACTTCTCCCAGCTTTTCCCAGCAGTTCTTGTCATCCAGTGCTTTGGCTGCTTCCAGAGCAATCTAAAAGATCCCCAGGGTCAGAGTTAACAGGTTGGCAGATACTCTGACTCCAACCAGGGACTACAGTCAAAGTATCTGCCTCGACATCAATCTCCTACAGACTCTCTATACTTGCAATCACTCCTAGTGTTCAGTCTAAGTCTCCTGAAAATCCTATCACCAAACAGAGTCCCTTTGGCTCCATGGAAAGAATCACATCACATTATCCTCCTTCTCAGAAATTTACCTTTTACAACAAAATCATCTATCATTTGCTGATTCCGTAAGGCCAATTCTTACTTAGCTACCTTTTTTTCTACTTGCTAAGTTCGAAGATCTTCAGGGGCTTTAGGAAAGACAGAACAAATAATAAAAGCAGGGAGTTCAGAATTAGAAAGTCAATTCACCTAAGCCCTCTCCTCATTTGAAAATAATGCCCGTACACTCTAGGTCCCAACATTTTTTTAAAAATATTATATTTTATTTTATGTTTAAGTAGGCTCCATACCCAGCGTGAAGCCCAACAAGGGGCTTGAACTCACGACCCGAGATCAAGACCTGAGCTGAAATTAAGAGTCAGATGCTTAACCGACTGAGTCACCTAGGCGCCCCTCGAGGTCCCAACATTTCACAAGTACTTCTTCATCTAAGCCAGCCAATCATTAAAAAGTGAAGGAAATAATGAGATTTTTAGATTCCGTGCTATGTTGCTCCGATTCTAGAAGTTAACGAATTCAGAGTGACTGATAATGACAACAGTAGCAATGCTACGGCAGAAAGAGACAGGAAGTAGCAGAGATGAGCAAAGAGCAACAGGAGGATAGCTCTACCTAACAACTAGAAAAATCTCAAATTCCATCATACCTGCTGAAGAAGCAAGCCGAGAATAATGTCCTCTCAATGCAACCCTAACCTTCTCACCTTCTCTGCAATGACATGGGGCTCAAGACCACGTCTCCCTCACCTCAATGTTTCCACACTCGAGTGCCAGACTAAAGCGAGTCTTCTCATCCTTGACGAAATGCAGTGCCACTTCAGGGTAGCCCTTCTTCTGGAGGTAAGCAATGATAGACTGGCCTACTAGTTTGGCATTCCTCACCATGTGCAGTACCTAGACATTTGGGGTGGGGTAAGGCAGGAAGGAGCGATCACTCAGAGGGAAAAAGTAGAGCTGGCCCTCTCACACCCATTGTGTGCATT
This sequence comes from Ursus americanus, assembly GCF_024610735.1. Taxonomy (NCBI): domain Eukaryota; kingdom Metazoa; phylum Chordata; class Mammalia; order Carnivora; family Ursidae; genus Ursus; species Ursus americanus. The sequence goes on from NC_142128.1 coordinate 45,262,847, forward strand.
CTCATTTCATACCTCATCATATTTTCTGTTGATCAGGGCCAGCTTGAACTTGAACTCAGTGGGATCAATGGTGAGCACCCGAGGACGACACTCCCTGTCCAGGCAATACACATTGTTGCCCTTCACCCGCGTGACATAGATGGGTAAATCCAGAGTTCGGATGATCCCGTAGTCCCTGCAAATAGGAGTTAGAGGGCACAACTTTCAGCAAGTGAAGGGGAAACCCAGCCTGTGAGGACCTGGAACAAGCTTAGAACACAACTTCTTCCTTTTTTTTTTTTTTTTAAAGATTTTATTTATTTAATTGACAGAGAGAGAGACAGCCAGCGAGAGAGGGAACACAAGCAGGGGGAGTGGGAGAGGAAGAAGCAGGCTCCTAGCTGAAGAGCCTGATGTGGGGCTCGATCCCATAACGCCGGGATCACGCCCTGAGCCGAAGGCAGACGCTTAACCGCTGTGCCACCCAGGCACCCCTAGAACACAACTTCTTATCTTCTCACTGCTCTTTGGCCAAGTGCCATTTGCACAATGGTACAGATGGGAAGCGATTCAAAAGAGAGAACTAAATGCCACGTTTACTTATTCTTTTGTATGAAGCAGGAAAACACGGGGCACATGGTATGATCTTTCTTCGTAAGCTACTACTCTGGGAGCCAACAGACGTGGCTACCGGAATCAGGCCTGAAAGTTAAACCTTAAGTTCTGATATACAATCACTGGGCCAGTTAAATCCTTCCCTGCAGCTACAGGTAAAAGGAGAAGAGCAGGAGATGCAAAGTTCTGACACATAAAGAAATGATAAAAAGCAAAAAATATTTTAAACTGAATGAAAACTAAAAATTGATAAAACTTATGGGCATAGCTAACACATTACTTGATTAATAATCTAACACAATACTTGATTAATAATCTAGGATGCTAAGTGCACATGCTGTAGTAGAAGAAACACTGAAAACTAATGAGTTCCATGTACATATATTAGAAAATAAATATAATCTAAAAAATAAAAATGTAGTAAAAATTAATAAGCACCCAACCCAAAAATTTTGTTCTTTTAAAAGTGAAACCAAAGAATATACTTAGGAAAAATAATGAGGCCAGTCATAAAATTAAGAAATAGAAAACAAAAATACAACACAGAAGTTCAATGAAGGCAAAAGCTAAATAAGATTGATAAACCTCTCATGCGGCTAATTAAGACAGAAAGACAGAACTGCAATAACAGGAACGGAAAAGGGGATATTACCCTAGCTTCTGCAGGATGAGGACAGGCGTAAACTGTTTTTACATGATCAAATTCCAAGAAAAGTAAAATTTACCAAAACTGACTAAAAAGAAGTAGAAAACCCCTACAGTCCCATAACCGTTACACAAGATAAACTGAATGATAAAAAAAATCCTTCTATAAAAGAAAGCCCCCAGGCCTGGATGACTTCACTGGCAAATTCTACCCAACATTTCAGGAAGAATTAAATCGAATCTTGTTACAAACTCACTGAGAGAACAGAGGAAGGTGTATTACCTTCCTTATTTTATGCAATTAGCACCACCTCAACACCAAAACCTGACAAGGACAGAAAGAAAAAGGGAAGTCATGGGCCAATATCATATATATATATATGAAAAATCCTGAGCAAAACACTAGCAAACTAAAACTAGCAATATCAGAAATGGGTAAAATATCATGACCAAGTTAGATCTGTATCAGGAATACAATGTTGGTTTTTTAAAAGATTTTATTTATTTATTTGACAGACAGAAACAGCCAGCGAGAGAGGGAACACAAGCAGGGGGAGTGTGAGAGGAAGAAGCAGGCTCCCAGCAGAGGAGCCTGATGTGGGGCTCGATCCCAGAACGCCGGGATCATGCCCTGAGCCAAAGGCAGACGCTTAACGACTGCGCCACCCAGGCGCCCCAACATTTTTTTTTTAAAGATTTTATTTATTTGACAGAAAGGGAGAGAGAGAGAGAGCACGTGCACAAGCAGGCGGAGTGGCAGAGGGAGAAGCAGGCTCCCCCCAATGAGCAGGGATCCCGGTGTGGGGCTGGATCCCAGGACCCTGGGATCATGACCCAAGCCAAAGGCAGACGCTCAACCAACTGAGCCACCCAGGCGCCCCGTTGGTCTAACATTTTTTAAAAATCAATTTAATTCACTACACTAATAAAAAGAGAAAAATCCTATGATTACCTCAGTATATACAGAAAAAATATCTAATAAAATTCAATATTCATCTGAGATATAGCCAGGAAATTCCTTACTAAATAAAAGCTATCTCTAAAGAAGTCTACAACAAGCTTACATAATGCCAATATACTGAAAGTTTGCTCTTTTTCTTTTCTTAAATATTTTATTTATTTATTTGAGAGAGAGGGAGCGAGAGAGTGCAACCAGGGGGCGGGGCAGAGGGAATCTCGAGCCGACTCCACGCTGAGTGCGGAGCCCAACGTGGAGCTCGATCTCAAGATCACAACCCAAGCCGAAACCATGAGTTGGACGCTTAACCAACTGAGCCACCCAGGTACCCCAAAGCTCACTATGTAAATGGAACAAGACAAAAAAGTTTGCCATCACCGTGTTTATTCAACACTATGCTGGAGATCCTGGTCAGTGCAAGAAAGACACATGAACGTCTAAGTACTGGAAAAGAAGAAACAAACTGTCATTACCCACAGACACCATGATTATTTGTGAAAAAAAGACAAATAAATTACTAGAAAAACAGTAAAAGTCTAGCAAGGTCTCTGAAATAAAATCAATTAAAAAACTTAATTGTATTTCTAAATATCATAAAAAATTAGAAAATTAAATTTTTAAATGGATACTATCCATTTACAAATCGCACTGAAAACTACCAAGGGCCTAAGAATAATCTAAAGAAATGCAAGATCTCTAAGGAGAAAATTATAAACTTTACTGAAAGAGGTTTTGGAACACCTAAATAAAGAGTTACAACGTCCCATTCACGGATCAAGAAATTTAATATTGTGAAGATGTGAATTAGGCCCAAAATGACAAATAATGCAATGCAATCCCAACTAAAATGTTTTGTTGGTTTTATTTTGCACGGAATTTCACAAGCTGATTCTAACATACTTTTTTAAGGCAAAATTAATTAGAAAATAGCCTAATAACTTTAAAAAAAATAAAAGTGGGAAAGATTTGAGAACGTGCTTTAGCAGATGTGAAAACTCCCAAAGCTGTAATACTTTAAGACAGAATGAGATCAGAGATCAACACACAGACGACAGAAGACAGGTCCTTGCATTTTTGGAAACGTGATTCATATGTGACACAGAAGACACTGCAGAACTAGGGGTAAAGACTGGTCTTTTCAGTAAATGACATTGGGATAGCTGAGTATCCATAACGAAAACTTGGAAACTAAGCCCCCTGCACCTCACATCACACACGAAAATCAACGTCAGGCAGATCACAGTCCTAGATATGAAAAACAAAACTATTAAGTTTCTACAAGAGAATATAAAAGAATGCCTTTATAAACTTGGAGTCGATAAAAATTTCTTAAAGAAGATCCAAAACCCAGTTCCCATAAAAGATTCATAAATTCAACTATATGAAAATAAGAATATCTGTTCATTAAAGGCTATCATAAAGAGAATCAGAAGACAAGCTACAGAATGGGAAGAGACATTAAGATTTGCAACATGTAGTCCTGACAAAGAACGCACACTCAAATATAAGAACTCTAAAATTAACAAGGATAACTCATTAAAAAAAGAGATAAAAGGCCTGAACAGAATTCACAGAAGAGGAATTCCTAATGGATGGTCAATTGAAAAGTTGCTCAATCTCATTAAGAATCAGAGTAGCACAGTAAAATGACAATGAGATGTCGTTGCACACCCACCAGACAGACAAAAGTAAGTCTGGCAAAGGCAAGTGTTGGCCAGGATGACAAGCAAGGAAGATTTTCTACCTTGCTGGTGGACGTGCAAATAGGTACAGCCACTGTGGAGAGCAGTTTCACATTACCTAGTAAACGTGAAGATACACATACTCTACGATCCAGCAATTTGGCTCTGGGTCGACACTCTAAAGAAACGTTATGTGCATTTGCACCAGAACACATGTAAAAGGAAGTTTAAAAGAACACCGTTCATCACAGTTAGCCAAATCCTAGAAATCACTCAAACATCCCTCTGGAGTAGAACTGATAAACTGTGGTATATTCATATAATAGAATATTACACAACAATGAAGATAAGTACATTACAGCTACAACATGGAAGCATCTTACAAACAAAATATTGAGCAAAATAAGCAAAATATAAAATAATATATATTCAGTATGATTTACACGAAGTTCAAAACCAGGCAAAATTAAAACATACTATTTTAAGACACATATTAGATGGTAAAATTGCAAAGAACAGCTAGGACGAAATTTCCATAGAAGTCAGAATAATGTGATCTTTGGGTGGGAAGTGGAGGTGGTTGTGATCATGGCCGAGGGCTTCTGGCCACCAGCACTGCTCTAGCTCCTGACCTGGGTGGCAGGAGGGACACGGATGTCCACTACGTGACAAGCTGCTAGTCTCTCTATATGTACTCCGTGCATTTTTCTTTATTCGAGTCATATGTCTCAATTTTTTAAAGAATTGAAAACGAATGTTCAGCTGTGCCTAGCACATATGTGCCCGACAAAGATTTCCCACGAAGAAAGTTCAAGGAGGACTGAGTTACATCCCTTGGGACAGGACAGTGATTTCAAGAGCTACCTTCTCCCACTCTGTGTAACAGATAATTCACTTACCCAGTGGTGACGGCATATTTGATGTGGTTGCTTGTGGTATAGATAAACACCCCACTCTCATCCCAGGCCCCACTCTTGACACGAATGTTCTCATGAATGTTACACAGAGCCTCCAGTTTGCGGTTACAGATCACAATGGCTGTAAGAGGCAAAGGGCATGAGTGCTCTGCTGGACAGGGTGAGTGAAGCAGACTGGCAGGGATGGGGAGGGAAGGGCTGGTCTCTAAATCAGGATGGATATAATGAAGACTTACCATGTTTGGCCAGTAGTGCTACATGGGACATGTCTGCTGACCAGATAACATATTTCACCTTGGAAATCTTCACAGAGGCCAGCGTCCTGGGACAGAGACAGAAAGGTGAACGTGAGTGGACCTGGCTCCCTCGTCCCAGGTTAAGACCCACATCCTTTTCATCTCCAAATTAATGTAAGCCCCAGTATCTTAAAATAATACCAAATAAATACTCTCTGTATTGTAGTGACTGAAACGTTTTGGCTCACACCATGCACTTCCCCCTCCCTCAACTCCCTGCCCCTCATTCCCATGTATTATTGGGGATTTGTGTATGTCTGATCTCACCAGTGGACTATAATCTCCTCTAAGTACAAGAACTGTGCTATTCATCCCTATGTGCCCATAGCTCTAAGTCCCAAAAACATTCTTTGTGCAGGTAAGGGCTCCAAAAACAGATAAATAAGCCCCTCATTGTAATGCTAGTATGGAGAGGATGGAAAGTGACCCCAGAGGGAAAAGTGAGGAGGAAGAGTCTTGGAGTTATAGCACGAAGTGGCCAAGTCTGAGGCAAACACATGGGAGAAAAGCTCCCACTACAGATGTCCACTCTCATCCACTACATGCCTGTCTGCTTAGGGGCACCTGACATGTTACCGCTTCTGCTGAACGTCAAAGAGCGTGATGGATTCTGCGTCTCGAAGCAGGAGGTTGCCTGTGCCAGCATAAAAGATCTCATCACAGTTGGGCACCTGTACTTTTTTGGTGATTTCGTTCTTCAGATTCTTGATCAGAAGCTGAAATAATGACCACAGGTGGGGTTATCAGAAATGTATGTTCGTTAGATGCCGACAGTTGACGACGTGCCTCAGCCAGTGTTCCTCAGCCTCAAGAAATAGTTTGGGCTGTTCCTGTCCAGACCAGTCACCACTCCAGGCAGCCCACTCCAACCCACACCCTCTCCAGGGGCCTTGAGAGCTTTTGTTTTTTCCCCCAACTGAAACATCCCGAGAAATCCAACTAAAGTCTGAATGCCTCCCTCAACGAGAGAGGCTTAAATTTTTTGTTACATGTTTTCTTGAGAGAGTTCTGTCTCCTCTAGGATGCGGACATTTTAAGTACCGGTGGGGGTAGTTAGGGTAAGGAGGAGGGTCTACCCCTCATCCAGCCCGCCTATTTCAAATTTGATGTGTTTTGGCTTCTGTGTTGTCAAGAGTGATCATCAACCCAATCAAGCCAATTTTCAGGTTTCTCTGCTTCCCAAGGGGCTGGGGTATGTGCACGAAGATCACAATTCCCCAGGCGGTGAGCAAAGAGAAAACGCGCTCTTTCTTCATGCAATACACAGACCACTGCCCCCACAATACCCAAATCAGTTTGCCTTCTAGGCTTAACTCACCGAATGCATCCGATCGAGGACAGCAAACCGATTTCTAGCAACCCAAACGGCTGTCAGGCCTGATGATCGTTTCCCTTCAGGAGCTGAGAACAAAAGCAAAGGGCGGGAGCGTGTGGCGAGCCACTGGCAGGTGACAGAGTCAGGTGCCACCGAGCTGCCAGTCTTGCTGGCTGCCATGTTGGCTTTGCCAGTTCAGCTGCTTCCTAACGAATTCAGCTGTAACCTGAGGCTATTGTCAGTGACTTTTCCCTACCAGTCCCCTCCAAACTCCAACCTCCACCCCTGCCAAGCCTCTTTTCTCTAGGCCAAGTGGCTGCATTTCAGCCAACACCATGTACTGGCAGAAGGACCGCCCATCTTGGGAGACAGCACACTCCATCAAGCTAACGAGCAGGGCCGGGCTGGCCAAGCTGCAAGCTAGGACCTCCTATCTCCTCCACACGCTGGAGTAGAGACAGAGCCCCCTCCCCAGGACGCAGCTGCTCTGCTGCTTTTAACATGCAAATGCAGACCTCGGGGTAGAGCAGGGTGGGGCAGAGCGCTCCCAACTGAATCTTGACAGGCGGATGAGCTCTGCGCTGGGCAGTATTTAGGACCAAGCTGTTGCTCCATAAATGTCAATCATTCTTATTACCCTGAAGAAAATTATAAATGTTCCTCGGTTCCCCAACATGTCACTGGCTGATTAGAATTCTGAATGAGCTCTCCGCTCTCGGGGACACTTCGAGGGTCATACGCAGAAGGCTGCATCGGAATACTTTTATCTATTAGCATCCAGCAGAGAAGTGGACAGAACGTGCAGGCCAGCCTTGCTCTGTACTTCTCCGGCACCTGGGTGTGACGCAGTTCTTATTACAGCCAGCACCCCCACTCTCCAGCAGCTGGGGAGCTGGGCTAGTCAAGCTTTTGCTCTTTCTCCTCCTCTTCCTCTCTGCTGCCTGTTACTGGGCTGCACTGTACTCCTTTACTAATTATTCTCTCCCTCGAAAGACGGAGAAAACAAAAGTGGTAATAAAACAAAACTAAGGTATTTTAAATGCTATTAATTGTAAACAGATGGGGAAAGAGAGTAAGGGGGTGGGTAGGGAGGGACACAACCATAAAATTTGGTCAGAAATGGCTTCACTGTTTAATTTATAGGGAAGACTGGTTTATGGATGCCGAAGACATACAGGTTTCCTCTCTTCTCACCAGGAGCACACTTTCTTTCTTTTTTTTTAAAGAGTGCTATGTATTAGGAACGCTAATGACACAGTAGCACCCACAAGAGGGCCAGAGCCCAAAAAACGATTTCTCACGATCTGCTGATGGAGTCTGAAGTGTCATGAAAGCATGCTAGTAGGGTGGGGACCCAAGGAACAAACCCTCTGTAAAGCAATGGGAGGAAGGGGACTGCAAGGAGCTTCTGAGAAGGCTGTCGGCGAATTCAAACTGGAAGGACTCAACGAGGGGTGGTGGTGATGGAAGAGGTAGACAGGGGTCTCAGCTGGATCCCGGGATCCCTAGTGGGGCGTGGGGCTGCGAGCTGCCTCATCTCTTTGACATGCAAAAGGAAGCCATGGGACCTGGATGTGGATGGGAGAGCATAAATCCCTAGTCCCAGGATGAGACAGTGCAAGATTGGAACCACATTCTTAAATAAATGAAACTACCAGGGTGAAAGTCCTATCAGCTGACAATAAACTAGGATAACATGCTGTGCTGAAAGAGAAAATGGAGAGTTTCTAATAACTAAATTATAAAATATATATATCTAGCTGGAGTAATAAAATGGAGGAGGAACATGAATATTTCACACCATGGTCGCCTCTGATGCAACTGTCAGCGGCCCCTGCCAACAGACATGAGCGATGTGGCCGCAGCCTGGGGAGGGAACATGAAACACCCAAAGAGGCGGGACGGCGCGGGAGAGGAGAGCTGTGTGCAGAGGCCGCAGACACAGGGTGCACCTACCATCAGGATTCTGGGAGTCCGCATCCTTGGGGATGGTATACAGGTCATAGGTACTGTTCTCTAAATTGCTGGCTCTCTGCAGAGGACAGAGAGAGGTCAAATCGTGAGTGAGACGAACCCAAGGAGGCAGTTTATCCCGAAAGAGAAAACCATGCCATCACACAACAATCCGAAGCTAGCCCTTCCTCACCCTTCACTCAGAGGGCAAGCGAATGTTTCTACAGCTAAAAATTCTCAGGCTCGTTGCCCAAGAGCTCAGAATTTACGGCACTTTATTTTTTGTATCCCCCAAAGATGCAGATAGTATGTGAAAGGAAGCAAGGATTGCTCTTGGCTCCAAAAATGAACGAACCAAATCCCCAATATTCTGGCTGCTCTACCTGCACGTACTTACCACCTTTCAAGTCTGTTTAAAGGGAAAAAAAAATCAAAGAAAAGATAGTAAAGACAACTGTCAGGAAAAAAATGTTCTTACATACTGAGCGAGGACCGCATTAGACACCTGAAGTCATATGGGGAAAGACAGGTTTTCATTCTTTTTATTCGGCAAACAGGGCACTAAAACTACAATGTCATTTCTTTTTCCCCCAAATGATATGGCAAGACCTGCGGGGGCTACTTGCTGACCCTGAGGGCAACTCCACTGAAAGGAACCCTCCTCCAAGTCAGCTCTACGATTTTTACCCACAAAGAGGAATCAAGATAAGCATCCTCTTTGCATAGGACACATATAGGATGTGTGTAGTGATTTCGCGCATTCATCCGATGCTCCGCTAAGTTTAGAGATCATCCTCCTTATGCAAAAGAAATTCACAAACCCTAACGTGTTTATGATCACGGGAGCGGACCTGCTTGGAGCCTGTCCACTATGTTAGCTCTCTCAAAATGACCATTAAATGGCTTCTAAGCAGCCGCCAGAGGTTCCCTAAGGGCATGAGAAAGAGACCTGTGGGAAACGGGAAGGTCCTAGGAGGACTCCACGGGTTACGTACCGTACACAATAGGACTGCATTTTCTGCTGGATTGTAGGACATATTGAACACCGGAAACTTGGAGCCACTGGAGTTATACATGGAAAAAAGAAAAAATACGGAAGAGGAATAAGGACGGAAGAACAGAATTACTCCCACGCCTCCTACTTATCCAGTCTTTACACATAAACTCATCACTTTTATAATCAGGAATAAAAATAAATATTGCATCTACTCTCTTCCTTCCTTCAAGGCTTGGGGACATCCCTAATTCAGCTCTGACAAGCAGTTTAAAAAAAGGAAAAAACCCTAGAACAAGCCCAATTATTCAACGGAAGGTAGGGTTAGCACTCACTGTAGTGAGTGGGATTGGTTCTTCTTGGGTACAAATTCCTACACATAATTGCAGGGGACACCACAGAGTTCCATGATGTGCTCTATCTCTGGCTCATTTCTCCTGTCCCTTGGAGTGTTCATATAAACCCATCTTTTTATTGTAGTAATGCTGCAGGGTGGTTATCAAACCCTCATGCCAGAGTTTGCCACCATGAATGTTTCAGCATGCTGATGCAGCTGGCTTTCCAAGAGGACAGTTCTTTTTGCCAGACATCCCAGAGGTTATCGTATCTTCAGAGTTAAGACCTTCCAGAGACATATATTCTAGTTTAGAGATGTGTGCATTTTGCTGGAAAGCAAAGAAGAGTTACAGAAATGCCAAACAGAGGCAAAAAGGCCTGTCACCAAGGAGACTCTGGTTTGCAAGAGACCTGGCGGACTGTGGCAGTTATGGTCTCCTCTGCACAGGGTCCCTAACGTTCTCTGTAGGGAAACTCCCATTCTCCTCATGGCATCCTCCTTGCCCACCATGCTCTTGGGGTTTAAACTGAGCAGCCTCCGCAAGAGGGATTCAATCTGTGAGAGGAGATGAGATCCAAAATGCTGTTGGAAGAGTCCAGGTGGTTGGGTATCACCTCGTGGCGACAGACGAGAGCGTCTGGAGGGAAGAACAGGTCTGATTTACCTCCGCAACTGCATCACAGCTACGTCTTTGGAGCTGTTGAAATCCAACTGACGTAAGAATCGGTCCTTGACGTAATGTAGCATATTGCCGTGAACAGCATAGGCTGGCCGTTCCCGTTCGAGTTTAAACACAATCATGCCACCATCATGGCCTGGGGCACAGGGAGAAGAGGAAAGAGTTAGCTGCAAGCAAGAAAGCAAGCTAGAAACAGGAGATAGACAAGCACGAGGATTGCACATGCATGCTAAAAACCAAGATACCTCAATGCATCCTTAAATTGTCTAAATTCTCACAGTTCTTAGAATCTTTATTCAGATAAATCTCTGTGAATCCCTTCCTCATCCTCTAGATCATACCACCACATCTGGACACACCCTCCTCTGTGTTCTCCTAACACTTCGTATAAAGTTTCATTTTACCTAAAATAAGCAAACGGAATTTCATCAAACAAGAAGGCTTCAGCACAGCAAACGATCATCAACAAGAGGAAAGAGATGAAAGAGCCTACTGAATGGAGAAAATATTTGTAAATCACATATCCAATAAGGGCTTAATAGCCAAAATATATAAAGAACACAACTCAATATAAAAAAAGAAAGCTGCACAACAAACAACCCAATTAAAAAATGGGCAGAGGACTTGAATAGACATTTCTAAAAGACCGAGATGGCCAAGAGACACATGAAAAGATGCTCAGCATCACTGATCATCAGGGAAATGCAAATCAAAACCACAATGAGATATCAGCTCACACCTGTCAGAGTAGCTAGAATCAAAAAGACAAGAAATAACAAGTGTTGGGGAGGATGTGGAGAAAAGAGAACCCTTGAGCACTGTTGGTGGGAATGTAAATTGGTTGCAGCCACTATAAAAACAGTATGGAGACTCCTCAGAAACTTAAAAATAGAAATACCATATGATCCCGCAATTCCACTACTGGGTATCTATCTGAAGAAAATGAAAACACCAATTTGAAGAGATACGTGCACTTCCGCGTTCACCACAACATTACCTATAGCGGCCAAGATATGAAAGCAGTGTAAATGTCCGCTGATAAATGGATAAAGAAGATGTGTTATACACACACACACACACACACACACACACAGAGGCATATTACTCAGCTGTAAAAAAGAATGGAATCTTGCCATTTACAACAACATAAACGGACTTATAGGAATTATGCTAAGTGAAGTCAGTCAGACAGAGAATGACAAATACTATAAGATTTCACTTATATGTGGAATCTAAAAAACAGAACAAACAAAAATGACCACCACCACCACCACCATGGAAACAGACCACAGACATAGAGAACAAGCTGGAAGTTACCAGAGGTTGGAGGTGGTGGAGAGTGATCAAAACAGGTAAAAGGAATCAAGAGGCAGAAGTACCCAGTTACAAGATAAGGAAGCCATGGCGATGTAATGTACAGCATAAGGGATACCGTCAATGACATTGTAGTAACTTCATGTGGCGACAGATGGTAACTAAACTCAATCATGAGGATTATCTACCTTGTAATATATAAAAATATCATATCACTATGATGTTCACCTGAAACTAAGAGGATACAGTAAGTCCACTATGCCTCAATTAAAAAAACAAAAAATAAAAAACCCTCCAGCACAGCACTTAACCCCCTGCACGGTAATGGTCTAAGGCCACCAGCTCCACTATACCACGAGCTCCCTGAAGACAGAAATTAGAATCCTTTCCATCCTTCCCCCGTCCCTGGCATATAGCAAGAACATAAGAGGTTTTGTTGAATGAGGATGCTAGGTTAAAAAGCCTTCCCAGTTGTTTTAAAAAATGCTTTGTTTTTTCCCTACTAGCATCAACCATCTCTCAGAGAAACCGACCTTTGTCCTCCTGGTCAGCTCTCCACACATAAATGAGATCATTCACTTCCCTACCCAGCACCTTCCAATGGCTCTCCACCCACTCGGAATAAAATCCTGACTCTAGCCCTGGTTCATAAGGCGCAGCACAGCGGGGCCTGCTCTTCCCTCCCACGACTCAGCCCCGACTCGCTGTGCCCCTCCTGGCCTCCGATGCTGCACCTCTCACAGCACCATCGGCGTGTGACACCCCTCACTGTCCTCAACACCCCACATGAAGCAGCAGCGCCCGCACGCATCCCTCTCCACGCCCCTTCCTTTTGTTTAACTTTTCTTCAAAGCATCTTCCACGTGTTGTTTTATATACTTATCATGGTCTCTCTTCCCCTCACTACAAATAAAAGTTCCATCAAGTCGGGGACACTGCTTGAGGCACTGCTCTCACAGCAGCACCCAGGAGGGCCTGACGCTCAGTATGTATCTGCTAAACAGATGACGGAAACTCAGCCTCTAGCTCCTCAGTGCCTCTATCTGAAAACCCTGAGTGTCCACCATTAGCTTCCTAACTGATCAAAGGGAAGGGGCTTTACTGCCAAATGGATCAGGGTGGAGAACGAGCACTGAAAGAATGGTTCTCCAGGAAGGTAAGAGAGAGCAAAGGAGAGTAGAGAGTACCTCCTTTCTCTGAGAATCCTATTTCCCCCCACCACCCTGCTATGCATCAGCCGGAGAGAAAGCTAATGGAGAATCACTCTCACGTCTTACAAACTTTGAACTTAAACAAGAGAAGAAGAAGAAATGGCCCTTACCTGCTGCAAAGAGGTTCAGATTGGGGTGGGCAGCTAGGACCCAGAAACGATCGTGGTCCCTGCGGAAGGTCTGAACGCCAGTCCTAGGAAAGCAAAAGGTACACAAAGGAAAATATTAGTTTCTGAGTAATCTTCAGCCTATCACATACAAGAGCACTGAACACTGAGTGTAAGCCAGTACACTGATTAAAGATTAAATCAGGGACAGCAAATTGCATATACTAAGTAAAGGGAGTCTTGATAAATTCTTCCAAGAGTAAGAGGAAACCCTGCTGACCCTACTATTTTGGTATTTCAGTTTCCCCTCACTCGTCATGACTTCCTGTTATACTACCTTCATTCCATATTTCTTGTTTCTCTAACTACTAAGAACATGCTTAAATTGGGAGGAGAAAAAGAATGCATGTGGAAGATGTATTTGATGGGAGACCTGTAAATGCTGGCTGATCTCCTGGCCCCTCGAAGCTTTCGTAACATCGGATCTGACTTCTCCGAATGCTGAAGATGGAGAGACACACAGAAGCAGTCTAATCTAACTTTCAGGAGAGAGAATGAGAGAGAGGAGGGGCTTTCCCCTGGCTTGGGTCACACACCATCATAGCCCCCTTACCGCTTGGACATATCCCAGACTCGGATACTCTTGTCCTCAGAATTGCTGAGGATCAGCTCTTGGCGAGGATGGAAGACGGCACAAGACACATTGTTGTAATGACCACGGCAGGTGTCAACCTCCCATGCCTTTGACTCTGAAGGACCAGAGAGAATTAGATCATCACAACTCCCTACTACTACAAGTTCAGAATTTAAAAGTATGGCAATGCTAGGTGCTACTCCAAAACGCTACATAAGCAACTTCTAACAGGGCAAGTTTTTCGTTTAAGCCTCTGAATCTCTACGTTTCTTTGTTCTTTCATTCGGACCCTCCTATCAATGACAGCACCTCTTCTCCATCATTCTTCGTCCTCTTACCCTGTCTTGTCACTAGCTGTCATGATGGAATAAATGTAAGTTCCATATGTTTTAGTCACCATTGTATCTCCAGAGCCTTGAACAATGATTAGTACAAAGCAGGTACCCAATAAATGTTTTCTGAATGAATGTTTACTCTTAACTATGTTCAGAATCCTCAAAATCAGGATGCCTCACAAACAGGATAAAAGAGAACGGGTCAATTTTTATGCTCCTGGGATTAGCGTAAGAACCTAAGGTAGGAAAATGGGTCACTAAGTCCGGAAGACCTGGCTACTTCACCTTGCTGGCCAGCAGTCGATTTTTTAGACACGGTGATACTGTCACTGGTCTACTCACCATTCATGCGCCAGATCTTCACTTGACGGTCATCTGCCCCAGATACAATAAGGGGCATAGTGGGGTGGAAGGCAGCCCAGTTTACTCCACGATCATGACCCTGTGGGAAAAAAGCAGTGGTTCTTCTAAAATGGCTTTATAACTATTACTGAAAGCAAACTAAAGGGCTACGCTGGTGGTTATTAAAAATGTCTCTGGTTTTTACTCTTCCTGTGAAAAGACTCAAGGGATTATGCAATTCTAAGATATGAACATGAGAGTTACCATGTCGACCCATCCAATATTACACCCAAGTTCTCATGGCAATTCCCAAATCTTTCTACTCCCAAATTCAGTGCCATCTGCATCTGGGATACACTGCCTTATTTTGTTGTCTACTTACATATTATTTCCCCAACTAATTATTAACATCACAAGAATAAAAACCAATTTTATAACTTAACAAGGAAATGTGGTTGGGAAACTCTCAGATGAGTCCCAATACCCTTTTAGGAAATCTGCGAGGTCAAAACTATTTTTGTAATAATGTTAAGACATGATTTGCCTTTTTTCACTTTCATTCTCTCCTGAGGATAAAGTTTTCCAGAGGCTACGTGACATGATGTCATTCCTTTGATGGCTAATGGAATGTGTGCTTATATATTTTATGTTTTAAATAGTTCTTAGTTTTAATTTCAGATATGGTAAAAATTGAAAGATATAAATCACATACACAAGAAGTCTCTGGAGTCCTCAGTAAGTCTTAAGAGTATAAAGAGGCTATCAGAACACAAAGTTTAAGAACTTCTACCTCATTTATACAGCTGTATTCGGTACTACAACACGATCGTAGGTAAGGTAGGTGCAAATCAGCAGTGTTTTAGAGACTTCGTGCTGTGGCGAAAACCCCCTGGGTTTTGGAGTCCTAGCCAAGTTCAAATCCCAGTTCTTCCATTTACTAGATACATGTAGATTTTGGTAAACTGCTCAATTTCTCTGAGTCTCAATTTTTTTCATCTGTAAAACGAAGTTACTAATATCTACCTCAGCAGACAGCTGTGAGGATTAAATTAGATATTTTTACAAATCTAGTTTCTTTCTCTAATGCTTTTCTATTTTCTCACCACGCACACGAATTACTCACACACGGCTGGTCCTCAATAACTCCAATTCACTCACAACCCCAACCCCCATCCCAACGCTCACAAGAGGCGTGCGGACGGACTCTGCTCTGGGATGGTGATGGAGCCTATGCCAGCTTTCTCCCTCTCCCCCACTGGGTTTAGGAGCTAATGTGACTCTCCCTTAGGTGGCACGGAGGCTTCATTTCTTCTGGCTCACGGACTAGTCTGTTTCCAGTGCCTCCAAACAATGCCCGACATTTACTGAGCACCGCACAATCTTTGTTGCAGGAATGAACAAACGAGTGGCGTACTGTCCCCAGTTCCCGGACCAGAGCCCAGAGCAGCCGCTGGCTGTGAAGATAAGTACCTCCAGCACGTGCTTCACCACCGCATCTGTCGTTCCAAACAGATCAACCCCAGTTATTCCTCTCACGTCGGACTCCACTGCACCAGGGGACAAGTTTTTTTTCCTTAGACCTTTGAAGGGTTGAGGAGTGGGATGGAAGACACAAAATAATGTTACCAAAAAGAACACAGTAACAGAGGCACAGGAAGGTACAGGGAGAGACTAATGTTGAAGAAAAAGAAGGGAAAAAGAAATCTAGAGAGACTGAAGAAAGAAGTCAAGAGCTCCTATCTCTTTCTGAAAATGTTCAAGATATTGAAGTACTTCCAGTAGCCTCTGTCTCCCTCCCCGAACACTTACCAGCCCTGATACTGGGATCCTCGCCCAGAGGACGGCAATCCAAATTTCTGACATGGCCAATTCCTCAGCAAGCCTCACCTCAAGAGCTGTCGACCTGAGATCATTTCTAGTCTTGACTGTTCGTGAAAAGTGGCCTAAAATGGTAAACCTCCCATTTCCACTTTCAACTTTATGACAACTGTAGCAACTTTTCTTCCATCATCTCAAAAACTTTTGAAAAGAAAACCATTTGGCGAAGTCACAGCTCTGGGCTTTTCAAACGGGAAGTTTCTCAGCTGCTCACGAGGTAGTTACAGGGCAGCTAAGGAAACAAGGCCTATTAAACACCAGACAGCTGTTTGGTGGAAGAGTATAAAAATCCAACTATGCAGAAAGGGTACTCTTCTATGTGACTCTGGGGCAGGGAACAAAATAATTTAAACCGTCATGGCCTTATGCACCACAGAACTTTATAATGTATTCTCTACAGAAAGACTGCCAGATCAATGTAATTTCTTTCCTTTAGATCATGACTAATAAAATCTAGTTAGGGTCAAAATAAATAAATAAATAAAAATAAAATGGTCCTGTCCTCTTAAGCTCTTAAAAAGGCTGGTTACAGATCTGAATATGTGGATTTTGCCATTAAACCTTTTGGAGGCTAGTTTCACTGGGAGGAATTGCCCATACTTTGAAAACAACAGAAAAAAGACACCAGGGTAAGAAGAGTTCTTACTTGTATAGGACCCAAACTCACGGCTCAACTACACCTATCCTTAAACTGTTGTACACTCACAACCAAAGCTATGCTAACGATACAACTACTTTACATTAGAAAAGCACTTTGTGATTTTCAAAGCACTCTCTAACAGATGTTCTGTAATTTGATCCTGATAACAACCTTTGAGACAGGCAAGCAGGTATAATTATATACAAATAAGAAAACAGAATTGGGACTAAAATTCTATCTTTTGAAGTACTTGTGGGGGAAAGCAGAAATTCAAACTACTGGCAATTGTAAAATAAAAAACAAGTATCCGTAACTGGGGGAAAATAAAAGCCATTATTGAAAATAAAACCTAAGTCACTTTAAGCCTAAATGTTGGCCTCTGTTGGAAAATAGAAACATTGAAGTTTAATGATTATATTTATCTTTGTTAGTTTAAAATGACAGTATTAATGTAATCTCTTCCAGTGGCACGCAGACACCAGCTCTGGGGAGGCAAGTGCTTAAAAGGGCCGGACGGTGTCAATCATCTCATCCCCTGTCCAAGATGAGCATTTAGTCAATAGGTGAGAGAAATAAAGCCGATGCCTTAAAAAAATGCACTTTTTAAGGCTTCATAAATACATTAATGTCTCTTCTCACTTACTTCGCTTGTCTCTTTAATGGGATCTGTCAACTTCTTCTAATGAGTCTGGTGTATGAAACAGATTCAAAGGAAGACACAGAGACAGACAGCTGTGAGGAACTTCACCTCCAATAAGCTTCAACAAACACATCATAAGGAAAGCCGTATGACAGAATGCAAGCCTTTGCTGCACTTGCTGTCATGATCCAGGAAAGGGGGAAGAGCAAAAACAGACAGATGAATAGTGACAGGCAGTGAAAAGATACTCAGAGAAGAAAATTTGAGCGTTTGACAAGCCACTCACTACAACTGAACGACAGATGGAAAATTTCTACAGCAGCTACTCAAATCCAGAGGGAAGGGAGTTCACTCTCAGACTGGACCAGTTTGACGCACGCTTCCCAATGGGGGCCAGGGGAAGTAGTAAAAAGAGTGGAATAAGGACAGGAACTGGCAGCAAATTAATACTTTTTTAGTTGTCATTTCAAAGATTAAGCCTGAAGTACATGGGCTTGACATGCAAAGGTGTAAGCACATTGAGATAATTTAACTGTCAGTTTACTTGGAAGATCAAGCTAAAAAAGTAACCTATCTTCTATATCTAGATTGTAAATATATTCTCTTTTAAACACACTTTGCCGGGCTAACAGAGAAGATTCGGGTTAAGTAAGCCCCATGGGGCTCAATTCTCATGGGACAGATAAGAAGACAGGTTTTCCTTTAAAGATCTGTTTTTTATTGTATACTGAGCTCAGAGAGTTAGACATTCCAAACAATTAGAATTTTCAACAGTCCTTTAAATGTGAGGGTATTCATTCTCTGACTCAGAACTAACATTTCCTCTCTCGGAATTACTACCTCTGGTCCCTAACAGACCTGAAAGCTAATTCAGGTGCAGACTTATTTGAACCCAGGCAAAAATAACGCCGCTCAAAAGAGTATGCTGATTTCCAGAAAGGGAAAGAATAAATACAAAAGTCTAACTCAAAGCTCCATTTGGTTAAAGACAAAAGCATCTCCTTTCACTCTGGTTAAGGGGTTACTGGAAGTCAAGAGAGTTGTGAGTAGAGAAAAACACTGAGAAACAGTAAAGAGCATTCACATTAGTAGAGCAAGTCAGCACAAAACTCTCAGTATCACATATGCTAAATAAGTACAGTGACTGCAATCATATTAGATAGTGACCCATGCACTGCACACATTCAAAAGCAAGTAGAAACCCCAACTGGGGTCACACTCTCTCCCTCTCTTCTCAGATTTAAGGTCCTTAATTCTGATGCAAAAATAATCTCCAACCTACAAAAGTGAAGACAAGGATTTCTTGCCTTGGGCATTTCAGGTGATCGGTGAGAATCCATCCACCTAACGGCCCCAATCGCTGTGGCTAGGCCCAGGCACCTGCGGTGCTAGCATCGGGGGGCGTGACCAGCACTCTCAGAGCCTGCTGTAAGAGGCCCTTCTCAGAATTAAGCCCTAATGGCCAAAGCATCCCTTTACGCATGTAACGAATTAACTTCTTTATCATCTACAATGGCTTTAGCTACACACCATTCTCGGAAGAAGCAAGAAAACAGTCACTGGAAGTACTTGGGTAGTGCTCAAGTCTGTCACAGAGCTCTGGCTGGGAAACGCAAGTCTAAAGAACGGCTGCTGATCAGCAGGAACAGCATGAGCCGGACCCAAGCCCATCAGGCTCCTGCATCCAGAGACAGAGAGGGGCTTTGAATGTGTGCACAGTGAAACACCATGGCAAGCCCCAGCCAGGTTACTGAGAGAGTAAACAAGGAGCTCCCTGGCACTAGCGGTGAGGAGCAAGCACAGGCTCCTGGTGCCTGCGCTCAACTCCTGTCGGCAAGGCTGGTCACATCCGGGTGTACTTCAAAAAGCCGCATCAGTCTGACGAAAAACTGCAATGGCAAGAGCCCTAGTGGAAAAGAGTACAACTTCCCCATCTCCAACACAGTCCTGTTGATGCCATTCCCTTCTAATCCTAACCCTCTGAAAACCACAGAAAATTCTAGAATTTCTAAGACGAGCATCATCACAATGGTTTGTCATGACACAGGACTCAGACTGTCATCCCCAAGTTAAAGACAACACAAAACATACACTAAGTTTCTGTCAAAAACTCTTCTCGTGGTTGGGGAAGGGGGCTGGAGAGACAGATAAGAGCATTTGTGTCACCTAAATTCGTTTTCAGCTCTTCAGATCTCTGCCAAAATACATATACATTAGAAAGTCGAAAAATTAAAAAACAAAAAACAAAAACCCCCCCCAAAGGTTCTGCTCTCCCACTGTCCTCATCTGCCCCCGGCTGCTTTCTATGCTGCATGAATCTTAACCAGCTGCTATTACAACATTCCAAGTGCTGCACCCAGAAATCCCCATTTCTGACTTGCTATTCACTCGTGGCTTGTAAGAAGAACAAGTACCACACTGCTCCAGGCCCCCGTGTCACAAGGGAGCTGAGAAAAGCTACCACCTTGGCCACACGATTCAGATGGGTGACGCCTTTACCACCACAAAGAACCAGGCCAAGGACCTCTGAGGGGGCCTTCCTTTTATAACAAAACAAGTGTTTTGCAGCCTAGCCACTGACCTTCCACAGAACCCCATTCTCTAAGAATTCCAAAGGCAACAAAGAGAGACAATTCAGCAAGTGATAAGTAAATTTTACTAGGCAGGGAACCACAGCATCTAGAGTTCCTTTTCCATATTCCAACTGTCCCCGAAGCACTTCCAGCGAGCCAGCCAGCCAGCCGGCCTGCCCGCCTCACAAGAGCCATCCTCTCCCTGCATTTACGCTCTCGACCTAGCAACTTCTCACGTTTCCTCTACATAGCACTAAACATTTTAAATCCTTATCCCCAATCAAGATACATAAACGGTGAAAGGAGGGACTATCCCAACTATCCAAAATCTACAAATCTATTTTAATTTCTGGTCATTTTAATTTCTAGAAGTCTGCCCATTGAAAGGTGTTCTGGACATAAAAACCCCACTCTCCCCTGTGTTCCCTACGTTAGAAGAAATGGAGGGATATTCCCTATTTCTAAATGAGGTCCCAGGATACCAGAGTCCTGTTTCCCTGCATTGATCTATTCCTAAAGTTGGTTTTGGTGGAAGACGTTATTTCTTGTTTAACTTTACTGGAAGGCATGATTTTAATCAAATACTCCCAAGTATATAGATTCTATATACCATACTATATACCAATATCTAAATTTTAACTTCAAACTCTTCTAACTACAAAGTGAAATTTTCTTCAAGTTAAATACACTTTCTACGGCAGCCACTTTTCTCAGGAATACCGCTAACATGAAAAACCATCAAAAGCAGATTTAATACCCTCATAAGCAGAGATGCTATTACACGAGAACAGAATATTCTAACTTCTCCTGTTCTAAGCTAACTACCCTCACTATTTCAAGCAATTGCAGTTTTGCGCCAGACGTGATTAGGCTGTCCCCTGAACTTGGGCAGCTCACCAGAAATATCCCAAACACGCACAGTCTGGTCCAGGCTGGCTGACACAACCAGGTCTTCTGAGGGGTGAAACTGAGCACACATTACATAATGGTTGTGTCCTGTTAACACACTGCAAGAAGAAAAAAGAAAGACAATACCAGATTAGAGGCAGGACTCCGCAGACTCCTACACACTAAATACCACTCTCCATTTTTAACAGATAACAGACCCAAGTATTCTTTTTGGAGGCAAAGGCAAGTCATCCTAACAATTCTGAACTAGAAACAATAAGCAAGGTCAGCTGTTTTAACAACAGTCCCCTTCTTTCCTCTGAAGCTTCAGCATTCAAATATTACTCATTTCAGGAGACACGAGATTGCACAGCTCTCCTCTCATATTAAAAACATTCATATATCAAAATAAACGGAATCTTAGTAATTTATGCTGGAAACTACCGGGTAGATTTTGGTGGGATATCCCTCCTAAATGGCATCATTTTCAACGGTCCTTACGTCTTCATGGAAAGCTCAAGACCCGAACACAAAAGAGGATGGAGGTCTAGACCCTGACTCAGGTTTCACGGGAACAGAACTGAAAACCAGCTAAAAGTTTTGTTCTGAAAGGTTAATGATAGGACCTCCCTTCCCTGGCAAGAAATGATCAGAAAATCCAGATTGACGTATTACTAATAAGCTTGCCTCTGTATTTATCGTTTTGTATGTAAAAGCATCTTACAAATACAATCAGTAATTAATCAGCAGGCAGGGCCCACTAGGGAAGGGAAAGGACTGCTCTGAAGGGAAGCTCATTATGCAAACACGAGGCAGGACAGAGCCTGTCTCAGAGCCACATCTCCTGCTTTACCAGACACAGGTTCTAGACTGCCAGTTCCACACTCGGATGGTCTGGTCATCTGAGGCGCTCAGAATCCAGGGATATTCCTGAAAGACAACCCAGAAAAAGGGTTTCAACACTAAACAAATGTGTTCTTTCGGGCTCTGTAACCATTCCTCTCCTTGCAGGAACCCCCTCCCCCCCGCCCACTGCTGGGCATCTCAGCTGTCCTAGACAAAGGGACCATAGCTTCTGAGTCACAGCCTCGCTCTCTCCTCCCCACCACTCTACCAGCTTTTCCCACACTGGCACTTTCACCTGGAGATTTCAGAACGGAAGCCAGACAACGGCACAGAGGATTCTGAGAGGCAAAGAATATATATCGTACTTACTTTTATGTGTATGTGTGTGCAAACATGTATTTCTACTTATACACAGCTGGTCCTGTAAGTTAAGATCCTATGAAAGGATCTTCTCTCTTTCACTCTAGGATTAGAACACTGTTTTATGGTCTGACTCGTTGTCAGACCATCCAGTCTCAAAAAATTCCCATCTCAGGAAGCAAAGCAGCAAATAACATGGAAAAACAATTTAGTTCTTTTAGAGTCTGTAAGCTCATTGAGAAAAGGTATTTCTTATTCACAGTTGTATCCTCACTTAGTAAGATTTTGTATGTAAATCTTATTAAGTACAAGGCACACATATACTTATTGAACCAAAAAAATAGAAGAAAGTTTTTCTAACTTTCCAACTGGACGGCACCTTGTCCTAGGCAGGTCTTCAACATGTCCCTCACGCCGAGCACAAACAATCCCTGCTTCACAGGTCATCTCATCGAGCAGTTATCATTCTCAAATGATTTTTTTTAATTAATCACATCTATTTCTATTATTTACTTTACAGTTTCTTCCATCCATAAAATGGGGTTATAACCGACATTTTTGGGTCGAATGATTCTCTAAGGGGCCGTCCTGCACATGGCGGGATGCTTAGCCACACATGTGGAGTCTGCGCACCAGAGGTCCACAGCTGTCGTTCCCTAGGCCGTGACAACAAAAATGTGTCTGGACACCACCACGTCCTCTGGGGGGCAAAATCCCCCGTGGTTGAGAACCGTGGAAGAGGTACCTAAAACCATTTGGGCAGCTCAGCATTCCATTCACAAAGGCCACTTCCTCCTCCAATCACTCTAGACTTAAAATAAAAGCAAACACCACAGGGTCTTACACTGCACTTGATTTCTTCAAAGTCCCAGTAGTGCTGCAGGTGAAAATGTAGGATGAAAGGGCTTAGAGAGCGGCCTTAATAAAATGTATTTCCTCCATCCTGTTTTGTGCATTGAGAGAAGTTTCATGCATCAAACAGAGAGCACGCTTGGCTTCATTTCTCATAAAGTGAAGTAGTCCTCCAGGATTAAGTGCCAGCAGGACGGCCTCCTCAACACCAGCCACGAGCTCACAGCAAGGCGTGCACCGGCTCTGAGAATTTTCTTTTTCATCATGGCAAGTGTACTCATTAATCCCCATCCCCTATTTCACCCATCCCCCCACCCGCCTCCCCTCTGGTAACCATCAGCTTGTTCTCTAGAGGTAAGAGTCTGTTTGTTGGTTTGTCTCTTTCTTTTTCCTTCGCTCATTTGTTGTACTTCTTAAATTCCACATGAATGAGAAAATATGGTATTTGTACTTCTCTTATTCTGCTTAGCATTATACTCTCTAGTACCATCCCTGTCACTGTAAATGTCATGATTTCATTCTTTTCAAAGACTGAACATTCCACACACTTCCTTATCCATTCATCCGTTAATGGACACTTAGGTTGCTTCCATATTTGGCTATTGCATTTAATGTGGCAATGAACATAGAGCTGCATGTATCCATCCGAATTAGTGTTTTTTTATCTTGGGGGTAAATATCCAGTAATGTGATTACTGGATCATAGGGTAGCTCTATTTTTATTTTTTTGAGGAACCTCCCTATTGTTTTCCAGAGTGGCTGTACCAGTTTGCATTCCCACCAACAGTGCACGAGAGTTCCCCTTTCTCCATCCTCGCCAACACCTGTCGTTTCTTTTGTTGTTGATTTTAGCCATTCCGACAGGTGTGAGGTGATACCTCGCCGTAGCTTTGATTTGTATCTCCTTGATGCTGAGCGATGATGAGCATCTTTTGGGTGTCTGTTGGCCATTTGCATATCTTCTTTGGAGAAATGTCTGGTCGTATCTTCTGCCCATTTCTTAACTGGATTATTTGGTTTTGGGTGTTAAGTTTTTTGTTGTTGGTTTGTTTAAGTGGGCTCCACCATCAGCATGGAGCCCAACACAGGGCTTGAATGCACAACGCTGAGAGCAAGACCTGAGTTGAGATCAAGTGTCAGATGCTTAACTGACTGAGCCACAGGCACTCCTGGGTATTAAGTTTTTTAAGTTCTTTATATATTTTGGATACTAAACCTTTATGGGATATGTCATTTACTATCTTCTCCCATTCCACAGGTTGCCTTTTAGTTTTGTTGACTGTTTCCTTCGCTATACAGAAGCCTTTCACTTTGATGTAATCCCAACAGTTTACTTTTGCTTTTATTTCCCTTGCCTCAGGAGACATTATCTTGAAAAATGTTGCTACGGCCAATGTCAAAGAAATTACTGCCTGTACTCTCTTCAAGGATTTTTTTTTTTTTTTTTTTAAGTAAGCTCCACACCCAGCGTGAGATCAAGACCTGAGCTGAGATCAAGAGCCAGCCGCTTACCTGACTGAGCCACCCAGACACTCCTCTAGGATTTTTATGGTTTCAGGTCTCATATTTAGGTCTTTAAACCATTCTGAGTTTATTTTTGTGTATGGTGAAAGAAAGTGGCCCAGTTTCATTCTTTTGCATGTAGCTGTCCATTTTTCCAACACCATTTGTTGAAGAGACTGTCCCATTATATATTCATTCCTCCTTTGTCCAAAATTAATTGATCATAAAATTGTGGGTTTACTTCTGGGCTCTCTATTCTGTTCCAATGATCTATGTGTCTATTTTTATGTCAGTACCATACTGTTTTGATTACTACGCTTTGTAATATAACTTAAAGTCTGAAATTGTGACCCCTCCAATTTTGTTTTTCTTTCTCAAGACTGCTTTGGCTATTCGGGGTCTTCTGTGGTTCCATACAAATTTTAGGATTGTTTGTTCTAGTTCTGTGAAAAAATGCGGTTGGTATTTTGATAAGGATTGCATTAAATCTGTAGATTGTTTTGGGGAGTATAGACATTTTAACAATATTTGTTCTTCCAAACCATGAGCATGGAATGTTTTTCCATTTCTTTGTGTCATCTCCAATTTCATTCATCAGGCGTTTTATAGTTTTTAGAGTACAGATCTTTCACCTCTTGGGTGAAAATTCTCAAATATTTTTGCTATAATTTTTGCAATCATTCTAAATTTTTTTAATCTTACAAAAAGAAATAAATTATACTTAGCCAGGAAACTCTTGTTTATTTCAATATATTCTAACTTAATTCAAGCGACTTAGGAAACAGTAGAAATTAAATCTAATAACATATAATTATAGAAAGATCCAGCCAGGTTGAGACTGGTTAAGAGGCTGGGAGTCTCTAATCTACATTTAACTGTGTCTTCTAGGATACCTGACAGATCAAAGAAGGTAGAAAGCCTGGCGAAAGGAACAACCTCTACTGTACCCTAAAATCCTAGGATAGAAGCGCTTGATTGTTAATGCTTCAAAACATTTCTTAGCTCATCAAAATGGCATCTAACCTTGACCTCCCTCCAGACACACCTACTTAAAAACACCCCGCATAGGATTAGTCTGCAATCTGTTGTTCACTAGCTCAGCAAACCTGAAATCAAATCTCTACTTTTCCCTATAGAGAATCAATGCCTTCCTTATACAGCCCACTGAATCCAAATAAATTAAATTCCATATAACCCTAAGTGCTTCCTTCTGCAGAAGGAAAAAAGCAGAAAGGTCAACACCACACAGATTCTAGAAGAGCCACTCCAAGAACTCCAATAATTCTGTTATCAAAGCATGGGTTTTGGAGAAGCAAGCAGAAGATTCCCAGAGAGAAACTGAAAAACGCTCTGCAACCAGAGCCAGCATTGCTACTTACGTGATGGAAAAATGTGGTGCGAATGTAGTCTAAATGCCCAAGCAACGTGAAGAGACAGCGCCGAAGCTTGTAATTCCACACCTGCAAAGAGAAACCCAACTAAGCAATAGGACATCAGGGTCTTGAGCCTCAAAGAGGTTCAGGTTTCTCAAGAAATACATTTGGTTTATATTTTGGAATTTCTAAGTAAGTAGGAACCTTGATAGGAAGTCTTGTTTAAGACTTAAGACTGGAGGTAAAAAGAGCAAAGATGATGGGGCGCCTGGTTGGCACAGTCGTTAGGCGTCTGCCTTCGGCTCAGGGCGTGATCCTGGTGTTATGGGATCGAGCCCCACATCAGGCTCCTCCGCTATGAGCCTGCTTCTTCCTCTCCCACTCCCCCTGCTTGTGTTCCCTCTCTCGCTGGCTGTCTCTATCTCTGTCAAATAAATAAATAAAATCTTAAAAAAAAAAAAAAAAAAGCAAAGATGAAAATGTAGGTCAGCTATACGAGAAGAGGGGAAAAAGGCAAGGCTGGGGACAATTATGGAAAGGTTTTTCCTTTCTTTGGGGAGAAACCATCTCTATTTAATAACATGAGACAAGACGTTTATCTGGGGCTTAACTCTTCTTTCTACTGCATAACTGTGTTCTTAGCTTGAACACTGACCCCCTGGTGCGTGACCTACTACCTTAACTCAGGATAAAAAGAAGCAGGACAGATACCATGACTCTGAAGGAAACATACATATCTAATATATTATATATCATATATATATAATATATAATACATAATATAACATGCGGCATCATCTTCTCTTAGACTGCTAACTTGGTGGCAAATGATGCCCATACATTCATGGTCTGTACTTGGCAGACAGACTTTAATTCATCACTATGGAAAATACTACCTTGCTCAGTTACGGTGAGCTAAGCAGAAAAACATCATATTGAGATATACAGTTGAGCTCACTACCAAAGTACCAGGTATCAATAAACATAACTAAGGAAGACACTAAACCAGGACCAGAAACGTAAGCATACACTCCCATCCAGAAAACCTCCCAAAAGTGCAAAATTAGGAGGTCAGTTGGCTTTTTTTAAACATTTTAACATTTAAAATTTTTTTATAATCTACCCCCAAGCCGGGTTACTATTTCTTTCTTACTTAAAAAAATTTTAATGTTCTTTTGTAAATTACAGAAGGTAATACCATTTCCTGTAACAAATTCAAACAACCTGAAAGTATGATAGTCCAAACAAGAAGGCAAGCTTCCTGAAGGCGGGGTCCTCGTCCACCATGCTCAACACTATACCTTTAGCACCTAACACAGTGGCTAACACTTAGGAGGTCCTCAACAGGTATGTGCAGAAATGAGAAAAGGTAAACACCACAAAACATGAAAGTGAAAGTAGATACTTTCACTGCCACCTGCTGAATTATCTATAAATAAAATTCATGTACACAATGGAGTTTGAGTGTCACACAAAAATTAGATCCTACCATAAATACCATTCTTTAACCTTCAGCCCCCTCACAGAGTTCAGTGTTTTAGACTTCCACATTTCCAGCTTCAAACTATCTTGACTCCTTTACAGTCCTCTACCAAACTCCAGAACTGTGCACCCTTCAAGACCTACAGGGTTTTTAGACTCTGGCCAGCTGTGGCTTCCTGTGATAACACCGCACACCCGCCAGAGAGCTAATTCCTTTATCTGATGGCTTTATTGAAGTAGAATTCAAATCCCAAAGAACTTACCCACTAAAAGACATAGAATTCAATGTTTTTAGTACATTCAGAGCTGTGCAACCACCAGCACCACCAATTTTAGAACATTGTATCACCCCCCCCAAAACTATACCCAACAGCTGTGACTCCCCACTTCCTTCCAACCTCGCCAGCCTCAGACAACCACTCATCTACTGTCTGTCTCTACTGATTGCCCACCTGGACATTTCATATAAATGGAAAATAAACCTTTTTATAAAATATTAATGATTTAGGGAAAAAATCTTTTTTCTTAAATGTCACCCAATCCTTCCTTTCTTAAACAGATTATAAGGAACACAAGTTAGCCATTCTTGATAGTCAATGGTCATCAATATAAATGACAATTACTTTACTAAAAATATTATAATAAAGTGATATCCCTAGGAGCTTTTGAGGCCTATCAGGTGGTTTGAGCTTCCACAAGGACCCCCAGGATGTGGTGCCAAAATCTAAAAAACAGAAAACTGTCCTTACTATAGTTCCAAGGCCTCTGTTCTCTGTGGGCAGCCGTCACTTGTCATGCCTGTCACCTCAGTTATGCTGTGTAATCAAAAACATAACGTTCTGAGCTAGCTTCTGAAAAAAATAAGTTATCTTCTTTATGAAGTAAATTTCACCACTTTGGATACACATGCTTAATGAAAAAAACTTGTGGAAGTAGAGAGAGATTTTTGATTTTTTTTTTTTTTTTTTTTTTTTTTTTGCAGTTCAAAGCCCCTGGTGCCAGTTTTGCCTTTATCAGTCAAGCTTCTTCTAAGAGTTGCCTATACTGTTGTTTCCTCACTTTCTGTTAAGGTGCTAGAATCGCTAATATCTTCCTAATGAAGCAATCTAAAGGTTACTTGGTCCTTATCTTATTCTGACCACTTTCTCCCTCTCCAAATTCTCTCCTTCCTTGGCATCCAATAGGCTTCTGCTCCTTCCCCTTGGTTCATCTCCAACCTCTAAAATCATTCTTTCCTATATTAATTCTACATCCTCTAGCTCTTAAATGACAGTGTCTCTTCTCATTCAACATAATCCCAGAAGGACACCTCTACCACCTCCGCTTCGGCTCCCTTCCTCATGAGGACAACTTCCAAATACAACTCCAGTGCAGACACATCTCCGCAGACTACCCCTTAGGCACCTCAAACTCATCAGTGTCAAAACCCATCTGCTATGGACTGAATGTTTGTGTCCTCCTCCAAATTCATACGTTGAAATCCTAATGCCCAATTGAAGGCATTAGGAGGTGGGGCCTTTGAGGGGTGCTTAAGTCGTGAGGGTGAAGCCCTCCTGAACGGGATCAGTGTCCTTATAAGAGAGACTGCGGAGATCCCTCACCCCTCCACCATGTGAAGACACACGGAGAGAAGGAAGCCGTCTGCAGCCTAGAAGAGGAACCTCACCAGAAGCTGACTGCGCTGGTACCCTAATCTTGGACTTGCAGCCTCTGAAACTGTGAGAAGTAAGCTTCTGTCGTTCATAAGCCACCCAGGCTGTGGTACTTTGTTATAGTAGCCCCAAGAGACCAAGACACCATCCTCCTCTAGCACTCCAGAAACCTGCACCTTCCCGTATATCCTTTCCCTGTGAATGGCACCCAGTGACCTAGGCTAGAAGCCTGCGATAAATGTCACCTCATTTGTTTCCCCTTTACCATCCCTCCAGCAGACTCACTGATGCCCTTCCCGAAGCTCTCAATTCCATCTCTGCCTCCATTCTGAAACGCTACCACCTGGTCAGGCCCGGCTCATCTACCAGCTGGGCTTATGCGACAGTCTCCTAACCGGCACCTCTGCATCCAGGCTTCCCACGTCATCCAATCCTTTCTCTATGCCACCCAAGTCATCTTTACAAAGAAAAAAAAAGTGAATCTGATGACACCCCTCTATTTAAGCCCCTGTAATGGCTCCTTGTTATCTGAGCACTGCAGTAAGTACTCCATGACCTGGCCCCTCTCATCTTCTGGCCCTTCTCTCACCTTTTCTCCAAAGTTTATTCACAC
The DNA here is from genome assembly GCF_024610735.1 of Ursus americanus. Classification (NCBI taxonomy): domain Eukaryota; kingdom Metazoa; phylum Chordata; class Mammalia; order Carnivora; family Ursidae; genus Ursus; species Ursus americanus. The sequence goes on from NC_142128.1 coordinate 45,292,460, forward strand.
AAAACGAATTACATTTCTCAGATGTATCCAGCTGTGTCATGTCTTTTTGTCTTTGACCTGGACTGTCCTTCTCTCTCTGCTGTATCACTCGGCAAACTGTATATGCTATTATTTTGGGTATATGTATCTCCTCCATGAGAATAAAAGCGCCTTGACAACAGAGATCATTTCTTATTTATTTTTGAATTCCCCAAAAAATAAAACAGTGTCTAGTATACAGTAAGTGTTCAATAAATGTTTGCTGGATAAGTGTCCCTGATAACATCAGAAGCCTGAGCTCTATATGATTGCAATGTCCTGTTTTTGGTCCCTTCCACAGCTGCCAAACCCCAAATCCTATCCTTTACTCCCCATCATAACAAACCCTTTGTACCTTAATCTTATAGTCATCTCCTCCAGAGACAAACAATGGCTGCTGCTTATGGAAGTCAATGCCTCGTACTGGACCTGGGGAAGAAAGCAGGCAATATATATTAAAGAGAGCTGTACTTCCTGACCTCTAAGGTGATTCTTATTCAGGATCCAGCCCTTCCATATTCTTTAATCCTAAAGAAAGCTTAAACTATTCCAGAAGACAATAAATACTTATCTCTCTTTAATTTCCTCCTAGAAAGTGTTATCTTACCATCATGTTCATCAAACTTGTCAATAAGGGTACACATCCGATAGTCCCATAACTGGATGACCCCGTTGTGTAAACTGGTCAGGATCCAGGGTCTTTTGGGGTGAAAACTGAGCCCTAGGGGGGGAAAAAAACAAACAGGGAATGATCCAATTAGCTAAGTATGGCCCACAATGCCACCCTGTCAATTCGGATAAGAAAAACAAAGAGCTAAGTTAATCCCAGGTTCATACACTCATTCGCTGAATGCCAGACATTTTGGATTTTATGTCGTTAGGTGCTGGATTTTGTTACATTCCTTTAAATATTGCCAGACTTTGTTTTAGGATGTTGTGAGGTTACTTGTTGTGAAGTTGGCTTTTAGTTTTGCTAGTGTGGGCCCCACAACAGCCTTTAGTCTAGATCTAATTTGGCACCACTACTGAGGTGGTAGCACGTGAGGTCTCGAGATGATGCCTGCAGTATTAGGAGGCCTTTCCATGCTGGCTAGTAGGAACACAAAACTATTCCCAGTTCTAGGTGAGCTCCAGGGATTACTTGCCTTCTTTCTAGAGGTTCTTTCCCAAGCTCTAGGTCATTCTCTCACACGCATATGCAGATTAGGACTCAGATAAAGGCCTGACAGCATCCCCTGCAGAACGCCAGTGTTCCCTGTGAAGCTCCCTCTTTGGTATTTTGTCCCGCAAATTCTGTCTTCAGTGAGACCACAGAGCTCTTCCCCCTTCCCTATGCGGTGGCCTGGAAACTCTCCAGGTAGTATGCTGAAACAATCATAGGACTCACCTCATTTATTTCCCTTCTCACAAGAATCACTCTCCTGCACTGCCTGTCATCCAGTGTCTGAAAACCTTTGTTTTACACATTTTGTTCAGTTGTGCAGCTGTTTTAAGGTGGAAAGGTAACTCTGGTCTCTGTTACTCCATCATGACTGGAAATGGAAGTCCACAGAAGTAACGACTGCTAACAGTCTGGAGTATATCCTTTCAGATTTGTAATGCAAACCATACCATTTTACAAAAATGGAAATATGTTACACAAACTTCTTTTCTCGCTTAGCTATATACCACGGATCTCACTAAGTTCATATAAACACAACCTCATTCTTTTTAACAACAGCAAAATACAAATGTACCAAATTTTAAAATTATTCTAGTGATGCGCATTTAAGTTTTTTTCCCTAACTTTCATCTATCAGAAAATAGAGCTTAAAGAAAATACTTCTACACATAATCTAAAATATTTGCATTATTACTGCTTTAGGCTAAAGACCTGCAAGTAGGATTGCTCAGGAACAGGGTACATGCATTTAACACTTTCACAGATACTATCCGATTGCAAAAAGACTAGGGATATACAGTGTCATCAGGTTTCTGAAGATACCAATTTTGCACACATCACTCAACACAGATGTTATTGGTTTTTTGTTGTTTTGTTTGTTTTACTAATCTAAAATTTTTTAAAAAAGGATATTTAACTATAAGATTTTTTTTTAAATTTATTTGTCAGAGAGAGAGAGAGAACATGCATACGCACAAGCAGGAGGAGCAGCAGGCAGAAGGAGAAGCAGGCTCCCCGTTGAGCAAGGAGCCCATGGTAGGATTCAATCCCAGGGCCCTGGGATCATGACCCGAGCTGAAGGCAGATAAACTGAGCCACCCAGGAATCCCTAACTTTTTCTTTTTTCTTTGTTTTCTTTCTTTCTTTCTTTCTTTCTTTTTTTTTTTTACATTTCTTTCTTTATTAGTGAGCTGGGGAATATTTTCATTTATTTACTGAACATTTACACTTCTCCAAGTTGTCTATTTTGCCATTAAAAGTTGTTTTTTTCCTTTATGATATATAGTAATATTAACAGCCAGTAACTCTCATATATTCTAACATCTTTTTTCCCCACTTTCCTTCTCTACTGCCCAGTGAGAAATCAGGAGAAGAAAAAGTTCAAAGATCACGAAGACCCATTTCAGCCATCCATAAATTCCATCAAGACTCACACAAGACTTAGAAACTGCTCAGAATCTATTCCCACATGAACAATGGCCTCCAGTTTTTGAGCTGAGTCTACACCAGGCACTGTAATAAGCATTCTAATACACTATCTCATTCTAATTCTCTCTAAAGAGAATGCTAATATTTGCATTTTAGGGATGAGAAAGTAGAGCTTTAGAAACCTTAAGTAAGTTGCCCAAGATCATACAGCTTGTTAGGGGATGTTTCAGGATTCCAAAGCAAAGCACATGTGATTCCAAACACCAAGTTCCCAAACACCTTGTTCTAATGCATCTTACTAAATATTCAAGATATATGTATACATATTTTTCAAAGTCTCAAGAGACTGCTCACTTCTCTGCCCTTCCCATTCTAACATTCTAGGAGACGACTACTGCTATTTCAGTCATTTGCCCTCCACCTCCGCCCACTGATACTCAAGCTTTGGAACTGCCATATTTAGGAAATAAGAATGAAGATGCACCGTTAAATCTGAACTTCAGATATATCTAAAAGCGAACAATACTTGAAACTTATTTCGTTGTTTAGCTGAAATTCAAATTTAACTAGGCGTCCAGTACATTACCGGGCAACCTCACCAAGCTGAGACTTTGCTGGGATTATGGGCCTCAGCGTCCTTCTTGCAGGTAGGAAGTACCGCCCAATGGAGGCACTGGACGCTGCTAAGGCTCAGCCAACGCCTCCTCCAGAGAGGTAGCCAGTACTCATCTCCGAAAATGCTAGATTTAGATGCGAATGGCACGGGTCGAGACGACCCCAGGGCCACTCCGCACAACACGGTCATCAAAAAGCCCACAGCTCACAGGACCCTGGGACGGGAGCAAAGTCGCGAGCAGTGGCCCCGGAGAAGAGGGGACCGAAGGCAGTGGGAGCAGGCCTACGGGGCCTCCTGCGGTGCGGGAACCGCCACGGGTCAATCATACCCCGAGGGCGCTCCAGAGAAGAGAGGGCTGCAGAACCGCCGCCAGGCCGACCCGCCCTCCTCCCCTCTTCCTCCGGGCTCCCTCGGTGGGCCCCACTCGGCCTCCCTCGCCCCCCGCGACAGCGCCGCGCCGACACCCAGTCCCCGAGCTCCCCCCGGTTTTCCCCACTACCTTTGACCCGCGCGCTCTTGGTCTCGAATTTGGTTAGCATCCTTCAGGCCTACGGCTCCAAGGTGCAGATCCGAGCCCCGCCACTCCCCGCTGCCCTTCGGCTCGCTCCACGTCAGCGCCGCCCTGCTGCACCTCCCGGAAGCTCCCCGGACACGAACTTCCGGTCCCAGGAGCGCCCCCGCCCCCGACCACAGAGACGGCACCAGTGCTGGCCTAGAGAACCCACTGACGGAGAGGAGGGGAGGGGAAGCTTCCGCTCAGCCGAGAGGCAAGATGGCTACAGCTGGGGGCGTCTCTGTTGCCGACCCGGGGAGTCGGAGTCTTCTTCGTCTTGTGTATTTCTGCGTTCTGCTGACAGGTGAGGCCTCCCCCGCCCGTGAGCTCCGGTGTGTCAGGAGAACCGTCCGGATCGTCTGGGCCGCGAGCGCTGCCGTCCTCCTTCTGGTCCCCTCTGCCCCTCTGTCCCCCACCCTGTAAATCCTCTTTCTCTTTCGTTCCCGCGACAGAAGTTCCCCCTTTTGCCTGAACTTGGCTTGAGGGTCCCTTCTCCCCCGCGGCACATCGTGTCTCCCCATTTCCTCCTCCGGGCCTCTTCCTGGACTTCCAGCCTGACCCGCCCACTTTGTCCGGATGCCTCGTTTTCCCCAGGGCCCCAGCCACCCCACCCACTTGTCAGAAAAGACAGGTGTCAGTTCCACTTCTTGCCAGTGCGTGTAGACTGTTTAAGATGAAAGCGGCCTCGTTCTGCGGGTGCAGTGCGGCGCTTCAGAAAGTAGATTCCCCGTTCCTTCCTCTGTTGATTCCACCATAAACCCGCGCCCCTGTACTTTGCCTCAGTTTGTCTTATCAGTGAAGTGAGACAAAGTGGGCTGTGGACAGTCAACTGTTCAGACTGTGGAATAATGATTCAAGGAACTCGAGGCATTTACAGTGCACAGAAGTGTTTGCTTACACGCATTTATGTCCTGGTATGGGTCTTTCTAATTGGTCAAGCCCTAAAATGCAAACATGGCTGGATAGATGACCATTCCTTCCCCCAAATACATGTTGTCATTAAAGATTCCCAAGGAGAAACTCTAGTCATCCCACACTGTAGCCACACACAAATGACCTAAGGATGTTGGACTGACAGATCTGTGGCAAAAGGTTTCTCCCAATTCTGTTCAGATTCCTGGAAGAATGTCCCAAAAGCTTTTTATTGTAATCTCTATTCTTAGACTGGCACCCTTTTATTAACTAGGTAGATACATATATACAAGGTAGGAAGCAGAAGTGTGCTCACCCATGCAACCAGGAACAGGTACATCCGAGGTCACATGCTTTTCCTTTAGGAAATGAAGTTTTCTTTCTTTTAGTTTTGATGTAAGTTGCTCTAAGTGAAATTTGTAATACCTCTCTGTGGCACCTAGCTGGGTGCATTTGTCCAGTCCACTAATGTGTCCAGCAGTGAGAAGAATTGCCATGAGTCTCATTTTAGAAAGTATGATACCCAAGCCATACAAAGAGCGAATGATTTGATAGTGCCAACGTCTCTCAGTTTTTTCTAACACTTTTTATCTTCCGATCAGGTTTCTGCAGGGGAAATTCAGTGGAGAGGAAGATCTACATCTCCTTAAATAAAACAGCCCCTTGTGTCCGTCTGCTTAATGCCACTCATCAGATTGGCTGCCAGTGTGAGTTGAGGTTGGGATTTGTGTTTGTGGCCGTTGATATTTCAGTCTGTGCCCTCGACATAAAGATCCAAGTTCTGCTTGGGAGTCTCAGCACACAAATTAAGCTGTGTGGTGGGAGGTGATGGAGAACCATTTGTCAAACCAGGCAAGGTGATTAGAAACGCTGCGTACTTAAGCTTCATTTAGGGCATGTCCTTTACCCACCACAACAGCCCCATGGAGTAGATTCTCTTATCCCTGTTTTACAAATGGCAAAACTGAGACTGAGAGAAGTTGAGTAACTTTTCTGAGATCATGATGCCATTAACCGATGAAGCTAGGAATCAAGCCCCATGGTCCGAGGACTCTTAACCATCCACCAGTTAAACTACAAAACTACTGTTTTCTAAGGAGAAGGAAGCCTCATGTCTGTGGAGCCCACCGTCACCTGCACTCCGAACAATCTCTTTGGAACCGGAATGGGCTTTGTTAAGGCAGTGGACTGTTTGAAGAGAAAGCATATGAGAAAGCCAAACAGTTGCAGGAGGAAGTAGGAAAGCATTTGTATTTGTCTTTATATGTTTGGCAAATGTGTTCCAAAACAGCGTACCGTGACAATATGGTTATAAAACTATGCAAGGGGAGAAAGCAGCGATGCGAAGACTCCAGTCGCTCTGCTGCTTCACCTGTTGTCTTCAGGTTTCGTTCTTCTGTGAATAGTTGTTCTGTCAGAATGCAGTTGGGCAGTAAGCAGGAAACCGAGAGTCAGATCTTGGCTGTGGCTTCTTTCATCATTTTAGATTTTATTTATTTGAGAGAGAGTGCGCGCACATGAGGGGGGTGGAGGGGCAGAGCAAGAGGGAGAGGGAGAAGGAGACTCCGCGGAGCGAGAGCCCGATGCAGGGCTTGATCCCAGGACCCTGAGATCATGACCTGAGCCACCCAGGTGCTCCAGATCTTGGTTTCTTCATCATCAAATTAGTCACATCTGAATTTCAGTTTCCACCTGTAAAAATGGCTAGAATGTACGTGCACAAAGCTGACAGTCAAACTGCCCTCTGTAGATTCCTACTGATGATGCTGAAGAAGCAGCACAGTCTCAGGAGTACTGTGCGATTGCCTGCAACCTTCCAGATTGGCAGGAGGACACACACACTGGGAAGCGAAGGGTTTGCTGAAGGTGGCAGTTACTCCTTTTCTACCCATCCTTCCCTGAGCTTTCCTCTGGGTTAATTGTGCCATGTCCTTGCTGCAGGAAGTTCTGGAGGTAGGTTAACTGGCTCCTAACAGTTCCAAATAAAATTTCCAGACTTAGCTTTCTTAAACTGGGTTTGTGGGTAGAAGAGAGCCAGGTCCAGTGGGGGCTCAGATCAGATTGCTGGTCTCGCTGGGACTCTGAGACTCTAGTGCCAAAAGGCTAAGGCCCCCATCCTCTTGGAGCTGTGTTCTCAGATACCCTCTTTGGGAATGAGTCATTCTGCTTCCTGTTCTTGGAGCAGCTCTGTGGGAAGCAAAGCAGTAGCCTGTAGAAATAAGCCTAGTGCCAGTACAGAGAAGCGAGAAGGGAGGGGTTGGACTCTGGCCACTTCCTCGTGAAGAGCTTGTCTCCTTTTCAGTTTATTTCTAAGTCTTACTTCGTATTTGTGCATCCTGAGCAAGCTACACCCTCTTTAATTAGGATTGCTGGCATGATAAGGAGAAAAAGATGCAGGTCTGATTTTCTGATTATAATGCTGTGCCTCTATTGGGCCCTTTTAGTTTTTTATTTTTTTTAAGATTTTATTTTTAAGCAATCTCTACACCCAACGTGGGGCTCAAACCTACCACCCAGAGATCAAGAGTCACATACTTTATCGACTGATCCACCCAGGTGCCCCATTAGCCCCTTTTAAAGTGCTCAAAGGGGCTATGTGTAGGTTTCTTTCCTTTCCTTCCTTCCTTTCCTTTTTAAATCTGTCTCCACAGTATGAGATGAATAAGGGTGAAAAAGTTTCTCCTCCTTGAAGACCCAGAGACAGGGAGCCAGCTACTCCCGACTACATGGTCACCAGCTGGAATCCAGCTTGGAATCCAGGTGCTTCATTCCAGTGTCCTGGCTTGTCTTCTCCCTGTGCTCCTTGGAGCTGCAGTGAAACGCGTTCTGTTTCCAGAACAGCTTTTCCTTTTTCCGTGCTTTATGTGGCAAGGACTGTTGCCTTTCATTGGACCAAGAACTGCCATTGGTAGCTAGCTCTTTATTAAAGTTATTCCAGATTCTGATAGTCCTCTTAGGTTTATTATTATCGCTATCACCATGAACTGATTAGGTACTTACTCTGTGTGAGACGTAGCTGAAGGCTGGGGACTTGCTTCCATGTCTAGATTTTACCGAATCCCATGGAAGGAACCTTCTACTTGGCTGGCAATGGAACGTGCTTGAGGTTTTGCACAAGTTGGAAATAGTTCACGGCCTTGACCTAGAACCGTAATTCTCATGACTGGCTGCGTATAATAGAGAACCACATGGGGGGGTGCCTGGGTGGCACAGTTGGTTAAGCATCCGACTCTTGGTTTCGCCTCAGGTTGTGATCTCCTGGGTCATGAGATCAAGCCCCATGTCAGGGTCTGAGCCCAGCACGGAGTCTGCTTGAGGGTCTCTCTCCATCTCCCTCTGCCCCTCCCACTCATACGTGTGCTCTCTCTCTCTCTCTCTGTCTCTCTAAAATAAATAAATCTTAAAAAAAAAAATAAGAACTATATGTGGCAAGTTTGGAAAGTACACATATCTAGGCCTGACCTTTAGAGACTTCAGTAGATCTAAGGCCCAAGTATCTGTATTTTTTAAAACTCCAAAGTGATACACAACCAGGGTCGAAAACTATTGCTCTAAAACAATATACAAATATGTCCCATGTTCCCTGGGGAGACGGCTCATAGGGAGACCGTAGGATGTCTCTACATGGATCACTAGGGACTTGACGGGCATTTGGAACTATGAACCGTCCATCCTCTACTGTAGTGCTTCCCAATCTACTGTAGTGCTTTGTCATTCATGAGACACATAGAAAATGTTACTTGTGTGGCATCCTGGCATATATGGAAATGGATGATGGTTGTAGGGCATCTTGGGATAATGGATGAGTTTGCTCCTCGCTGGGAGTGACCAGCCTAGGGTCTTTGGAAACCCTAGGTCCCCAGAAATGGGGGGGTGTCAATGTCAGCTCATTATTAATCCAGCAAGGCCCATCGTTGGGAAGCTGTCTTTTAGAGACCCCAAGGTTCTTGATTAACCTTAACTAAAACTAGCTAAAAGCAAGTCAAGTCATTCCCAAATAGGGCAAAGGAGTGGAGGCCCAGGAATTCTGAAGCCAAGGGAGTCTGCACATGTGTTCTCACAAAGGAAGATTCAGTGCTAGAACTCTGAGCGAGAGATCTAGAACCTGCCATTTCATGGAGAAAACACAGGTTTGAAAACTTTGGTGTCTGCTGTTCTAGAAATGTGTATGCATGGCTAAATGAGGCTGAGGGAAGAGGGCAAGAAAATTATCGTACACCTTTCTGAGATTTAGTGAATAAAGCCTCTAGTGAGTAGACTTATTGGGCTCTCTTGTCCTCCAGTCAGGCCCACCAGCTGGTGGCCTTCAGATGGAGCTGGGTGACTCAGCCTTCAGTTCAAGTCTGGAGCTGGCAGCACTCACACAATGTTTGGGGGGGATAAATGATCTGCAGAATCAGTGAGGCAAAGTCAGAATTGTCAACTGTGGGAGCTTTAACGTGACCCATTCTGTCCTGGCAGCTTCCGTCAGTGGGGACACAGGGGTCATCCATGTAGTGGAGAAGGAAGAGGACCTGCAGTGGGTATTGACTGACGGTCCCAACCCCCCTTATGTGGTTCTGCTGGAGGGTGCGCTCTTCACCAGGTAAGGGCTGCGTGTGCTTGCTGGGAAACCACAGCCAGAGAGGGGAAGATTTGGGGGACCATCCCAACACCTGTGAATAGAAACTTCCCTTGGCTGCCCTGGTCTGATCAGGGTGGGGGGGGGTGGGAGTGAGTCTCAGAGGAAAACATGCACCGTCAATGGAATCATCTTGCTGACCTTATAAATAGAGCTCCAGGGAGTAAAGACCCCAGGGAGGAAAGAGGGATCCCTAGAGTGTGTTAGAGACAGGGTGGATGAGATTAAGCCCTGAGCTCAGGCTGGGTCATAGCCCTCACTTAGGATTTAGAGACGGAGGAGCAAGAAATGAGTCAACAGTCATGGGTGGTTTTGTTCTAATTTTTTTAAGTGTATAGTTGACACACAACATTACGTTAGTTTCAGGGGTACAGCAAGGAGTCAACAGGTTGGGTTCCATTAGTTACCCATTTGTTTCCATCCTTGGCAAGATAGTGGGCCACTAATAACCTTCCCATCTTCCTTCCTGGCCTTCCCTCCCCATTCCAGGAATCTGATGGAGAAGCTGAAGGGGAGAACCAGCCGCATTGCTGGCCTGGCCGTGTCCTTGGCCAAGCCCAGCCCTGCAGCGGGCTTCTCTCCTAGCGTGCAGTGTCCCAACGATGGGTTTGGTAAGAGCCCAGAGGATCAGGGGACCTCCTGTCACCCAGAGCTCACTGTTGCCTCGGCCTCGTGTCTTCGGAGGGGTTGGGGGTACGCGTCTGTCTGTGTAGGGGGAGCAGCTAACTCCCAAATAGAAGATAGTGTTTCTTTGTGCCGTTCTTCCCTTCGGTCTACTGCTTCCCCTTCTTCCACTTCCCTTCCATCCTCCCTTTCCGTCACATGCTCAGATCCCTAATCAGCCAGCCTCGGGCTCCCTGCTGCCGCTGTCTGTTTTACTGTAGGTGGTGACAGGTTGATGCTTGCTTCTCTGAGTCACCCTTTCCTTTGGCACTCTTGGTCCCAACCCTATGATACCCTAGCCTTCCTCCCTCGCTCAGTCCCTAAGTGCCTAGTGTCCCAACATTCTGTCCCCCATCCACCCCTTCAGGCATTTACTCCAACTCCTACGGGCCAGAATTTGCTCATTGCAGAGAAATCCAGTGGAACCCCCTGGGTGATGGCTTGGCTTATGAAGACTTCAGTTTCCCCATCTTCCTTCTTGAAGATGAGAATGAAACCAAGGTCATCAAGCAGGTAATGACTGCCAGCTCCTAGTGATTCTAGTTGCAAAGAGAAGTTTTGTAGGCGCTCCACCTGTTTGGAGGGACCTCATCTACCAGCGCGCCCTCTGAAGGACAGTTGCTCCAAGAAGAGCCAACACCTTTATTTTTCTCACATTTCCCTTCCCGTTTCTCTCCTGCCTGCTCTAACAGCGTTGACGGTTTTTAGGCTGGAAGAAAATATAAACGTTATTTGATGTGAAATAAGGTGTAGAGCCCTGGTTAGGACCACGAACGTGGTACAAAGAGCGTCAGACTAGGAATTGAGAGATTCAGTTCAGAGACCTCTGACGGTCTTTTTTAGTCCCAGTAAATCTCTAATTCTGGTCTAGCTTCTTCATGTTGACACGCAGAGCGATTAAGGGATTTGTTCCATAGTTACACGGTGAGGTGATGTCTAAGTGGTCTTGAATTTGATTTTTGATCCTTGGTTCACTGCTCTGTACATCAGATCACGTTGAGAACTTGGGCCAGGCCATTTGGGATGGGGTCGTGTCATCCGCCCCAACTAAGTCAGGCTGTGCTGTTTTGCACCCCTTGGTGAGGTTTGCTCTTGGACCTCGTGCACCCCGGGTTTGGATCAGGACAGCTGTAGCTCAGGGACAGAGGCAAGAGCGGCTTCCCGGTGGGGCTGGGCCCTCTTTCTGGGAGGTCTGCGCGGGACTGCACGCGAGCGGCCTCAGTGCCTCCGTCTCCGTCCCTAGTGCTACCGCGATCACAACCTGAGTCCAAACGGCTCGGCGCCTGCCTTCCCGCTGTGCGCCATGCAGCTCTTCTCGCACATGCACGCCGTCGTCAGCACGGTCACCTGCATGCGGCGCAGCTCCATCCAGAGCACCTTCAGCATCAACCCAGGTGGGGCAGGTCCAAGGCGTGCCGGGTGTGCTGGGGGCCCCGGAGTGTTGGAGGCAGGGAGCGTGGGGTGAGAGAAGTGGAAACAGTTCTAAACAATCGAGGCCGCTTGTCCCTGAGGTGGATGGGGCAAAAAAACCAGCCTAGAGCAGCGGAGACAGGAAATGGCTCATGGGTCCATGGGGCAGCGGGCAGAGGAGTCTTCCGCGCGGGGTCTGGGGCTGCGGTCTCCCTTACTTCTGACCTTTCCCTGTGCGCCGCTCAGAAATCGTCTGCGACCCCCTGTCCGACTACAACGTGTGGAGCATGATGAAGCCTATAAATGTATCTGGGACGTTAGAGCCTGATGACAAGGTTGTGGTTGCTGCGACCCGGGTGAGTGTTGGCCCCTGATCAGGGTGGGCGGGGCTGGCACAGGACCGGCTGGCAGGCCTCTTGCGGGCATATCGGATTGCAGAGTTGCCATGGTGGGGAGGCTCCGTGGAGAGGGTTCTGGGCTCTGGAGCTCCCCAGCTCAGCCATTATCCCAGGATACGAACATTCTCTTGGCCGGAATAGGTTCAGGGGCCTGCGGCCTGGTCCTAATTGCTGTTTTCAAAGCCTACCTGCCTTTTCTGCTGTGTCCAGCTGGACAGTCGTTCCTTTTTCTGGAATGTGGCCCCAGGGGCTGAAAGTGCCGTGGCCTCCTTCGTCACCCAGCTGGCTGCTGCTGAGGCTTTGCAGAAGGCCCCCGATGTGGCCACCCTTCCCCGCAACGTCATGTTCGTCTTCTTCCAAGGGGTACGGGCTCTTTGCTGGGGTGGAGTGCGGGGGGGCGGTTGGCAGGGTCAGTGGGCATGGCTGTCATTTGGGGAAGATCTGGGCGCTTGACCTAAGTTGTTACTCGGCAGAGAGCTTCTGGATGTGCCTCCCTGTGTCTCTCCTTCGGAGTCCCACATTTTCGGAACCCTTTGCACCCTGACCTGGAGTCAGTGTGCTGCCAATCCCCTTGCTCCCCCACTGATGTGATCTTTCGGAGACATCCTTTTATTCTCTGGACCCTTTTACTGCCACTCCTACCCAAGGGCCCTGAGGCTCCTGCCTCTCCCCACTGCCACTGCAGCCCGGCCCTGGAATCAGGGGACAGCAGCCGTGGCTGGGTCGGCAGAGGGGAGGGAGAGGCAAGGAGCAGGCACATAACAGCTGATGTTCGCCTCGGGCCTTTGCCGAGGCTGCTCTCCCCATTTCTGGGCTCGAGAAGTCCTGTGATACACACATGTGAGGGATAGTCACAGCTGGGAGGCAGGGTAGGGAGGAGGGTGAAGTCACATGACTGCCTGAGCTGGCCAGCATTTGCGATGACGTGAGACTGTAGCCTTCACGCCTCGAGCCTTGGTGATCTGGCCTCCTGAGATGGAGCCTGCCCTGACCCTTGGGAATCTCTGTTCCTTTTCCTACCCGTCTTCACCCTCAGGAAACTTTTGACTACATTGGCAGCTCAAGAATGGTCTACGACATGGAGAAGGGCAAGTTTCCTGTGCAGTTAGAGAACATTGAGTCATTCGTGGAGCTTGGACAGGTGTGCAGTGCGTGTCCTCACCCCCTTCCCTCCTGCTTCATGCCGCCGCCTCTGTGTCCTGTCGTCCCCACTGCTGGTGCCACCACCTCTCCCCTTGACTTTTCTCCGACCTACTCCTTTCTCCCGGGTGTGGGCCACAGTGGACACCAATGACGTGTGTTGCCTCTTCGTCCTCCCCCAGGTGGCCTTAAGAAATTCACTGGAGCTTTGGATGCACACAGACCCCATGTCTCAGAAAAATGGGTCCGTACAGAGTCAGGTAATCTGAGCGTCTTTCCGCCTCACTTCCTGTTTCAGCAGCTCAGAGTACGGGCACCCCTTGCCCAGGCCCTGTCCCCAGCACAAGCCCCCAGGGCCTGTAAGACAGGACCTCAGCTTAGGTGCCAGCTACAGGATGAACAGCGTGGCTGTTTCAGCCCCCGAGAAGAACCGGGAGCGCAGCTCAGGTGTCTGGTTTCCTGGGACAGGTAGTTGTCTGACTCGGGGCCTAGCAGAGGACAGGGGAAGAGCTAGCTCCCTTTCTCTCTGCTGCCGCACTGATCCGGTTGTCCAGGCTGCCCTGCCCGATTCCTGGCTATATTAGACTCTGCCTGAATTGTCCTCCACATTCCTCACCGCTTGCTCAAGACCCTCCCTCCTCTCAGGGTCCAGCTTTGGCCTGTGTTTCTCGGGAGGTGGTCTTCCTGCCATTCCAGTGTCCGCGCCCCCTGCTCTGGGCTCCCGTGTGGCATCCAGCACAGTGCTGTGATAGCAGCTTGCTCCTCTGATTCTGCACAAGTAGGAAGTCGAGCCTCTAGTGAGGATCAGACAGTGTGAGCTGCAGGACACTCAGCCTCAGTCCCCCAAGGCTTAAGGAATTGGGGTGCAGGAGGGCAGGGGGCAGCTCCCAAGCTGGGGACTTGAGGGAGAGGGCCCTGTGGGCCTGGAAGAGACCTCCAGCTGCCCTGTGCCCAGCCGCCCTGAGCTAACCCTCTCCCGCAGGTGGAGGCCCTCCTGAGCACGCTGGAGAGGAGCGGCGCCGGTATCCCGGCTGTTGCCCTCCGGAGGCTGAACCAGTCCCAGCCCCTCCCGCCGTCTTCCCTGCAGCGCTTTCTTCGGGCTCGGAACATCTCTGGTGTTGTTCTTGCGGACCACTCTGCTGTCTTCCATAACCAGTAAGAGTCGCGTAGGCTGCATCCTCGTTCTGGGAATCTATTCTGCAGTCTGGGGTCCATGGAGGGGCGTGTCTTCTGGGTCAAGAAAGATCTCCACTCCCCCCTCTCCCCACAGCACCCTCTCCAGATCTCAGGTCAATTTGTGTTCTTTTCTCAGTAGCCGGCTCACATCCAGGCCGGTCGCCTCCTCTGACTTGATGTCATCTTAGAGAACAGGCCCACTCAGCCTTCCTTGGCAAGAGCATCCTTGCTTGGCTGGCCTCGCCCAGCTCTCCCGAGGCCTGGGTCCCCAGGGCCGCCAGCAGAGGGCAGCATCTCTGCGGGAGAGCCCTTGGCTAGAGGACGCGAGCTGGCCGGTGGGGGGCCGCCCAAGGGTGCTGTGCTGCGTGTAGACAGTACTCGTGTTCTGAAATGTAATGTGTTGTGGCCGTTGGGGTGAAAGTGTCCCCTACAGATGAAAGGACTCCACAGAGAAGGGGTGAGGCCCTGTTAGTCACCTTTCTCCTGGTCCTGGGCACCCCAGAATGCCCCTGACTGAAGCCCTGGGCTGACAGGGGACTTCTCATTCGGGCTGGATTGCTAGGCCCCCAGCTTCCCTTCCCTCTGCCATGAGGCCAGATGGGTTCCTGAGTAAAAATACTTAAGCTCCGGTTCTCTGACCCCAGCCAAGGAGCCCCTTCTCATTTATTTAGGGCAGGGATACTTCCAGTGCCTGAGGTCAGCCCTCTCCTCCATGTATGACCTCTGCAGCACTTTGGGGTGAGCGAGGGTCATCGTTTGCACACATTCGGCCTTGTTTCTATGTGGGGCCGGCATCTAGTGGTGCTGAAGGCTGGGGGTGCTCCCCTTTGCTTCTGAGACGTGCCTGCGCGGGGCTCCCCGAGGAGCAGAGGGTGGTTGGGCCCAAAGCAGTGTTGTGTGTCTGGGAGCAGACCCGCTCATCTCCCTCTGCCCCTAGCCACCCTCAGTGCTATGTTCGTGGGAGCTGCCACACGAGAGCTCTGGTGATGGCGGGCGTGCTCCCTGAAAGTCCTCTCAGCCATCCTGCGTCTCCAGCCCGAACAGTGGGGAGAGTGTCTCTTCTGTTTGAAGCTCTCCCGGGAAGGGAGACGCCTGAATTCCTGATGTCATTTGCTTTGCTACTTTGTCAGGAAGGTCCTTGTATTTAACCACTCCTCTCCCATCTCCCGGCCCCCACACCGTCTTTAGGATGGGACCCTCATGGTCTCTTCCTTCCCCCGGAGGATGAAAAGAGAGGCTCAGGAAGGGCCTGTGAGGGCGGCCAGGGGCAGGGCGCTGGCCGAGTGTGGCCGAGGCTCATGCCGGCTCTCCCGGCAGCTATTACCAGAGCATTTATGACACGGCGGAGAACATTAACGTCAGCTACCCTGAGTGGCAGAGCCCTGAGGAGGACCTGAACTTTGTGACGGACACCGCCAAGGTAACACTCACCTGGGCTGGGGGGGAGCACGGAGAGCACGGGGAAGCTGCTTAGAGGTTAGAAGAGGTGGCCCGTTCAGCCCCCCTCCTCACCTGCCGCAGGCCCTGGCAGATGTGGCCACCGTGCTGGGACGTGCGCTTTACCAGCTTGCAGGAGGGACCAACTTCAGCGACACCATCCAGGCCGATGCCCACACGGTAAGAACAGGAGGACCCTGCTTCCTCACCAGCTCTGTTCACACCGCGGCCGGACCCATCCTCTCTGTCATTTGCCTCTTCTCCCAAACCTGGGAGCCCGGCATGCCAGGGCATGCCAGCGAGGATACCCAGTGCCCCAGGGTGCTCCTGGGTGGGCCTCACCTGCGTCCTCGTGAGCCGGTCTCTGCCTGCCCAGCTCCTGGCCTACAGCGAGGTCTTCATGGAGAACTCTCCCTGGGCTCTGGGTCACGAGGTTGTTGCTTCTCACTGCCCTGGTCCTAGGTCACCCGCCTGCTCTATGGGTTCCTGGTCAGAGCCAACAACTCCTGGTTCCAGTCTATCCTCAGGCAGGACCTCAGGTCCTATTTGGGTGAGTACCTGCTATGGGAATGGCACCCTTGGCCCAGGCAAAAGATAGAGAAACACCATCTTGGTTTAATTCTTACTTTTTTTTTTTCTTTTCTTTTCTCTTCTCTCTCCTCTCCTTTTCTTCTCCCCTGGTTTCCTTTTTTTCTCCTGATATGTGTTTGATCCATTCTCTTAACCTTCTATTCTCTGGCTCTTCTTTGTCTCCCACGTGCACCCACCTTCCACCTTCCAAATCCTCCCTTCCCTACGGTCTCCACTCAGGTGACGGGCCTCTCCAGCACTATATCGCTGTCTCCAGCCCCACCAACACCACTTACGTGGTACAGTACGCCTTGGCAAATCTGACTGGCCAGGTGGTCGGCCTTACCCGAGAGCAGTGCCAGGATCCAAGTAAAGTCCCCAATGAAAACAAGGATGTGAGTGGTAGTGGGTGTGGGAGCTGCCCCGAGGGCCCCTTTCCCCTGGGGAAGTTGGAGAATGTCCTAGGCCCACTTGAACCCAAGGGGTTGGGGTGGAGAGGCGGAGGGATGCAGCCCCTTGAACTTGAGTGTTGGAGAGGCAGTAGGCTGGGTGAAAGCGGACCGCGTCTGGGGTGACAGGATGGCCTCAGCCGCGCACTCTGGCCTGTCTCCCTGTGCAGCTGTATGAGTACGCGTGGGTCCAGGGCCCTCTGAATTCCAACGAGACGGACCGGCTGCCCCGCTGTGTGCGTTCCACGGCGCGACTGGCCAGGGCCCTGTCCCCCGCCTTTGAACTGAGGCAGTGGGGCTCTACTGAATACTCCACGTGGACTGAGAGCCGCTGGAAAGACATCCGGGCCCGCATATTTCTGATAGCCAGCCGAGAGCTGGAGGTGAGCCGGGAGGGGTGTGACAGAGATCACCTTGCCCTCGGCTCTGCTGCCTTTCCCCTCAAGCGCCTCCCACCTCCCATTTGCCCCAGATTTGCCACAGAAACCTTCTGCAGCTCTGTCCCTTGTCAGCCAGTGTGCCCCGTTAGGAAGCCTGTTTTCACTGAGAGTTCGAGTCTGTATTCATGCTGGTGATAGGCTCCCATGGAGACCCAAGGAGGTGCTCCTCCACCTGGGACCCCCCCTCCAGCTCCACTCGCAGCCAGCCATTCCCACCTGCTGCTCCTGGGCTGTGTATGGGATCCACCGTTTGTTGAGTACCTGTCACAAGTAAGTCAGTGATGTAATTGCCACCAGAGAGCCAAAGTCACGGATCCTAACTTCAGGGTGCTTGAAATCTAAGTAAGACAAGGTGGAAGGGAGAACGGAGATCCTTTACTTCTCTTTCCAAACGGAGAGACTTGGTCTCCCAGGTGGGAAGGTGTTGCCTCTGATTGCTCAGGACTTGGCGCTCGCAGCCAGCTCCAGAATTCTGATGAAACTGGGTTGAGTTCTGAGAGCACCTCTGTCCTCCCCTGCCCACCCCTCCCGCAGTTTATCACCCTGATGGTGGGCTTCGGCATCCTCATCTTCTCTCTCGTCGTCACCTACTGCATCAACGCCAAGGCCGATGTCCTTTTCATTGCCCCGCGGGAGCCGGGAGCTGTGTCTTACTGAAGAGGAACCCAGCTTTTCCTGCCAGCTCTACTGTTCATGTCCTAGATCACTTGTGTGTCCCCCCCCCCCCCGGGGACATAAACCACTAGTTTGTCACTGGAACCTCTCTGGGCCTGCTCAGACTGGAATTAATGTAAAGAAGTGAAACTGCCCAAAAGAGACAGGGAGGGAGAAACAAGTCACCTGTCCTCCCCAGCTCCCCCTGCCCGTCTGCCCTTCCATGGTTCATCCTCACCCCACCAGATTCTGGGATGGCAAATAGAAGCTTCTTGCTCCTGTTCAGCTCCTAGCTATGCCCCCTCACTTACCTTCTTCGGGGTCCTTCTTCTCCCCTCTCCATCCTGCCCAGGACCGCCCTCCGCTCCCCACCCCACCCCGTACCCAACCATTCCCTGTTTCCCGGGAAGAAGGACAGGAAGGCTGAATGCCAGGGACAAACTATGAGGAAGCCCTGAGGAGCAGGCGAGCCCGTCTGGGGGCCATGCCTGCTGTCTCCCTCCTGCTGTCCTGTCCCCAGACCCTTAAATGGCACAGCAGGGGGGTGGGCTGCTGGGTGGGTGTCCCACTCTGGCCCACAGTGCTCAGTTGTAATTTTATTAAGCTGTAATATCTGTTTTTTCTTTTTTCATTCGTGTGTGTGTGTGTGTGTGTGTATGTGTGTAAATATATAAATAGCGAGTTTCATTAAAATAGACTGTCCCACGTGGTCTGTACGTGTTCTTCCGCACCCTCGTGTGCAGGGACGCTGAGTGGAAGTCACGCAGTTGTTACCTCACGTGCTCTGTCTGGGTCTCCCGGGGCCCCAGGAGTAAGGCTCTGTCAGAAATGGTGGAAACCCTCCAAGCGGGGCTGCTCTGGAGCCTCGGAGCCCTGGTTTCCCTCCTGTGAAAACCATGTTAGCATTGTTTCTTCCGGCTTTGTATTCAACAGGCACTTCTTTGCTCACTCAGACACCGGCGAGGGTGCAGAAATGAAGCAACCCGGCCCGACCCCGAGTGGCTGACAGTTGGGGTGAGGGGAGGAGCAGGTGCGATCCAGTGTGATCGCGCTCGGTGTGTCCAGGGTGCTCTGATAGCAGGTGGAAGGATCGGGGGCACTGGGGGTGGCATCTGGAAAGGCTGCCCAGAGGAGGAGGCATCTGAGTTCGGTCTGGAGTTCAGCTGTGGAAGCAGAGCCGTGAAGGCACGGGTCACGTTTGGGAAGGGCAAGTTATTCAGGGCGTGGCAGGAGACGAGACTGGGGCCAGGTCATACAGGGCCTGGGGTGGCATGCTGAGGAACTGGGCCTTCTGCTGCCCGTGGGCATTTTGTAGACCGAAACAAGAGTGGCTTTGGACACTCCTAGAAAGAGAACCTTGGCTCTTTGGAAATACTCGAGTTGCCTGGGTCTTCCTGGGGGCAAAATTTCAGAGTATGGCCACACTGCTAAATGGCAGCAGGGGGCAGTGGCTGAGTCAGGGGAGGGGCAGACACCTCGGGAGTGGCGGGAGTGGTGCCTGAGGCCAGCCTTCTCCCCTCACTGCGGCCCTGAGACCCCAAAACCACTGAGCTGGAAGGACCTGCTCCCAGTCCCCGGGGCTGGGCTGTTCACCTCGTATCCTGCCGAGGGGCTGATTTTCCTGCAGGCTTCTCTCTGAGTTCCCTCAAGGAGCACGTTTGGGGTTCTGGGATGTGGAAATGAACCCTGCTCCCCACCCCCCACCCCTCCTGGCCCACACGCTGTGCTGGCGGAGGCGGGCGCAGCTGCCACCGTGGCTGGGCCGACTCTGCGCCTCCCCCGGCCAACAGGGGCTCCCAGCGGACAGGGCAGTAAGCTCCCGCGTCCTGCTGGCAGCTTCGGGAAGCAGGGAAGTGGCTGGGTACCAGCGAGGGGGCTGAACGGGGTGGGCACCAGTACAAGCTGTGGGCCCAGTCTCCTCAGCCTAGGGAAGCCTCCTCCACACCAGCTTGTCTTCCGTCTCCCATGCCACCCTGACCTCAACCCACCCACCCCAAATAGAAAGATCATGGGCTCTTTCCACGGCTCTTGCGGAGGCCAAGCTCTGTAGAAGGGGCACGGACCCCCGGCTGACCCCTTCAGGGGCCCCTTCTCTGAGACCTTGGTCTGGCCCTCCCCAGGCACCTGCTGTGCCCTGAGGCCTCACAGAATTGGCTGGCAGCAGGTTAGGGCCACAGACCAGCTCCTCAGCCTGTCTCCCCTACCCATGCCTCAGGCCTTACTCACCCCTGTGCCCTCGGGGATGTGTCACTTCCCCTCCCTACTCCTACCCATGCAGGGCTTGAATAGCTGACTGCTCTTGTCCCAGGATCCAACCCATCTCAACCTCTTGCAGCCCCCTTGTGTCTCAGCACTGAGGGCTTTCCTGACAGCTGCTATTTTTCCCCCCGCTTTTTGGAATGAAGGGTCTACTCTTGTGTTTGCCACACCTGGGTCACTGCTCTCAAAGACACATCCTGGGAGGGGGTATTTTCATCTGAAGTCTGGTGTTCTGTTCCAAGATCCCACCGTATTCAGTAGGACTCTGTTTCTTCATGGAACCATGTGATAAGACCTTAAAAAGTGTACGTCTGGTCTAACTCCTTCAATAAACAGGGGAAACAGTCACCCGGAGGAGTGAGTGGCTTGCCCAAGGTCATGGCAAATTAGAGCTGAGCTGAGACTAGAACATGTCTTATATCTGCACTGGCAGCCGTGGCAATAACAAACATTGACTGAGCACGGCTGCGGGCAGGGCGCTCGGTCCTGCATCATAAAAGTCTGTGAGGAGATACGGCGCCTTCCCTTAGAGACCCAGGATCCAGAGTCTAGACGGCAGGATGGGACAGGCAGGGTGGCATGTGCTCCAAGCAAAATCTGGGCTAGGACTAAGTACTTCCTGAGCTCAGAGGAGGGAAGGTTGGCTTTGGGCGGGGCCCGCTGTTGTGGGAAGAGCTCAGGGCCAGATTGTCTGTGTGCCATGAATGGGCTGTATGGCTCTGGAAAGGGCATCCCGGCCCTGGGCCCTGTGTTGCCTGCAGGATGTGGAGTCAGACAGGGGGCTGCTCTCTGGGGGCCCTGCTGGCTCTCACAGCCGCCCTCCATGTGGCCTCCCTTCCATAGTAAACTCCTCAGGGCAGGGGGAAGTAAAAGGTGGATCACTTCTTGGGGCGCCTGGGCGGCTCCCTCGGTTAAGCCGCAGACTCTTGGATTTGGCTCCGATCATGATCTCAGGGTCATAAGATGGAGCCCCCTGTCCATCTGGCTCCAAGCTCGGCATGAAGTCTGCTTGTCCCTCTCCCTCCCCATGTTCTCTTTCTCTCTCAAATAAGTAAAATCTTAAAAAAAAAAAAAAAGTTGATCAATTCTTGAACTTTCTAAGGTAGTTAGGAAGTTTTCCTTCCAGAGACGGAGGCCTGAGAGGCACTTAGTGTCCTGTAACCCTGGGACCCTAGGAGTCTGGGGGTGGTGGTGGGGTAGGATTGCAGGGTAAAGCCCTTGCAAAGTTACTCGGGGACTCAGCCTCCTGTCCTGAGACAGAGCCTGACAGGCCTCCCCGCAGTTGAGCTTGGGAAGCAGAGCCCCTTAACGGTCGGGGTTCAAATGGGCCTCAGGTCTGATTTTTATTCCTATACACGCAGAAGGTACAGGGGCCCCCACCGTCCTGCGGGGAAGACAGGCAGCCAGACGGAGCCCCATCCCCGAGTCGGGAAAACAGTGGCAGGAGCGCAGGGGCCACCTCCGGAGACCTGGAGATGACGCAACTGCAAGTAAGCCTCCAGGCTCTGGCTCCTGCCAGAGGACCCTGGGGTCCCCTTCTGCCCACACCACCTCAAGCGAGGTCTTGGAGAAAGGGCAGGGAGAGAAGGGGAAAAGGAGAGGAAAGCGGGCATCCTGAAAAGAATAAACTAGTATGGGAAACAGCAAGTGGGGAAGCCTGGGGCCGAAGAGGGAAGGGAGCCTCGGGAGCGGGGGAGCCCGGGAGCCGCGGGGGGAGCGGGGGGGGGGAAGGCCGGCGGGCGTGGCTGGGAGGGGAGTGGGCCCGGAGCTGCTGGTGACAGATGGGTGGACACAAAGAGCAGAGCTGCAGGGAAGACAGATGGATGGGGGAGGGAGGAGGGGAGGCTGGAGGGGCAGTGGTTGGAGGCCTTAATGAGATTGGAGCTGGGCTGGGGCTGCGGAGAGGTGAGCGGAGAGGAAAGAAGAAAGAGGAGGCCGCCCCGGGAGACAAAGGCAGAGAGGCCTGGGGGCCAGGGCGGGAGAGGGCCCGGGCCGGCCGCTGGAAAGGGGGGCCTTCCAGCCGGGCTGGCAGCGGAGGGAGTGACAGATTGCGTAGTTCACCAGAGTGGAGACCCGCTGTCACCTTCTAGAGGCACCAGGAGGGGAGATGGAGAAAGACAGACAGACAGAGCCAGCGTGGGAGCAATCAAGGAGGTGGAGGAAGGTCCAAGGCGTGCGGCAGCTTCCCGGCCACACTGAGGCCCCTGCCTGGGCTCCTCCTGCCTGCCTTGCTCCCGTGACCCAGAACGTGAACCAGTCTCTCCGGGATAACAGCCCAGCCAGCAGGGGCCACTCCCGGGAAAGGGTCAGGCGGCGTGGCACAGTGAGGGTTAACGCCGTCTGCTCTCCCTGCCAGCCGCTCGCCTGGTTGGGTCCCCAGGGCTCCCCCCATATGTCACCCCCTCTCCTGCCAAACCCACTGCTTCCCAGCTCCTCCAGGCCCTCCCCCCACCCTCAAGGACTAGGCCCCAGCCCCCGTGTCCTCCCCACGCTCCAACCTCCCACCCCAGCCATCCACCATGAAGAATGTGTAGACATGAAAAGATGGCGACAATCTGAGAAGGTGAACACCTATAGCATACACACTAATGACAACAAGCCATAGGGCCGTGCTCATCCCCCTTCCTGCTCTTACTGAGGCAGAGACCCTCACACAGCCCAGGGGTGGGGGACGCGGGGTGGGGGGTGGTCTCCTGCCCCTTCAGGCCGGGGCTGCGGGCAGCCTGGGCTGACCCCAGAGCTCTCCCTGCTCCCTCAACCATAATACCTCAAATACATGCGTGCGTGAAGGTCTTGCCACCTTCAAATCACCGTGCACGGATGTCAGGGGTTGGGGTGAGCACTTTGCCTAGCACTCCCCCGCACATTGTGCGACAAGCGCCCCATGAGGAAGGCAGTGTGATCCCCATTTCACAGGGGACAAAATAGCCTCCGTCAAGATTAATGACCCGGCCAAGGTCACCAGGGCTTGGACCCAGGTCCACTGGCTCCCAGGTCAGTAGAATGACGCATTCTTGCCGCCGCTCCGTGTCCGGGCTCCTCTCGAGCACAGGCTTGTGTTCTTCTTGGCTACTCCCCTGAAGAACAAAAATTGAATCCCTGAGTGAGGATTGGGGCCAGGGCCCCAGAGTCCAGGGTCCCCGGGTGATAGATGCATAAGAGAAGAAGGCGGTCCTAGGGCAGCCTCCCAGCCCCCTCACCATCAAACCCCAGTTTGTGGGGACAGCTCGGGCTGGGTACGCCAAGGGCGGAATAGCAGGACTGAATCCTCAGAGCCAAACAGCCTATAAGGACGGAAGCTGAGGACAGGGACCCCATTCCTCCCTGCCTTCCCCACCCCACCCCTGGCATCGGGCGCTTCTGCTTCTAGGGTCTCTCTAGGTTCTGCTTCTGTTTCCCTCAACGTCTCCCCCTTGGGGATCCGGGCCTCCCAGCTCCGGTCACAGTCCCTCATCCCTAGAGTTCTGTTAATCTTGTCTCCCTGTTCCCCGGCTCTCTGCCTCCTCCTCTGTGTCTCCACCCTATCTTGGGGCGTCCCCCAGGACTCTCGAGTACCAGGCAGTGTCATCCCAGAATTCCCGTTTCTCTCCATATCTGTGTGTCGCCCCCCCACCCCCCCATCTTGCATCTCTGAGTCTCCACAGAGCCTCCCCATCCTGGCAGTTCCTCTCTTGTGTCTCTCCTCTCTCTATCTCCCCTGCACGTCCATCTCCCTGTGCCTGCCCCATGTCTGTTACCCACCGACAGCGTGCTCACTGTCCCCACATCTCCCCCACCGTCTCCCCTTCCTCTCCAGCCCCCGTTGGTGGGCATCTCTCCTCTCCCCATGGCACTCTCTCCTGGGTCTCCCTGTCTCCCAGTTTCTTGGACAGGGTGGAGGGCAGGAGGGTGGGGGAGGCAGAATTGCTGTTGCTGGGGGCTCATTAGGTGGAGATTGGTTTTTAATCAGCACCATGGCAATGATGATGCAAGAACTGAGATGCCACCTGATCCCCTGCCCCTCAGCCCCCCTCCCCAAGCCTCCTTTCCCCTCCAGCTCAGCCCATCTGCTGGCGCCCGGGCACCTGTCTGGGCCTGCCCAGGTGGGAGTCGGCACCTCCCAGACCTGGGGGTGAGGAGGGGCGGGGGACCTTGGGGAGGGATGATAGGACTCTCCTTAGGGAATGCCTCACCCTGGAGAAAGCCCAGAAAAGGTTGATCAGCAGCAGGGAAATGGCAAATGCCTCCAACAGCCTGCAGGGGGGGCGCGCTCCGACGAAGGTCTGGGCCCTTCAAGCAGTAACTCAATCTCCATGGCAACCTAAGAAGCAGCTATAATCAACCCCATTTTACAGAAAAGGAAGGCTGAGGCTCCAGAGGTTAAGTGACTTGTCCGAGATCACACAGCCGCCAGGGCATGCTTCATGGTAGCGCACTGTCTGTGCAGGGCTCCCAGCGTGGCGCATCCGGCTGCCCGCAAAGGCTCCAGGAAGACACCCAGCAGTTGGGTGGCAGAGAGAACCAGACACAGAAACCCAGCGCACTGCCTCTCTGTGCTTCCCTTGGTCGCAGCTCCTGCCACCCTGCAGCAGACACACACACACACGCGTGCGCACGCTCAGACACACGTGCACACACGGGCTGGAGGCCGCTGAGCTACCCGCGTGAACGGAATCAACGTCTGTCTGCATCTAGTTCTGTATCTACTGCTCATTTGCTGCCGGGCACACGCCCAGCCGCCCAGGTTGCCCTGCCTACTCCCGCGTCCTTCCTCCGCCTTTAGCCCTTCCTTTCCTCCCAGGGGCCCCTAATTCCCAGTGGGTCAGCTTAGAGAAACTCCTCGTGGGCTCTGGGTCGGGAATCTGACCTCACTCCTCTTGGCGACGAGGTGGGTGGGAGGACGAGGGCCAGGATAGAGGGTGTGGGGTGACTGAGTCCCAGGATGATGAGGGCAGGGCCTGAACCGGAGTCCCAGGCAGCCTGCCCAGGGGTCCGCTGGGCCCCAGCCTTATGAAGGATGAGAGCTCGGTGACGGCAAGAACTCTGGGGTCCTCTTGTGTGTTTTAGTGCTGTCCACTTGCACTTTTCTAGATTTCCCTGTTAGTACCTTGGAGAGCCTTCTTCCCAGGAGAAAGGACACAGGGGAAGGGGCTGTCAAAGTCACAGTGGGACCCGGAATAGGACCATGGCCCTTAAACCTGGCATGCTGGGGGCCTCTGTCCTTGCCGCCTCCGGTGGGGAAGACTGAGGGGGTTCATCTGTGATCCTGCCCTGGCTTTCGCCCCAGCCCCACCCCTTCCCCCGGCTCTCCATTTCTTGCTTATGAAATATGCATGGAGAACAGATGTCCCTGCTCCCCTACTCCCTGCCCCCCCCAGGGCCAGCCCCCACCCCCAGCTCCCGGGAGGTGAGCTGGGGGTGTTCCCAGTTCCCTCTGCCAATGGCTGCCTGGCCTGGCTGTTTAATATTGATGAGGGGGGGGCCTGGGCCAGCCAATGGAGAGCTGGGGGTGTGTGTGTGTATCTCCATATATATACATAGGGCTGGGCCAGCTCAGGTGTGTATGTTTGTGTGTGTGTCTATGTGTGTGCGTGCGTGCCCCTGGCCCCAGTACCTGGCCAAGCCCACCTCCTCCACCTGGGCCCTATATCCTCACCATGTGTGTCCCTCTCATCGGCCCTGGAGCCTGTGCAGCCACGCCACACTGCTGTCCCCGAGAGCTCTAGAAAGCTGGTCACTAACTTTGCAGACGGATGAGCTCTGAGCAGCCAGAGGAGACTGGGGCTGTCAACGCTGCCCCCTGTCCTGCCAGCGTGGATCCCCTCACAGGGTCTTCCTAGGTAAAGGGAGAACTGTGGGCTGGGGAGGGGTGGGTGTGTCCGTTGCACTTTGCCTCAGGTCCCCTCCCGGAGCCTCCCTCTAGATCCTCTCTCCTGTGTCCCTGCGCTTCCCTCTTCCCCATTCCTCCCCTTGGGCTCTTTGTGCCTGTCTGTTCTCAATCGGGTTGAGCATGGCAGAAGTGGGGCTGGCGGTCCTACCCCAGATGCTTGGGATTGCTGCTCTCCCTCATCCTTGGAGCCTGGAACTTTGTGACCAGAAGTGGATTTGGGGTGAGGACTGCAGGGGTAAATAGAAGCCACTGCCAGGACTGGGGCTGGGGAGGATGGCCGGTCAGGTGAGGTGGCACAGGGATCAGACTGGGAGCATACGGAGGGGACGGCAGGGGAGGGCAGAGTGGTCAGGGCTGAAGGACCACGGGCACGGGGCAGAGGAGGAACGGGGCTGTGTCAGATGTGCTTGGAGGAACCCGCAGCTGAACTTCTGAAGCCCGGGGTGGGGAATCCGGGCAGTAACTAGGTACCGGAAGGTGCTGACTTCGGGGCCTCCCATGCTCTTGCCACCCCTCTTGTTCCTTTGGAGCCC
Source organism: Ursus americanus (assembly GCF_024610735.1). Lineage (NCBI taxonomy): Eukaryota > Metazoa > Chordata > Mammalia > Carnivora > Ursidae > Ursus > Ursus americanus. Next base: position 45,318,768 of record NC_142128.1, read on the forward strand.
GGCATGTGGAGTGCTTTCTAAATTTCAGCACTGACCCCCTTCTGTTTTGTGTGATGGTTGTGTGTGTGTGTCTATCAGAAGTGGAGACCCTTGCATCTGCCACCCCCTAGCGCTTAGTAACTATTTGTCACCTACCCCTGAGCCTGTCTTCCCTGCAGTGCGGTGGGGCAAGGGGGGGGTGGTCCTGACTCCTGGGAGGAGGTCCATCGGGCAGGAGAACCAGGCTGGTGAGAAAGGGAAGGAGCTTCAGTGCTTCTGTTTCTGGTGGTTCGGTCCCGCTGAGCTCATAGTGAGCGGCCCCCTCTTCCCCCTTAACACTCCTCCCAAGCCAAGCCTTTCCCAGACCTTTCCCTCCTGCCTCACCCTGACCTCCTCTGGTCCCAGGGACAACCCGACCGTAGCCAAGTCCCATAATGATGTCCCCAAGAAGCTGTCCATGTCCCCCCTGCAGGCCACATCTGGGCGGGTGGTGGGCTGTGGGAGGACTCCGGAGTGGGAGGCTGATGATGATCCCTTTCCCTCTTCTTCTTTGTGGAGTCACCAAAAACGCCAGGGAATGGTACCGCCTCCCCCCCACCCCTGGCTGAGGGTGTTGGGGACTGAGCTAGAGGCAGGCCCTTGTCCTGAGCAGGGCCATCGTGGTCAGAAGAGATACCACCCCCCCACTCTAGTGGACAGGGCGGTAGGATCGGGTGTCTGCGGGGGTCATGCTGGGGGGGGGCAGGGACTGAGCAGGGGCAGCTGTGCCGAGCCCCATATGTCCCAGTCCACTCTACAATGGGCGATCTGCGTGTGTATCCCCTCCCCCCAGAGAGGCAGCAAGGCTGGAGAGGGGCCCTGGGAGGGAGGAGATGGCAAGACCAAGGCTTGTAGCTCTCCCGACATGACTGGGGAGGCTTTCAAGTCTCAGTCAACCTCTCTTGAAGCAGGGACTGCAGTCTTGCTCAGTTTTTTTTTTCTTTTTATTATTATAAAATATTTTTTATTATGGTTAAAAAAACACATAACACAAAATTCACCATTTTAAGTGTACAGGTCAGTAGTGCGGAGTATGCTCACGCGGTGAAACGGCTCTCCAGAAGTTCTTCATCTTTCAAACCTGAAACGCTACGCCCTTTGAACGACACGTCCCCTTTCCCCCACTTCCCCCAGGCCCTGGCAACTGCCACTGTACTTTCTGTTTCCGTAAAGTTGGCTGCTTAGATCCCTCGTATAAGTGGGATCATACAGTATCGGACTTTTTGTGCCAGGCTTATTTCCTTTAGTGTAATGTCCTCAAGTTTCGTCTAAGCTACAGCACGTGATAAGATTTCCCTCCTTTTTAAGGCCAAATAATATTCCACTGACCGTATGTGCCACTTCTTCAGCCGGCCAGCAGTCCACGCACGTCTGGCTTGTGTCCATATGTTCGTTATTGGGACTAGTGCTACAGAGAACACGGGAGTGCAGAGATCTCTTCGAGGTCCTGATTTCAATTTTGGGGGCCTATCACCCAGAAATGGGAGTGCTAGATCATCTGGTAGTTCTATTTTTAATTTTGGGGGGAGGACACCTCCATTAGATTTTCTTTCATGGTTGCACCGTTTTGCAATCCAACCCACACACCAACAGGGCACAAGGGACTCAGTTTCTCCACATCCTCACCAACACCTGTTATTTTGTGTTGTTTTTGTTTTGACAGTAGCCGTCTTCTCTGGGGGTGAGGTTTTAGCTTATTGTGGTTTTGATTTGCTTTTCTCTGATGATGAGTGATGTGGGGCATCTTTTCATGCCTGCTGGCCATCTGCATGTCATCTTTGGAGAAATGTCTGTTCAAGTTCTTTGCCCATTTTTTAATTGAGTGATCTGATGTTTTGTTGTTGCCGGAGTTCTTTATAATATTCTGGATAGTCACCCCCCCCCCATCAGCTGTATGATTTGCATGTATTTTCTCCCCCAGCTTGCCTTTTCACTCTTCTGATTGTGCTCTTTGACTTACAAAATTTTCAAGTTCGACGTAGTCCCATTTGTCCTTTTTTGCTTTGTTGCCTTCCCTTTGGCATTACATCCAAGAAATCACTGACTGCCGAGTCCAATGTCATAAAGCTTTCCCCCGTGTTTTCTTCTAGGAGCTGTCTAGTTTTAGGTCTTTAATCCTCCCGCTGGGTTATATCCTGCACCCCCCTCCACCAGTGCGCCCCCTCCTCTCCTCCTTTCCTGTTGCTCCTTTCCCAGGTTCTCTTTCCTTCTCACCATCTTTCCTCCTACTCGTGCATGCCTGTCCACCTGCCTGTGTCTCCCAGATAGCCACCCCTCCCCATGTTTCTGCTGTTCTCCCCCCCGACCCTTATAGTACCTCCCTGCTCCCCACGCATCTCCCATCTCCGACCTTCCTCTTGCCCTCCCCATTTCCGAGCTGTCCCCTAATCCCTCCCTCCGCCCCAATTTCCCCTTCTCTCCTCCAGGTTCGGGACTGGAACCCTGACCATGGGACCTTGAAGTGGCTCTGACCTCCTCAGCTCAGTGGCAGACCCCACTCCCCCGGGCCCTTCCTGCCCCTCCCACAACCAGCTTGCAGGCTCCCAGAGGGAGGGGTGGGGAGGGGACCCTGATCTCACAGGGCAGGGGGCTTCCATCATGATGCTCAACTCAGACACGGTGGAGCTGGACCTGCCTCCCACCCACTCCGAGACCGAGTCAGGCTTCAGCGACTGTGGGGGCGGGGCGGGCCCCGACGGGGCTGGGCCTGGGGGTCCCGGAGGGGGCCAGGCCCGGGGCCTGGAGCCGGGAGAGCCCGGCCGGAAAGACCCGCAGCACCTGAGCCGAGAGGAGCGGCGGCGCCGGCGCCGGGCCACGGCCAAGTACCGCACGGCCCACGCCACGCGGGAGCGAATCCGCGTGGAAGCCTTCAACCTGGCCTTCGCCGAGCTGCGCAAGCTGCTGCCCACGCTGCCCCCCGACAAGAAGCTGTCCAAGATCGAGATCCTGCGCCTGGCCATCTGCTACATCTCCTACCTGAACCACGTGCTGGACGTCTGACGCGGCCTGTCTCCGGCCTCGCGGGGGTCCCCCGGCCCCTCCTCCCCGCCCCTGCACTCCGGCAAGGAGTCCCGCAGGCCCCGGGGGCAGGCAGGGTGCCCCCCCACCGCAGGTGCCGGCTGGCTGGTGGCTGGCGTGAGCCCGACCTCCTCTTACCGACCGCCCCCCGAGGGCGATTCTCGTGTACCTCCCACCGTTTGTGGTTGGGGCCCAGCTGGTCAGAAATGTTTGCCTGGGTGGTCGGTGCACAGTCCTTGCTGGGGTTCCTAAGCCGTCCCCCTAGCTCTCTCGAAGGCTGCTGCCTCTTCTACCCCTACGACCAAATTTTCGGAGACCCCAGACTCTTGTCTCTGTCTCCCATTCTCTTTCCAGCTTCTGCTGTCGAGGGAAGGAGAAGCATCGGCTGGGGAAGGGGAAGCCCGGGCTCGGGGTGAAGGGGGGCTTCTTCTCAGACATCCCGCCTAGAGCTGCGGGGCAGAGGGGATGGGCAGGCAGGGGTCTCCTGAGACAGCTCCTGCCAGGGGAGTCTTAGTAGCCGGGAATCACGGAAAAACTCTTCCTGTTTTCTCTCTCTTTCCTGAGGCTCCGCACAGACAGACCTCGGATCTTACTTGGTAGTGAGTGCCTTGCCCCCTCTGAGCTCCCTGTCCCTCCCACCCAGCCTCCCAATTTTCTCCCTCCCTGTGCGCAGCTGGAGAAAGGGAAACCTAGATCCTGGAGGAGGGCATGCTGGCCCCAGACTCAGCCCAGAGAATCAGCAGAGGGCCCAGGCAGTGGGTGAGCCAGGTCTCACATCTGCTTCCTCCGTCCCAGCCCACTGGGAAAATGTGCAAAACCCACCCGCCTTCCTCCCTCAGATGCCCGGGAAGGCTCTGTTACTGCCCTCTGGGAATGCTCAGCTCTCTGGGACCTAGGGCCAGTTCATTACAGATATATGTTTTCTCCTTCCTTAAGCTTGCCTTCAGCAAGGGAAGACAACCCCCCACCCCGCTCCCCACTCCCAGGCTCTCTGCACCCCCCTGCCATGTTGCTTAGCCCCCTCTGCTCACTGCAGCCCAGAGTCAGCCGTGGAATGAAGCGCCAGAGGGAGGGTGCAGAAGAAGTGAGCTCACTGCCCTTCCTGTGTTCCCTCTTCCCCCACACCAGGCTCCGCACTCTACAAGGATATTATTTATTTACGTATTTATTTATTTATTTATTCATCTATTTATTTACTTATTTATTTATAAATATTACTATTTATTGCCGAGTTGTGCACTTTGGGGTAGAGCGAGGGGGCTCCTGGCAGTCCTAGCTGGGTCTCTCTTGCTTCCTCCCTGGTTACTCCTTTCCCTTTCTTACTCCTTCTGCAAACTCCAGGTGTGTGTGGGGATCCTCTCTGCTCACCACACCCATATCCCTTCCTCAGATCCATCTGTTCGGACACCCAGTCCTCTGGGATGGTGCCCTTCCCCCAGCTCCAGGGCTCCTGGACCCTTCTGTAGCTCTCTCCATCCCCAGACAGTTGCACCCCAGTCCTGCCTGCCTCTTTTCTCTCTCTAGCTCTCTCCCATGACCTCTCACTTCTTCCTAATACCCCCAATAGTGGGCCCTTGGGGTCTGCGTCCTGTGTCCTGTGTGTGATCTCCTCCCATTGCATTTCTGATTTCATATGAAAAGAAAAATTAAAGTGACCTCGTTCTAGCACCAGGTATGGTTGTGGATCATTCAATTGGGTTGAGAAGCTGGCCTAGGCACGGAGGGTCCTAGGCTTTGAAGGCTCTTCTGATGGGGCTATGAGAGCTCAGGGGGTACACAAAGAGAGAGAGAGGGAGGGGCCACAGAGTAAAGAAGTGCAGGAAGGGTATAACACACAGGTCCCAGACCTCCCCACCGAGAGTCCCATGTACCTTCATCTTGGTATTCATTGAGTGACACTTTCTGACCCCTCTGATATTGTGCTTCTGCTCTGCTCTCTATGGGCCTGAGGAAGAGCTCAAGTTCCCAGTGGAACCCAAGTAACACATGCGTCTGTAGGTCCATACTGCTGAGAAAAGACGTGACATAAAGTCTGTCTCTCCTCAGGGTTGTCTCTGATCTGGCTCGGTATTCATTGCAATTTGTTCTTGGCCCACTTAGTGTTTCCCGACCTGAAGATAAGGGGGAGAACGTAATGGAGGACCTGGGACTCAGAGAGGACTAGGGAAAGGGATAAAAAGGAGCTCTGAAAGAATATCAAAGCAATCCTGGAAGAGACCCTACAATCAACTTCTAGATGAGGACACTAAAGCCCAGAGAGGAGGAGGGCTTTGCCCAAGGTCACACAGCTAGTCAGGGGCAGAAATAAAGTTCAAACCTAGGTTTTTTATGTCCTGTCCTGCCAACACCCTGCTTCCCTGAAAGGATCCAGCCTGCCAGGTGAGATTCTGTGGACCTCATATTTTAACAAGAACCCCGATAAGCCAGAGAGTATTCAGTTTTGTGGCCAAGAAGGCAAAAGCTCTGGAAACAACTTTACAGAAGGAATTGCTGAAAAACTGAGGCTCTGTGTCTTCACCAGAGCAGAGTCTGGGGCAATGTGGTCCTTATCTTCAAATATTGAGAGAAGAAACAAAAACAGACATGCTGGGTGGCCCCAGGGAAGCAGAATCAGAACCAGTAGAGGGAAGTTATAGGAAATAGATTTTAACTATAAGAAAAACCTTCCAACACCTGGAGCTGTCCAGCAACGGAAGTGCCTGCCTCGAAGAGGAGGAATCCTCATGGACCGGCTGGAGCATGGACCACAGGCAGAAACCAGTGAGTCCACTCCTGCCTCCGTGGAACATTGGAGGCTTTCCAAACTGGAGGTCCTCTGGGAAGTCTGAAGGCAAGCAATGGGAGGGAAATGCTGAGACATGTCCAGACTCTGAAGGTGCTATTTTCATCCCTGACATAAACAGCAAGAGGGGTTTAAATTAGACTGAGGGAGAACCCCCCCCCACACACACACATTTTCCCTTCCCCATTTGCATTAGCTGAAATGTGCTCTGCCCAGAGCCTGGCAAGAGGGAGAGCTGAAGAGAGACCAGGGAGAATCTGAGGATTCTAGGGCAAGAGCCGGAAGGGAGCGCAGCAGGCCCCGAATCCAACACCTTTGTTTTGACGGCAGGCGTGCTCAGTCCACAAAGGCCCTGTGACTCATTCACCTCGGTGGACAGGGGTTAGAACCTGTGTCCTCCATTCCTGGCCCTGGAGCTTGGTGCCTTCCTCCGCACCGCAGCCGCGGCCCCCTGGTCACTTCGCCGGGCTGGAAAGCAGAAGGGGTTACTGGGCCCCTCTGCTCAGGGATCCCTCGGGGCCCGGGGGTGGGGAGAGGGGGCAGCTGCAGCTGCTCTGCCAGCTCCAAATTTCTTCAGATAATCAATTGGCCTCGGCTGCCGCTCTGCTCCACAGGACCAGGACCAGAGAAGCTGGAGGTGGGGAGTGGGAGGGGGAAGGGGGCAGGGGGCCAGGCGCTGGGAGAGGGGACTCTCTGGGAGACCCAAGTCCCCAGGCTGAAGATTGAGGGAAAGTGGGAGCTCGGGGCTAACACCCAGAGAGGGAGGGAGGGAATGTTAGAAGAAGAGGCATCTGGGGCCCTCATTCCACATCCTCCAAAACCCAGCAGGTGGGCCAGTGGGATGGGTGAAGGGCAGGGGGGGCACCAGGCGAGTGGGACTCGAGAACCTCACCCCACCTTTTTCTCCTCCAGCCCCTTCCCACCCCTGCCAACCCCTTCCCAGAGGTCCATGCCCTCCTAGTTCCGCAGGCCCTGACCTGCCAGCGCTCTGTCCCTTTCTCAGCCAACCCCACCCCTGGTGGCAGGCCCCAGGGGCTTGAAAGTGGAGGGGAGGCTCTTAGCCACTCCTCCCCCTTCACACACACACACACACACACACACACACACACACACACACACACTCTGTAGGCTGCTGGGCATATGGCCCCTTTGTGCCACACAATGGAGGCCCTGCCTATGCCCCTTTCCAGGCTGGGCATGGGGGCTCCTCTCCCTCCTCTCGACCATCGACCATCTCGCTTCCATCTCTATCCCCACTGCAGGGCCTGCCCTGCTTCCTCTTCTTCCCCTAGCTGGACCTCCCCTTTCCTCCATCGTTCTGCATCTGGCTTGCTCGCTTGCGTCCTTTCCTGAGCTCCTGCAGTCTGGGCAAAGCTTGTGTACAGAAGAAAGAAGCTGACAGAAGGCCTGTCCTCTCGAAGGCTGGTCTGGGGAGGGACGAAGAATGCAAGCAGAGAGGCAGTGGGGGAGAAGGGAGGCAGTGTGTGGCAGCAACCACAGTGTTGGGCTGGAGGGGACAGAGAGCTCACAACTAGCAGCCAGAGGACCTGAGTCCAAGCTCCATATCCACCTTCAGTCTTGGTCCCATAACAAGCAAACTGCATATCCTCCCTGGGTCTCAGGTTCCTCACCTGTAAAACAGGGAATATATTAAGACCTGCCTCACAGGGGTGTTCTGAGGATGAAATGAGATCATCCTGGCAGCGTTCAGCGTGTTAAATGACCACTAAATGGCACGGTAAGGGGCAGTTAGTAGCAGGGCCAACCTGTCCTGTTGTACAGTTTGTGCACTGTACAAGGTGCCAGGCCAAGGCAGTGGAGGGCCTGACATCTAGCTAGAGCCACCCATCATGCCACTGGTGCCAGTGAGGGTGCAGCGTGCCCCGAGAGGGAGCCCTGGAACCAACCCCTCGTGTGGGGTCCCGGGCACGAACTTACAGGAGTCCAACCGAAAACTCAGAGTCCTGACAACCTTGGAAACCAAGACAGTGGGAGGGGACGCGAGGCTGGGGGGGGGGCATCCCCGAAGGGGAGCTCCCTTGGCTCAGTCTTCTCTGGAACGTGGGGAAAAGCCGAACTATGAAACCTGCTACACCCATCAAGGAGACACTGCCGCTGAGAAGAGGGGGGCTTAGAAGCAGAAGAGGAGGCAGAGCTGGGCAGGGTGGGTAGAGATCAGAACGCGGTGTGGGTGGAAGGACCCCGGGCTCTTGCTCCTCCTCCCGGGTCCCCACTCAAGCAAGTTTTCCGGAGCCGCTCCGATGATCGCTTGTTGAACACTGCCCCCTGCCGGCCTCCAGCAGAGCCGCCTCTCTTCCCTCTCGGGCTGGGAGCGGCCACCGAACTGGGAGGGGTCGGCCCCGACGGGGACAAAGGGTGCCAGAGCTGTGGTGGGAGCTGCAATCCAGAATTCTGTTCTTGTCAGAGTTTCTGGAAGGTGAATGGGGGTGGTTGCTGACTGGGGATGACCAGGGTCTAGAATTCGTGGGCGTTTCATTTAGATATGTTAATGCTGTATCATTTCTGGATGGATTTTTTCCTGCCTGTGTCCATTTCACTTGTTGTGTGTCCGTGTGTGTGTGTCCGTGTGTCCGTGTGTGTGTGTGTGTGTGTGTGTGTGTGTGTGTTCTGTCTCTGGGGTGCTCGCCTGCTTCTGTGCTGCCGTCTGTGCGAACACGTGTGTGCTTCTTTCTATGCCCTTTTTTACGTGAGAGTCTCAGTGTTGGCTTTCAGGTCTGGGGATGAGCTGGAAGTGGCTTTATTTCCTCTCCTTCCCTCCACTGTAGACCTCTGCCTTCCACCAGCCACAAGGCCCCCTGCAGGTGACAGTCTTTTGGTGGCTCCTGCCGCATTGGGACCAAGCTCAGAGCCTTGCTCTGGCTTTACCCGGCATTCTTTTTTTTTAAATAATAATATTTTTTTATTATGTTAGTCACCATACAGTACATCCCTGGTTTTTGATGTAAAGTTCAATGATTCATTAGTTGCGTATAACACCCACTGCACCATGCAATACATGCCCTCCTTACTACCCATCACCAGCCTATCCCATTCCCCCACCCCCACCCCTCTGAAGCCCTCAGTTTGTTTCTCAGAGTCCATAGTCTCTCATGCTTCATTCCCCTTTCTGATTACCTCCCCTTCTTTATCCCTTTCTTCTCCTGCTGATCTTCCTACTTCTTATGTTCCATAGATGAGTGAAACCATATGATAATTGTCTTTCTCTGCTTAACTTATTTCACTTAGCATTATCTCCTCCAGTGCCGTCCATGTTGCAGCAAATGTTGAGAAATTGTTCTTTCTGATAGCTGAGTAATATTCCATTGTATATATGGACCATATCTTCTTAATCCAGTCATCTGTTGAAGGGCATCTTGGCTCCTTCCACGATTTAGCTATTGTGGACAGAGCTGCTATGAACATTGGGGTGCATATTGGCCCTTCTCTTCACTACGTCTGTATCTTTGGGGTAAATACCCAGCAGTGCAATGGCTGGGTCATAGGGTAGCTCAATTTTTAACTTTTTAAGGGACCTCCACACTGTTTTCCAGAGTGGCTGTGCCAACTTGCATTCCCACCAACAATGTAGGAGGGATCCCCTTTCTCCACATCCTCTCCAACAATTGTTGAGCCTCCTAAGCGGGGCCTCGGGCTTGATGCCCGAGTGAGTGGAGAGGCCTGGGAGGGCTCTGAGCCCAGAGCCACCGACCTCCCTTTTGTCCTTATTAGCACGGAAACTCCAGCCTTCTCCTTTCGTACCCTTCTGGCTGTCTCCTTCAGTGTCAGTCCCCTTTTCCTCAATGCACTGTACATTTATGGAATAGCCTGTGTGGGCCAGACACTGCTCTAGGTTCTGAAATACCAGGCTGTCGACTGGGAGTGGGTGTGGGGAGACAGACGTGTGAACACACCAGTCTCCTGAGAGTGAAAAGCACATGCAAGGACTTGAGTCATGCCAAGGGGACGGATGGACTCGGAGGCGGTGATGGTGAGGGAGGGAGCAGGTCACATCCGTGCTGGCTTTTGAAAACCCACAGGGGTTTGCCAGGTGCTTCCAGACAGTTCTGTGATGGGCTGCCAAGACCTGCTTCACAAATCCCCTCCTTCTCCGGCCAGAGGCACTCCCTCCCCCAGCTGCAGGAGCGGAGACTCGCTGCCCAGTGCTCTTCGGGAATTGCCTTTGGAGGAAGACAGCTGCTGTGTGTGAGGTTGTGCTCCCTCCCCAGGGCAGTCTGCATGCAAGGACTGGTGGGTGGGGTTACAGAGCCCATGTCCAGGGGCAGCCAAGAAGGGCCGGCTCTGCTTGAGAACTCCTCCCCCGCCATGTGATGGCCAGACCGTCGCATTTCCCCTCCCCGCTTTGCTCCCTCCAGCTTCTCTTACACCTGACAGGTGCTCCCAAGAGCGCACCTAAGAGGGCTCTCCTGCCTAAGAATCCGTTTCCCAGAGAACCCTGCCAAGCCGGGATATTCCAGGTAGAAAGCACTGTAAGTATAAGGCATGGAGGCCCAAGGAGGCTTCGTGAGCAAGAGCGCCCTCTAACCAGTGTGGTTTGTTGGGACATAAAATGCAAGGGGCTAGTGGGACAGGAGGGTGGTGGAGAGTGACCTGGAGAGGTAAGCACGGGTGGGTCAGGCAAGGTCCCCGCGTCATGCTCCTATGTGGCCACGTAGCAGAGGGAAACCGGTAGCTGTTCCCTGATAGGGCAGAGAAACACCATCAGGTGGACATTGTAGACACGTCACTGTAAGAGTAGTTGCGGAGAGAGACGAGCTAGGGCTCAGATCTGTGCGGGAGCAGCTGCAGCAGGCTATGGCAAGGTCACAGGCAAGGTCAGCGAGCGAAGACAAGAGTCTGCATTGAAGCAGTGGCAGAGGGAGGGGATAGAGAAGAGAGGACAGACTGAGGAAAGCTATTTAAACTAGATTCAGAAGGGCAGGGTGATGGATTAAACATAGCGGGCTAGTGGTGAGCCCCCAGGGGTCTGGCGTGGGAGCCTGGCTGGACAGAGGTGCTCCCTTCCAAAATAGACCGACCACAGAGGAGGAGAGACGTGCAGGGAATTGTGGGGGCCATGGTGGCCGTGGCAGGGGCATTCCGAGGAGAGTGGGACAAACGCATGGGGGAGCCTTCCCGTGGTGTCGTCCGGAAGGAAGTTGCTCTCTGGGTTTTTGCCCAACAGCTGGACCTCTTTACCAGGATGTCTCCTGAAAATCTGCCACTCCATATACCCCAGACAGGCCTCCCTTTCTCTCCTCCCTCAACCCCACTTTTCCCTGGGTGTTCCTCACGTGAATGAGTGGCACCCCCCTCATTCAGTGGCCCTGGCTGTCATGCTTCTGTCCCTCCCGCACTATCTCTGATGAGGAAACAGATGCTCGGAGATTTCAAGGAATTCAACCCCACCGCTACAGCCTTACCCCAATGTTAATGCATAACAGTGTTCAATAAATGATGGTTATATTAGGATGATTATTGCTTTTATTACCTTCCTCTTCAATTTGCTGAGATCAATCCACCCCTTCCATTTTATTTTATTTTTTTATTTTTAAAAATCTTTTTAAAGATTTTATTTATTTTTTATTTTTTTTAAAGATTTCACTTATTTATTCGACAGAGATAGAGACAGCCAGCGAGAGAGGGAACACAAGCAGGGGGAGTGGGAGAGGAAGAAGCAGGCTCCCAGCGGAGGAGCCTGATGTGGGGCTCGATCCCATAACGCCGGGATCACGCCCTGAGCCGAAGGCAGACGCTTAACCGCTGTGCCACCCAGGCGCCCCTAAAGATTTTATTTTTAAGTAATCTCTACACCCGACATGGGGCTGGAAATCACAAGCCAAAGATCAAGAGTCGCACGCTCTACCGGCTGAGCCGGCCAGGTGCCCCACCACCTGCTACCATTTTACCTTGAGAATATGTATTTGTTCATATATTCTAGCCCATTTGACATTTCCGATGGGGTTCTCATAAGTTATTTCGCTCCAGAAGCCTTGTCTTATCTTTTCACTTAACTGGAAACCATAGAATTTCTTATTTTATCTATCTATCTATCTATCTATCTATCTATCTATCTATCTATCATCTATCTATCATCTATCTATCTATCTATCTATCTATCTATCTATCTATCTATCATCTATCTATTTATTTTGAGAGGGAGAGAGAGAGACCTGGATTTCTCATTTTATTTATTTTTTAAATTTTATTTATTTTTTAAAAAAGACTTTAAGTATTTATTTGACAGAGAGAGAGAGAGAGCACAAGCGGGGGAAGCAGGAGAGGGAGAAACAGACTCCCCACTGAGCAAGAAGCCACAAGCGGGACTCGATCCCAGGACCTCAGGATCATGGCCTGAGCCAAAGGCAGATGCTCAACCGACTGAGCCACCCAGGCACCCCAGATTTCTTATTTCAAAAAAGTGTTTCAAAAAGTACCAAAGTAGGGGCGCCTGGGTAGCGCAGTCGTTAAAGCGTCTGCCTTGGGCTCAGGGCGTGATCCTGGCGTTCCGGGATCGAGTCCCACATTGGGCTCCTCTGCTGGGAGCCTGCTTCTTCCTCTCTCACTAGCCTGCTGTGTTCCCTCTCTCGCTGGCTGTCTCTCTGTCACATAAATAAATAAAATCTTTTAAAAAAACAAAACAAAAACAAAAACAAAAAGTACCAAAGTAAGATATGCCTATCGTAACACCTTCAAATGACACTAAATTGCATAGAATTAAGGAGCCCCTGGGTGGTTCAGTCAGTTAAGCATCCAACTCAGCTCAGGTGTTGATCTCAGGGTCGTGAGTTCAAGCCCAGCATTGGGCTCCATGCTGTGTGTGGAGCCTACTTAAAAAAAAAAAAAAAAAAAGCAAATGTATGACCCCTACATACTAATTGTGTAGGTATGAATTGCACATCCCTCCCCGAAAGTAATTCGTATTAACCATTTAGTCTGTATCCTTTCAGACTTTACACATTGCCTATATGTATAAATGTATAAATGCATGCATTTAAAATTATATTGTGCATTTACCATCAGACTTTGTTTAACTTAATTTGTATTGCTACTTACTTTTTCTTTAATGATATAGTATAAACACCTTTTTATATCTGTGCATATAGACTAACTTCACTTTTTAAACTTCTCCATAGGACATACGTATTATAATTCATACAACCGTCCTCCTGCTGATGGACATTTAGGTTAATTCCAATCTTTTGTTGGGAATAATGCTGCCGTGTACCTCACTGTTCTGTGCGTATTTATTTGTGCACGTATGTGAGCATTTTTGGAGGGTAGATTCTTAGTAACGGAACTGCAGGATTAAAGAGAATATACCTTTAATTTTTTTTTAAAGATTTTATTTATTTGACAGAGAGAGAGAGAGAACACATGCAGGGGGAGCAGCAGGCAGAGGGAGAAGAAGACTCCCCGCTGAGCAAGGAGCCCAATGCGGGGGGGGGGGGGGGGGGCGGCGGCTGGATCCCAGGACCCCGGGATCATGACCTGAGCCAAAGGCAGATGCTTAACTGATGGAGGCACCCAGGTGCCCTTCGAATTTTTCTTTTTTTTTCTTTTTTTTTTTTTTAAGATTTTATTTATTTATTTGACAGAGATAGAGACAGCCAGCGAGAGAGGGAACACAAGCAGGGGGAGTGGGAGAGGAAGAAGCAGGCTCATAGCGGAGGAGCCTGATGTGGGGCTCGATCCCATAACGCCGGGATCACGCCCTGAGCCGAAGGCAGATGCTTAACCGCTGTGCCACCCGGGCGCCCCACCCTTCGAATTTTTCTTAATTAAGGTTTTCTTTATTTGAGATTGATGATAGTTTTACGTGGTTATTAGATGCTTGTATTTCTTCTGTGAACCGCCTTTTCATATCCTTGGCCTCTTGAAAAAAACCTGCGTGATTCGTTTTCTTCATTCTATGCTACATTTTTTCTTTAAAAAATACAATGTATTTTAAGTAAAACAACGCTTTTGTGCTTTTGTTTAGCTGGTATGATCAATTAAATCCCTGTTTGTGACCCACTAAATAGTTGGTCTACACCTCCCTTTTGGCTGCCTCCTCTTTTCCCGTCCCTGCTCCCGTTCTCCTTGCCCCCCCGCCACAGGCACGCACTCCTTATTCAGTCATTTCACTCTCCTTTCGCTCCTATATCAACACATATATGCAACCCCGATAAATACACTATATTATTTTGTGTGCTTTACATTTCAGGACAATCACGTGAAATAACATCTCATTCTGTGTCTTTTCCTTTTCTTTTTTTCTTCTCCATCTCAGTCCGAAGCAGAGGGATGTGCTCCAGGAGGAGGTCCAGGTGCAAATGACGAGTTGCAATTGACCAAAATCGGGAGTTTCTGATGCTCCAAGAATCAAAACAGGAGAAGCGACAGGCCCTGTTTTCTCAGGATCTTCCTTACCCTATTTTGAATGACTCTTAGCAATGCTTACTGCGCTTAGGAATCTTCTTTCACCCTCTGTTCTAACACTGATATTATCATTGCTTTGGTGTTGGTGGTGTTTACCTTAAATGAGGTAGGAATCCAAGTTTACTTTTTCCAAATAGTTACCTGCTTGTCCTAATACCATTTATTGAACAGTCTGTCTTTTCTTTATTGAAGGAGCAGTTTTCTTTCATTTGCAATATAGTTATATATTATTTCCTTTTCTTTCTTTTCTTTTTTTTAGTTTTGAGAGTTCTTTACATAATCTAATACAAGTTCTTTATCAAATATGCAATATGCAAATATTTCCCCCAGTCTGTAACTTGTCTTTTCACTTCTTGAATGTGTCTTTTGAAAACAGAAGTTCTCAATTTTGGTAAAGTCAAATTTATCATTTTATATTTTGTGAAAACTAATAGAGGGAAACTTTATTAAAGTGGAATCCAGAAGCTAGAAGGGGGAGCCATACCACTCAATGTCAAATACCAGAAGAGTTGTCAATTACAGATACCAGCAGAAGAATCATCAATGGGAAAGAATGATCAATGACAGGTCCCAACAGGAAAAGACCTATGTTGCATCTTCTATCAGAAATCAGCCACCCCAGCAACTCAGCCAATGTGTGTCCCTCATCACCCTCAACTCTTGCTTTCCTTCCATAGACTTTGATTCAAAGCAACCTCTCCCAATCTTCTTCTTCTCTTTTTTTAAAAAACATTTTATTTATTCATTTGAGACAGAGAGAGAGAGAGAGAGAGCGAGCATGAGGGGAGGGGCAGAGAGAGTGGGAGAAGCTCTGTTAGGGAGCTGAGACTGACGTGGGGACATGGAGCTCCATCCCAGGACCCTGAGATCATGACCTGAGCAGACACTCAACCATCTGAGCCACCAGGCACCCCTCAACTTCCTTCATCTCCATAAAATAACATTCCTCTTCTTTGTTGGGCTTGTCTATGATTTTGCCATGGTTTGCATGTCCTGGGAATTTCAATTCTCTGTTATTGAATAAACCCATTTTTTTTTTTTGCTGGTAATATAACTGACTTTCATTTTTAAAATTAATGATCTTTTCTGTATTATGCCTTTAGTGTCATGTCTGAGAAATCTTTGCCTAGCTGAAAGTTGCAAAGATTTTCTCCTATGTTTTCTTCTGGAAGTTATGTTTTACATTTAATTTTGTGATCAATTTTGAGTTAATTTTTGGGTATGATGCCAGATATGGATTGATGTTCTCCTCCTCCTCTTTCTCCTCCTTATTTTATTTTATTTTATTTTATTTTTTTGACATGTAGTTATCCAACTATTCTATATTGAAAAGACTATCCCTTTTCTACTGCATTGTTTTTGTATATTTGTCAAAAATTAATTGACCATATGTATGTGGATGTATTTATGAACTCTCTATTCTATTCCACTGATCTATTTGTCTTTTTTTATGCCTATACTATACTATCTTATTTACTGTAGCTTTAAAGTAAATCTTGAATTTATACAAGTCTTTCAGCTGTATTCTTCTTTTTCAAAGTTGTTTTGGCTGCTCTAGGCCTTTTGCATTTCCATATGACACTTAGAATCAGATTGTTAATTTCAATAAACGTTGCTGTGATTTTGTTTGGGACTACATTAAATGTTTAGATCAATTGGGGGAATCGAATATTGAGTCTTCCAATCCATGGGCAATATATATCTTCCATTTATTTAGGTCTTTTTCCTTAAAAAAAAAATTTTTTTTTTTTGAGAGAGCACAAGCAGGGGTGGGGAGGGGCAGAGGGAGAGGGTGAGAGAGAATCCCTACCAGATTCTCTGCTCAGCACAGACCCAGAGGCGGGGCTCAGTCTCACAATCCTGATATCATGACCTGAGCCTGAATCAAGAGGCCAGTGCTCAACTGACTGAGCCACCCAGGTGCCCTTATTTAGGTCTTTTTTCATTTATCTGAGCAATGTTTTGTAGTTTTCAGTGCACATCTTTTGTCAGACTTATTCCTAAGTATTTTATGGTTTTTTTTATGCTATAATCAATAATATTTTTAAATTTAACTTTTGAGTGTTCATTGCTTGTGTTTCGGGTTAAATTGCGTGCCCCCAAGAGATATATTGAAGTTCTAATCTGTGGTACCTGTGAATGTAATCTTATTTGGAAGTAGGGTCTTTGCAGATACAATCAGAGTCAAGATGAGGTCATACTGCAGTTGGGTGGGTCCTCAGTCCAATATGATTGGTGTCCTTATAAGAAAGAAACTTGGACCCAGACATGCAGAGAGGAAAAACGACATAAAAGCCCACAGGGAAAAGACAGCCATGTGACAATGAAGGTAGAAACCGGTGATGCATTTACAAGCCAAGGAACACATAGATTGCCGGAAGACACCAGAAGCTAAAAGAGGCAAAGAGGGCTTCTCCCCTAGATCCTTCAGTGAGAGCATGGCCCTACCAATACGTTGGTATCAGACTTCTAGCATCCAGAACTGTAGGAGAATAAATTTCTGCTCTTTTAAGCCATCCCAACTTGTGAGACTTAGTTATGGCAGCCAAGGGAAACTAATGCAACTAGTAGGTAGGAACACAGCTGATTTCTGCATCGCGATCTTATAACCGGAAAACTCACCGAACGCAGCTATTAGATCTAGTAACTCTTTTGTAGATTCCACTGAATTTTCTTTTTTTTTTTTTTAAAGATTTTATTTATTTATTCGACAGAGATAGAGACAGCCAGCAAGAGAGGGAACACAAGCAGGGGGAGTGGGAGAGGAAGAAGCAGGCTCATAGCAGAGGAGCCTGATGTGGGGCTCGATCCCATCACGCCGGGATCACGCCCTGAGCCGAAGGCAGACGCTCAACCGCTGTGCCACCCAGGCGCCCCTCCATTGAATTTTCTGTGTAGATGATTATGTCATCTCTGAATGAAAACAATTTTACTTCATGGTACCTGGCTGGCTCAGTCAGTTAAGCGTCTGCCTTTGGCTCAGGTCATGATCCCAGATCCTGGGATCAAGCCCCACGTCAGGCTCCTGCTCGGTGGGGAGCCTGCTTCTCCCTCTCCCTCTGCTGCTCCCCCTGCTTGTGCTTTCTCTCACTCTCTGTCCTGCTCTCTGTCAAATAAATATATAAAAATAATAGAGTAAAAAACAATTTTACTTCTTCCTTTCCAATCTGGATGCCATTATTTATCTTTCTTGTCTTATTGCACTGGCCAAAGCCCCCAGTATAATGCTGAAGAACAGCGGTGAGAGCAGATATCCTTGCCTTGTTCCTGATCTTAGGAGAAAGTATTCAATCTCTTACTATGATGTTTTTTTATATGATCTTATTGTAGTTGTGTGTGTGTGTGTGTGTGTGTGTGTGTGTGTGTGTGTGTAAATGCTTTTATCTGGTTGAGGAAGTTTCCTTCTATTCTAAATTTGTTGAGAGGTTTTTTTGTTGTTGTTAAGATTTTATTTATTTATTGGACAGAGAGAGACACAGCGAGAGAGGGAACACCAGCAGGGGGAGTGGGAGAGGGAGAAGCAGGCTTCCCACTGAGCAGGGAGCCAGATGTGGAGCTTGATCCCAGGACCCTGGGATCATGACCTGAGCCGAAGGCAGATGCTTAAAGACTGAACCACCCAGGCACCCCTGTTGGGAGGTTTTATCTAAACAGAAATTTATATTGGATTTTTGTCAAATGTGTTTTTGATAGATGTTAAGATAATCATATGTTTTCTTGTCTTTTCTTTTTGTTTTTTCTTTTTTAATTGTTAGAAATGTTTTCAATGTTTCAGATGTTTCCTCCGCCTTGCATTTTTGGTCATGATGTACTCTCCTTTTTATATATAATGTTGGATTTGATTTACTAAAATGTTGTTAAGGACTTTTGCATCTGTGTTCAAATGCGACATCGGTCTAAAGTTTTCTTGTAATGTTTTTGTCTCATTCTGGTGTTAGAGTAACGTTGGCTTTGTATAATGAATTAGGACATATTTCCTATGCTTCAATTCTCTGAAAGAGTTTGTGTGAAATTGGTTTTCTTTCTTTCTTTCTTTCTTTCTTTCTTTCTTTCTTTCTTTCTTTCTTTCTTTCTTCTTAAACATTTGGTAGAATTCTCCAGTAAAGCTATTTAGGTCTGGTGTTTCCTTTGCGGGAAGGTGTTTGTTTCTTTTGTTTTGTTTTTTTTTAAAGATTTTATTTATTTATTTGAGAGAGCATGAGTGAGAGAGCACAAGCAGGGGGATTGGAGAGGCAGAGTGAGAGGGAGAAACAGATTCTCCACTGAGCAGGGAGCCCAGTATAGGGCTTGATCCCAGGACCCTGAGATCATGACAAGAGCCGAGGCAGATGTTTAATGGACTGAGCCACCCAGGTGCCCCTTTGTGGGAAGGTTATTAACTACAATTCAATCTGCTTAATAGCTATAGGGTAATTGAGGTGATCTATTTCTTCTTGAATGAGTTTGATATTTTATTATTTTCAAGGGACGTCTACATTCAACTAAGCTGTGAAATGTTTTGCATAAATTCTCCTATTATCCTTTAATATCTTTAGAATCTGTAGTGGGGGTGTCTCTTTCATTCCTGATATTAATCATTTGTGGGTTTTTTCTTGTTTGTCTGATAAGTCTGGCTAGATTTATCTATTTTTCCTAACTTCTCACAGAACCAGCTTTTGGTTCTTAATTTTCATTCAGTTCAAAAATTAAAATTTTCTCTTTGATTTCTTCTTTTACCCATGAACTATTTAGAACCGTGTTGTTTAGTTTCCAAGTATTCGGTGATTTTCCAAATATCCTTCTATTATTGACATATAATTTAATACCACTGTGGTCAGAGAATATATTTTGTATGATCTCATTTTATTTATTTATTTGTTTGTTTGTTTGTTTGTTTATTTTTAAAGATTTTCTTTTAGAGTAATCTCTACATCCAACAGGGGTCTCAAACTCATAACTCTGAGATCAAGAGTTACACGCTCTACCAACAAGCCTGCCAGGGACCCCGATCTCATTCCTTTTAAATTTACCAAGACTTCTTTTATGGCCTAAGATATGGTCTATGTTGGTAAATGTTCCACACACACTTGAAAAGAGTGTGTATCCTGCTGTTATTGAGTGGAATGTTCCATAAATGTCAGTTAGGTCAAGTTAATTGATAGTGTTGGTCAAGTCCTTTAATATCTTTACTGATTTTCTGTTCACTTGTCCTACCAATTATTGAGACGTAAGTATTGTCATTTCTGATTATAATCACATATTCATCCATTTCTCCTTACAGTTCTATCAGTTTTTGCTTCAGGTACTTTGAAGCTGTTATTAAGTACATAAGTGCCTAAAATTTGTTATGTCTTCTTTTTTTTTTTTAAGATTTTATTTTAAAGCAGGCTCTACATGCAATGTGGGGCTTGAACGTACAACAAGAGTTCCATGCTCTACCAACTCAGCCAGCCAGGTGCCCCTCAAATTATTATGTCTTCTTGATGAATTGACCTGTTTATCATTATGAAATGACCCTATTTATTCCTAGTAATACTCTTTGCCCTGAAATCTACTCTATCTAGTTTTAATATGGACATTCCAACTTTATTTTGATTAGTGGTAGCATGGTATATATTTTCCCATCCTTTTACCTTTAATTTATTCATGTCTTCATATAGTGAAAGGGATTTCTTGTAGGCACTACATAGTTAGATATTGCCTTTGCAATCCAATCTAACAAGCTCTGTCTTTTAATTGGTGTGTTTATTTTTTTAAAGTTTTATTTGTTTATTTGAGAGAGTGAGTGAGTGAGTGAGAGAGCACAAGCCAGGGGGAGAGGCAGAGGGAGAAGCAGACTCCCTGCTGAGCAGGGAGCCCAATGTGAGGCTTGATCCCAGGACCCTGGGATCATGACCTGAGCCAAAGGCTGATGCTTAACCAACTGAGCCATCCAGGCTCCTTTAATTGGTGAGCTTAGATCATTTACATTTAATGTGATTATTGACATAAATGGGTTTAAATTTTCCATCTTGCTATTTGTTATCTATTTGTACTATCTGTCCTTTATTTCTTTTTTCTTCTTTTCTGCCTTTTCCTCAGTAATGTAAATAACTGAAATTCAAAATAGAAAATATGGTAAGAGAGGTTCAGAGAAAGATTTGGGATTTTACAGATCAAACTGGTAGTGTCAGAAGTGGCTTAATAGAGATAATATCAGGTCTTAATTCTGCTCCTGGTCTGACTCTGGCGTCTTTGCTGAGGGTCACATTGAGCTGCGAGGTGCTGCAGGGGTGTCTTTAGAATGGGCACCACGTCAGAAGACATCAAGACCAAAATCAAGAACTACCAGACTGCCGCCTTTTGACAGCCGCTTCCCCAACCAGAACTAGACTAGCAACTGCTGGCAGAACTCCCTGGACTTCCACTGCTGTGAGAAGGCAATAACGCTAAAGGGGGGTGATGTCTCCATGTGCCAATGGTACCGGCATGTGTTCAAGTCCCTCTGCCCCATATCCTGGGTATCAGCCTGAGACAACTGCTGGGCAGAAGGCACATTTCCTGGGAAGATCTGAACTGGCTCCACCCACCTCCCCTCTATCCTCCATGCTTCTCCCAGGGTGGTGAAGGGGGACCTGGGTGTATGGTGATCCCCACCCAGGGATCCTGAATCATGGCTTAAGTAATAATAAACACTCATTGGAAAAGTGTAAGACTGTGTCTGTGTAAAAGAGCCAGATGATTGGGCAAGAAGCTGATGGTGGAATTAATACCTTGACCAGTAAGAGGGGCTTGAGGGCGATTTTCTTCTTCTGTTTTGTTTTGTTTTATGTTATTAAACTGACTACCTTCTCTGTAAAAAAAAAAAAAAATAGAGAAGACGTCATTTAAACTGGACCTTGAAGTATTGTGGATCAGGGTGATGGTGGATGGAAGGCACACCATGTTGAGGGAGTGGGATGAGCAAGGGGGATGGAGACTGGAAAAGATGTGTTTGGTTCAGGAGAAAATGGATTATCCAGATGGCCAGAGGAAGAGTGGCAGGGGAGATGTGGAAGGTACTTGTGCGGTTGCCAGCTTCCCCTGGACGTCCCCACCCTGATGGCCTGCAGATATCTAAGACACCTGTCAAATCAACCACATCATCTGCCTTCAAACCTGCTCTCTCTCAGTAGCCCATAATTTGATGTGCGACATCACCAGTTTCCTTAATATCTATACCAGGAGCCTCTGAGTCATCTCAAACGCCTCTTTGTTCCTCAACCCTATCCATCCCACCCAGAGGTCACCTCTTGAATTTGAACTTGCCTGTTCTCCTTCTTGTGCTCTCTCTCTTTCTCTCTCTCTCTCTCCCCTCAACTACTGCATTAGCCTTCTCTCTGGTCTCTCCATTTCTAGATTCTTCTTCCTTCACACCATCTTTCACACAGGCACTAACTCCCTATACCCCTGAAAACGGATGTGCCATTCTATGTGTGTTTTTTCTGGGGGAAACCTGGAGCTTTCATTAAAGCCTCAAGGACAGCAATGGTCCACAAAAAGCTAAGAGTGACTGCCTTGTATCTTTATTTCAAATGAAACAATTAATGCTCAGTTCATATAGTGCAGTTGACAGACTACTGAACAAGAAGTCAGGAGACCTAGGGCGCCTGGGTGGCTCAGTCGGTTAAGGGTCCAACTCTTGATTCTGGCTCAGGTCATCATCTCGGGATCGTGAGCTCAAGCCCTGCATTGGGCTCTGTGCTGGGTGTGGAGCCTGCCTAAGAGTCTCTCTCTCCCTCTGCCCTTCCCCATCCCTCTCTTTCCTTCTTAAAAAAAAAAAACAAAAAATAAAACTAAAAAACAGGAGACCTAGGCTGCAGCTCTGACGCTGCCAGTGATTTGCTGTACGATTTAGAGGCAATGTGTTGCCCGCTCTGCACCTTTTCCTCATCCGTAAAACAGAGAACGATCTCTTCCAGTCTCAAAATGTTATTGTTTTATTACTTACAAGTAGATTCTTTTAACATCAAATATTCCACAGTTTATTTCCTCTCAGGCTCTTCTCCTCTGTTCTGTTCCACTAGGCAAACATTTACTGTTGTGTGCCGTTCACTGAGCTAAGCTCTGCATTTAGAAAATAAATAAGGCACTGTTTCTCCCACTTCAGAAACTCACAGACCAGCTGGGCAGACAGATATGTAAATAAGAAATCACCATACAATGTCATAGAATGCGGAGCTCTGGATGCACACAGGAGGCCCTCTGGGGGAGGGGCATCTAACTTGGCTTGGGAAAGGCCTCAAAGAGGGGACCACAGCTGAGTCTTGAGGGATGAACAGAATCTTCTGAGTGGAGAAGGAGGGGGATGACATTTCAGGCACAGGAAACACCATATGAAGGTAGAAGGAGGCAGTAACAGAGTCCCGACTTGGCATAGTTTGGCATATCCCCATACATGAGGATAGTTGGAATGTATGCATGTTGAACACTTGGGCTTTGAATGCACAGGAAGTAACAGGAGAGAGGGCTGGAGGGGAGAGTGAGTCAGGTACAGAGTGCCAAGAAGTCTTGACTTCATCCTGTAGACAGTGGGGAACCATTGGGTTGTTTTAGGCAAGGGAGTGATTGTCTGATTTTTGTTTCTCGGAAAAAGCACACTGGCCGTGGAGGGGAAGATACGTTGGAAGGGAACCATCCAAGTTTGGAAGTGAGAAAGGTCTGAATAAGCCAAGAGGGTGAGGGGTGGAGGGAAGATAATGTGCTCCCTTTAAACCTCTTACACCCAAAGAAGAGGCAGTTAAAATGTCCAGCAGGGTGCTGGAAATATGAGTCTGATGCGCAGAAGAGGGGTCTGGATTTAGGCGCATGGATAAGTAAGCGCTGATGGAAGGCGCGAGAGAGAATGCCGGTACTTTGGGGGAGCCTGTAAGGTGAGGCGTACAGGGGCCAAAGGCTGGGTCCTGGGAAATATCAGTGTCAGCAGTCAGGAGGAGGAGAGATGGAGAGGGTGGGTGAGATGCAGGAAGCCAGGGTGTGAAGGGAGGAGGGAGGAGGGTGATGAGGAATCTACTCTTGCAAGAGGGCTGGACGAAGGAGGGGAGAGGGAGGGCTGCAGCAAAGGGAGTCTGCGAGTGGAGGGGCCTATTTCACGTTGTTCTGCCAGCTAGGCAGGGATGAGCCAGGAGGCCCAAGTTAGACGCAGGAGAGACTGGGGGAAACAGCTGGACGCAGGAAAGGACAGTATCTAAGGCAAACCGGGGGAGGCAGTCCTTGGCTAGGGACGTGGGGCATTTATCCTGGTGAGGAAGGAGGAAGGGAATCAGAAAGAGTTTGATTTAGTGGTTCTCACGTTAGAATCACTGAGATAACTTTTCAAAAAACGCCAATAGTTGGGTGCACCTTGGAAATTTCTGGTTTAATTACCCTGGGATGGGTCCTGGGCATTGGTATGTTTTCAGAGCTTCCCAGGTGGTTAAAATGTGCAGTCTAGGTTGAGAACCACTGGTTTAATTGTAGGTAACTTTTTAGATTGGCGATAACAGGATGAGATTTGAGGAACCTCACACTTGATAAAGGTAGGATGATAGGGATGGCAAAGGTTTGGGACAGGTGAGGACTACAGAAAGAGAAGAAAGTTAGAACGGAAGGGAACTAACACCAACTTAGTGACTTAGGTGCCCATTAATGTAGAAATGAATGAGGGTCCGTCCTTGTTCTCAAAGAGACCAGGAGCTTAGTGAAGAGAGAGACACCTTGCAACGACCCTATGATGTCACAGAGTTCTTAACCAGTTAAGATGTTTTGCTATTTTGTTCCCTTTCTCACTAGAAACGAGAAAAAAAAAAATCAAGCTGTTTCACAGTATAGACTGGATCTGGAAATACTTGTGGAAGTAAGCATTGAGAGTTGCCTTTCTAGGAAAGTGAGTGTTAGTGAAAGAGCTCCAATTATCCCGGGAGATAGAACTGTGCCCAGTTTTATTAGCAGGGCTCTAAGAAGATGATGGTTCTGGCTGGGATGTGGGCATTACTGGGGTCACCTGTACCTGGGAGTTGGCTGAAATCGCTCATTGCTCAACATTGAAAGACTTCGATGGCCATCCTGCTAGGGTGTGAAGGTTCTGTGTTTAAGCAAGGCCCTAAGGAGACCCCTTTCTCAACAGTGGTGCTGGGAAAGGGCCCTACTTTTCACCAGAATGGAAGACCTAACATTTGCCACTGTGGTCTGGGCCTGACTTCCGGGAACACCTTCATCTGCACCGGAAGCAGGCCCTTCTCTCAGCGGGGATTTTTCTTTAGAGAGTGTCCATTGCCACTGCACGAGCCTTCTGCACCCTTCCGGAAGGTGCAGTCCCCAAGCTCCTGAGAGGCCTCTGCTCAGCCTGTTCCAGCCCCACCATCTGAGGCCCACGGGGTGGTGAGGAGCTGAAAGAACTTCTGCTGAGGGCTCTGGCTTTGGGCTAGGAGCCCCTTCCTTGAGCAAGATTCTAGAAAGCACTAGGAATCTTCTAAGTTACATAACAAAGAGGGGAAGATTGAGAGTTGACTGGGGCATGATGGGTATATGGAGGGAGTTCCTTTCGTTACCTTATTAGTCCCATTTTATATAAACAGGAATGGAGCCTGGAAGACATTAAGAAACCTGCCCATGTCCTCAAAGCTAGGAACTGTGCTAACGAAGTTAATAATAATAATAATAATAATAATAATAGGGGCGCCTGGGTGGCTCAGTCATTAAGCATCTGCCTTCGGCTCAGGGCGTGATCCCGGAGTCCTGGGATCGAGCCCACATCAGGTTCCTCCACTGGGAGCCTGCTTCTTCCTCTCTCACTCCCCCTGCTTGTGTTCCCTCTCTCGCTGTCTGTCTCTCTCTCTCTGTCAAATAAATAAATAAAATCTTAAAAAAAAAAATCTGTTCCACTCTATTGTCCTTCAGGCTCCTGAACTCTGTCACTGTGGGCTGGGCCCCTTGGGAAAATCCCAGCTGGATGTCACCTCAGTGTCCTCTTCCCTCCTAAAGAGTCAGGCTGGGTCCCTTGGGCCCTAGGAGACATGGACCTCCTCTTTGGATCTCCATTTCTCCACTCCGTGAATCCAGATGGGTTTCCATTCTAGGGGCGAGACGGAAGGTAGCCAGAGCATTGCCGCATGGGGCACATCCCACCGGCTAACTGAACGTTGGGCCTCTCCCCTGAGACCAGTGCTCTTGTAGCGGAAGTAGGCCCGAAGGCCTGCAGTCCCACCCTCAGAGAGGAGAAAGAGCGCTTCCGTTTATTCCAGCTCGATGCCTGGTATCTGTGAATCCGGAAGCTTGATCTGTTGACATCCTGATTTAGGTTTTGGCTTTAGGTGGGGCCAGTCTACAGAATTATCTGTAATTCCAGTGTTAGAAGCCCTGTTTCTGATTCTTTGGGCCTTCTTGAGGCTTGTGAATCAGGCTAGCGTCATGTGAACACACTTCATGCTGAAGCTAGTGCGGCCCCAACCTTGGGTCAAATTATACACTGGCTGCCTGGCCCTGGGGGTGTGCTCGGGGCAGGGCTGGGAACACCTAAGCCGGCTCTACCTCCCTTTCCCTTTCTCAGCTCTTCCGCCACGTGTCCCTCACTACTGCAGGGATCGCTGGTGCAGCCTGGTGCCGGGCACGTGACAGGCACCAAGCACCTGGACTCACACGGGGGACTTGGGTGCCGGAAATAATGATTCTGCATATTGCATGCACTCTCGGCTCACGGTGGTGTGGGGGCGGGATGGGGGGGAGTGAGGAGAGCAAGAGCTAAGGAGAAGGGAAGTGTTTCCTGAGGTTTTCCATCTCTGAGGGCTAAAAATGCTCTGTCCTTGTGGTTGGCTAGGTTAGAACGGGCAACTGTGAAGGATAAGCTTCAGTCTCAGAGAAAAAAATTTCATCAGGGAGGAGCAAAAATCCCAAATAAGTGAGGAACCGAGGCTGGGAATCTCCTTCCCTTGGGACTTCTTAATCACAGGGCTGGGTGAGAAGGTCTCAGGACTGAGGGCACGAAGATGTTGAGATGGTGAGAGGACCCGTGAGGGAGAAGTATGCAAAGGTGCTTTTGAAGTATTACTATTCTTGCTAAGTGCAGGGTTTCATAGCAGTAATAGGATAATATAATAATACTTTCAGCTTTCGCTCAGTCCAAAGGGAATAGGGACTTCCCACAACCCAGGCTTTTATGATGGGGGAGACTCTTGGTGGGTTCAGAGCTATCGCCCCACTTCATGGAGCCCAACTGGTTCCTTGGGATGCTCCAAGGCGGAAACGCCCCATTTGTGTGGGATGTTTTGTGATACCTCCAATCCCTGTCTAGTACCCCCAACTCCAAGGTATCTGAAGCCCCTAGGGCCAAGAGTCTCTGTGAGGAGTTAAGCACCTGATAGGCCTTTGGAGGTTTCCTGGGAGGAGGGCCCCTCTTCCCTACATCCAAGTTCCCTGCGCCTGTGCCTCCCCCCCCCCCCCCCGCCCTCGCTCCCCCAGGGCAGGGCTCCCTTTGTAATTAATCCCAATGCTCAAACCAGAGGGGAGGAAAAAAGTGTTAATGAGGGAGCGTCCCATACTGACTGGGCGGTCGCCGCTCGCAGCTAGAACACCGAGTAATTAAATTATTTTTGGAAGGGGGGCGGGATGCGACGGTGCTGGTGTCAGGGAAATCCCCGTATGCACGGGAATGGGGAGCGTCTCCTGCCACTAATTAAAATCAGAAATGACTCTCCCTTCTCGCAGCCCTGGGGGGTGGGGGAGGAAATCAATCTTTCCACGTCCCAGACTGGACTCTGTGCAGCCGGGTCTGTGGCCCGCAAGAACGCACACCTCCATCCCCGGAGGTGCCGGGGCTCGGTCTCTCACCGGCGGGTCGGGAAAAGGCGCCCCGGAAGGGAGGGGCTGCGGGTCGGGCCCTGGCAGGGGATCGAGGCCTCCCTGGTCAACGCTCGGGGCCGGGGTCGCCGGGCCGCGGCCTGATTCCAGGGTCGCCTGGGCCCCGCGCGTCTGGGGCTGCCCGCCGGCCGGGGAGCGGCAGCTCCGGGAAGAGCCGGGCCGCAGACAATGGGCGCGGCGGCGGGAGGGGCGCGTCGGCGGGAACAGCCGGGAGGCGGCGCCCGGGAGCGCGCGCCCCTCGCCCCCGCCCCCCGCCCGCTCCCCTGCCGGTCCCCTCCCCGCTCCGCCGCCGGCTCCCGTGCGATTCCCGGCCCCCGGTTCCGAGTTCCTGGGCCCCGCCATGGGAGCCTGAGCGCCCCCATCCCCCGGCCCCTGCCCCCGGGGCCCCGAGGGGGACAGGCAGCGGTCTGGGACGCAGAGGGGGTGGCCGGCTCCGGAGCCCCCTCCGCGCCGCCCTCGCCCGCGCTGCCTGTCCGCGAGCGCGGAGTTCGCCGCGACCCGGAGCGCTGCGGATACAAAGGCGCCGGGCCGAGCCCACCGGCACTTCGCGGCGGCGGTAAGTGCCGGGCCGCGGGGGCGCGGGCAAAGTTTGCCAGAAAAAGAAAGGAGGACGAGAAACAGGAAAGGAGGACAATCGTGCGGGGGCCAGGGGGTGCCCGGCCCCCGAGCGGGCGGGATGGCTGCTGGGGGAAGGGGGGATCTGGGCACCCCCCTTCCGGTCCGTTTTCCCACTGCACGGCGGAGTGCCCCCCCCCAACTTTGCGGAGGGCCGGGGGCTCGTGGGGAGGGGGCGGAGCCCGGGCCTGGAGAGCCAGGGACTTTCCTGGGCCGGGGCCCCGGCGGGGGCCTTAATGATCCCGGGGGAGCCGGTTGAAGCGGTTGAAGCCGGAGACCAGGAGTGTGTGTTGGAGGTGGGGGGAGAGGCAGTGCAAGGATCGGAGTCTGGAGGTATTGGAAGGGGGGAGGTGTTTAGGGGTGCAGACACACCTTCAGGAGTGTGGGGAGGGACGGGGCAGGTATGCATTCTGGGTGTAGTGTGGAGTCTGGGGACCGACCGAGGAGAGAGGGGGTGTGTGCTGCTCGAGGACGGGGCTGGCGGGCAGGGTACCCGGGCACTGTGTATGGGGGCCCAGGGACAGGCGCCGGCATCCCTCTCCCCACTCAGATTTACCCCTTTGGGGGGCTGGGGGCTCTGCATTAGTGAGTTTTAAAGCATTGGGGGAGGCTCAGTGTGCGTGATTCTTTGTTTTTGTGTGTGTGTGTGTGTGCGCGCGCCGTGATGTGCTGCGTGTTCCTGCAGGTGGGCCCCTGGGTTTGGAGGTGTAGAGGTTTTTCTGTGGCGGTGTGTGCGCTCAGGGAGCGGCTGACCGTGTAACTGCCGTGTGTTTGGATAATGCATTTATGTGTATACTCGGGGCCAGGGGTGGGTGTCTATGTGTGTGAACTGCGGAGGGGTTTCTGGGAAGGAAGGGTGTAGGTACTGAGGAAGGTGGGTGTGTAACAGCAGAATGGGGCATACCTGCATAGGTGTGCGTGCACCTGTGCAGTGGAAAGGGGGTGAGCGAATCCCTTCTCTCTGTGGAACCTGCGTTGATGGGTACGTACCAGTGTGTGTACTGCCTTAGGCCGTGTGTGTGTTTCTGAGTGTGTGTTGGGGGTGCTACCTCTTGCCTCGCAGGCAGATTTTCCTGCTAGAAAGCCCCAAGGGACAGCGGTCTGGACGATTTTGAAGCTTCTTGGATGTGGCTCTCTCCGGATGTGAACGGAGTGCTTTAAGTATCTGAGACCTACAAGTGGGAGTGAGTGGGTCATCTTAAGAGGTGGCTGTTTGGGTAGGTGGGTTTTTCTAGAAAAGGGCGTGTGCTGTGGGGAATAGAGAATAGGGGTTCTGGCTGTAGTCCTAGAGGAATCTGAGGCCCTGGAGGAGTCAGGGAGAGAAAGAAGAGGGGCCTTCCCCACCATCCTAGATTGGGTTCCAGCGAGGCCACATTCTTGGCTTTCTGGCCCAGGCTCAACCCCGGCAGCCACAGTTGTCTTGGAAAGCGCCTTGGAGTCTTAGACTCCAGAGCCCACTAACTCTGCCTTGCCTCCAGGACCCTACAGTTCCTGAGGATTGGGATTTTGGTATGGGATGGAGGCCAGAGGAGGCCAGAGGAGGCAGCCTGCCAGAGGGAGGAGACTGGGTGTGGGACAACTGGGTCTGTCCATGGGGTTGAGAGGGTGGCGTGGGAGCTCTGGGGAGGCTGGGGTGGGATGGGGTTTCTGCAGGTGTGTCTGTGCGGGTCCCTTACTTTCCCTTTTCCCTGGGGGAGGAGCGTGGCTGGGGTGGAGCTGGGGTCTGGGGCCGGGTCTGAGGGTGAGGAACAGGAGCTGAGCCAGTGAGGGGGCAAATGAGTGTCCGTGTGTTGGGGAGAGGGCGGGCACCCCTCAAAGACTATCCTCGCAGTCCTGGTAGTTTGGCGGGAGGTCACCACTGTCGGGGAAGTGGGTGTGTCTCTCCCCACAGAAGCAGTGGCTACCCCCTTTGCCTCTCTTCTCTCTTGTCCTTTCTCTTTTGGGGTGAAGGGAAGGGGCTGACCTTCTCCTTGTTTAGGATGCACGCTTTCTTCTCCGTCGCCCTCTCAGACACTTTCCTGTTACCACCAGGGGTTAGGGCGAGCCGCCCAGTTTCAGGGGCTGAGGTTGTGACCTCACAAGTTTATCAGGGTCTCTGAGGAATTGGAATTGGAATGTCTGAGTCCCTAAAGGGCATGTGCAATTGGAATGTTCCCTCTTTAGTCCCCAGGGCTCCCTGGCTTTCCTAAGGCTCGGGGATAAGGGTAGTGGGAGTTAGAACATGTTGGGACTAGGGCTGGGGGCAGAGCAGGAAGGACCAGATGCATGAGTCCCCCAAGCCGGACACCTGTCTGATGGGTAGGGCTCTTGAATCTGGGATGGGGGGCTCTGGCTCTCATGCATGCCTGCTATCCCGTGCTTGTGGGGGCGTTCTTCCAAGGAGAAAGTGTTGTGCTCACAGGACGGGAGGTGCCATCTCTGGAAGTACTTCCAGTCTGCAACCAGCGGCCACACTGGCTCCTCCTGCCCCATTGTCTTGCTTCTGCCCGGTCATTCCCCTGATTCCTCTAAGACAGGCCTCTCTAGTGTGGCCCTCGGCTCCTTCTGCTCCTTCAGAGTCTGAGGAAGGGCCCCGTTTCCTGGCCCTAGAGCAGGACAGACTTTTATCTGTTCATCTGGTTTCCAAGAGGCCCTTCCAGTTGGGAGGGGGTGTGTGTACTTGGCTAACAGAAGCTTGGGGGGGGGGGGAAGAGGGATGAGCTCTGGGACTCTCCTCCTTCCCTCTGAGTTTTGGGGACCCCCGTCTGCTCTTTTGCACGTTCTGCTCTCAAGAGCTCCCCACACCCTGACAGCATTGGTTGGAATTAATACCTGAGTGGCGTAACGTGGGGCAAGTTCGTAAACCCCATTCTTTAGCCTCTTGGGTGTTTTAAGACACAATCCTCCAACCCCAGGTGGGCCATTGCTCCAGGAACCCCGGGTCCCCCCAGTGGCCTCGTTGCCTACATGTCAGCTTGCTCCTACATTCTCGTTGTGCCACTTCCTAGTGCTGAGACCTCAGACAGAAGAGATGACGTTTTGAAGGCTCACCTGTAAAACGGAGTTAATAATACGCCCTACGTCTTCAGTTTATGAGGATGAAGTGAGGGAGCAGAGAGCGGGCCCTTCACACGGTGCCTGGCACGCGGGGAGCGCCCCGTCCATGCGAGCAGCGCGGTTCGGGTTCTCGCTGAGACCGTGGTGGGAGGCAGGTCTGTGTGGGCGCACAGCTAGGCTCTGGTTCTGCTGTCCGGGCGGACCGCGTTGGGCACCGCCTGCTGTCTGCCCGGTGCTGTGTGAAGCTCGGGGGAGAGAGGGCTGGACGAGACGGGCTTTCACAGGGGAGACGTGCAGAAACACGTCGATTCGCTGTAGCCCAGTGAGTGCTGGATGGGGGTGTGTGCAGGAGGCCACCCGAGCCCGGAGCCAGAGTGCTTGGCCCTGGGGGTTGGGGGTGTCAGGTCAGGGAAGGCTCAGGGAGGAGATGTGCCCTGCGCTGGCTGTTTTTTTCCTTAAACGGAGGTGAAATTCACATAACAGAATTAACCCTTTTTTAAAAAAAGATTTTATTTATTTATTTGACAGCAAGAGCGCACAAGCAGGGGGACTAGTAAAGGCAGAGGGAGAAGCAGGCTCCCCACTAAGCAGGGAGCCCGATTCGGGGCTGGATCCCAGGAACCTGGGGTCATGACCTGAGCCGAAGGCAGATGCTTCTCGGACTGAGCCCCCCAGGCGCCCCTAAAATTCACCATTTTCAAGTGCGCGTGGGCATTTAGTATCTTGGCAGTGTTGTGCAGCGGTGGCCTCTGTCTGAAAGCCTTTTCCCCACCCTGAAAGGAGACCCGTTCCTACAAACCAGTTGCTCCCCATTCCCTACCCCTTCCCCTGCCCCTGGCAACCACCAGTCTTCATTCTGTCTCTGCGGATTTACCTGTTCTGGATGTTTCATAGAAATGGAATTATACAACGTGTGACCTCTTCTGTCTGTCAGGGTTCTCCCCATTGGAGCAGGCGTCAGAACCTTTTTCATGGCTGCATCGTATTCCGCTGTGTGGCCAGATGCGAAGGATGAGCGAGGCGGACAGGGAGGGGCCAGCTGGGCTCTGCAGCTAAGGCTGAGGGTGCCAGAAGGATCGGGGGTGCTGGTGAGCTGCAGGCAGCGTGGTGCTGTTGGACCTTGAAGGATAAGGTGGGGATCTGGCCTCAGTTTCCTCGCCTGTAAAAGGAAGTCCCATGACTTTGGTGGGGTTGGAGGTGATAGGGAGGGAGAGGCTGGAATCCTATTGCCTCTTCTCAGGGTCTGGGAGGAGGATGGGACTTTAACTTGCTCTTTTCTTGTCTGTCTTGGGCGGTTCCTTCCTGTACGCATCTGCCCTCGTCCCTGCGGGTACCCGTCTTTCAGTTTTCCCAGGCGTCAACTTCCCCTGTCTCTGAATTGACCTGACATTTCTTCTCTCACCCTCTCCAGGTTGGTAGCCTTGTTCTCGGGGAGGTTTTAGTAGCGGAGGTGAGGGAAAAGCCTGGGCGGAATCCTACTCAAACCCCACCCCTCACAGCCTTCCCTTCTCTAGCCTGCCTCCTGGTGATCTGACCTGGGCAGCCCTCCTGTGATCTGGGGAGAAGTGAGGTGGGTCAGGGAGACTCCTTCCCTCCCTTGCTCCACACCGCTTGGTACAGAGTAGCAGGCAGAGGCCTTGTCTGGTGGGCCCTTTGGAAATGAGGTGTTGCTGTGCTTGTCTGGTGCCTCTGGCGAAGCTGGTAATTACAGACGTGACAGCTGGGAACGGGTTTGGGAGAAGCGGGCTTGGAATCAGCAGAGCCAAGGCCCTCCTGGTAATCAGGGTGGGGCAGTGAGGAGAGAAGGGGGAAAAGCTGGGGGCTGGGGTGGGATGGCAGACTTGGGGTCCCCTTCCCCTGCCACTGCACACACAGCTGGGCTTAGCGCCTGTGGGAGAATGGGGGGTGATTGGAGCCCAGGCCCTGCCTCTGTAAGTGTGGAAGGAGGGAGGGGAGAATGGGGGTGGCGGGATCTGGGGCCAGCCACCCCCCCAACCCAGGAAAGAGGCAGAGAGTGGGAAGAGGGGTTCTGGCCGTTCTCTCAGTCAGTGCCCGACTGTGGTGGAAGTTAGGGTGGGGTCGTCGTCTGAGGGGCTGGGGCCAGCCCTGTAGCCAGAGGTGATTCTCTCTTATTCCGGCGGGGTCTTCTCACAAGGAGGTGATGGGAACCGGAAGTGCGAGGATTGCAGCGGCGTCCTCTAAAGGACGAAGAGGTGGGAACTAACATTTTATTGTGCGTCCTTTACATGCCTGACTCCGTGATATCCTGTATGCATTATTTTGTTGAAAACTCCCGACCTTCTGAGGAAGGCACTACTACTCCATTTTACAGGCCCCAAAACTGAGGTTTGCAGAAGGTAAGCAGCTCACCTGAGATGGCATGACTGCGTTGCTCTTCCGTTATCCATAATGCTCCTTCCACCTGCCCCTGCCTCCTGCCGGTTGAATCTGATTTGCTCGTTATTGCCTTTAATCTTGAACTTGAGTAACTGCCCTGTCTCCTTCCCCCCCACCCCCCACCCTGTCTCCTGGAAGGTGGACAGGAGTTTCCATGTCAGCCTGAGTAGAGAAGTCTACCTCCGAGGGCAGGCCAGGGGGAGTCTCCTGGAGGAAGGGGGTCTCCCAAGAGGAGCGCCTTAGGGTCGCCAGCCTGGGGCAGGGCTGCAGCCCAGGCAGAGCCTCTCCAGGGGCCGGCCGCTCACATGGGGAGCTCTGGCCACTCCAGCCCATGGGGTCTTGTTTGAGATTGGGAGGGCCTGGCCCTCCTTGTGTGTAGTGTTTTCCAGCAACCCCCAAAATATCCCTTGGAACCCCCCTTTGACCAGAGGGCTCCTGGCTCCCCGACCCCAGCCAGAAGAGGGTGCGTGTTTGTGTGCGAGTCTGGGGAGAGGCTGTGGCTTTTTAGGGTAAGTGGGGGTTGGACGGGAACAGGTGCCGAGCCCCAGGTGTGAATGCAGTAACTTAAAAAACAACCAAGTGTGAACAGAGATGCCTGTTCTGTCACCTGCTTTACTCGGGGACTGGAGGTGTAGATACAAGGGCTGAAGCATGTTGGGTCTCCTTCGAAAGAATGAGACCTCAGGACTTAGTCAAGATGGTGGAGGTCAGTTGGTCCGTGGGCCTTTCCGCTGGCCCGGTTTTCCTGTGTAGGAGCTGGGTCACTTGCCAGATCTGGGGCCCTGGGCCCAAGTGTGAGGGGAAGGCTTCCAGAGCAGGGGAGCCAGGCCTGCCGCCCACACCCTCAGTCACGCTACGTCACACCCTTAGGCCCACCCTGCTACTTTTCCCATATGAACCAGCTTTAGAGGCCCGCGTCCCCAGCCCCCAGCCCCCGCCCCCCACCACCCACCACATGGGAGCCCAAGGTTGGCTGAGTTCCCCGCCCCAAGTAGCCCCTTGGTGCCTCCTACTCCGTGGCAGAGGCTGGGCGAGCAGGCGGGGAGGGCCCCCTGGAGTCAGGGTCACTTGGGACCTCCTTGGGACAGTGGGCTACAAAGAGAGAGGCATTTTTGTGTTGCTCGAGGCTGGGAGTGTGGGGTACACAGGAATTGATCTGTGAGCAGCCTGCTTACCTCCCGTGGTCCACCTTCTCCTGTCCCTGAGGACAACCTGAGGTGCCTGTTTTCTTTCTTGGCTCTTGCACAGCTCACCTGATGGGCAGGTAGAGGCCAGTCCTGTGCCCCAGCTGCGGGAGGAAGAAGTGCAGAGGCTGGTGGGTGGGAATCGTGGGGCCGGCCCATTGGTGGAAATGAAACAGGGCATCTAGAAGCCCTGGTTACCTTCGCACCCGCCTAGCATCCTGTCTCCCCTCTGCCCCCACCTGGGACAGATGCCAAAGAGATTACTCACCCTTTCTGCCGTCTACCCTCCCCCTGCCCAGTGTTCCTTTCTCCACTGGCTGCGAATGGGGCTGGGGGAGGCTAGGGAATGAGGTGTCGTGCTGTGGGCGCATGTGTGCGCACTGGTGTGTGGTGTGTTGGGGGACGGAGACTTTCTGCGAGCTGGGGTGGGGTGGGGGTGGGGGTGCCAGAGAGAAAGCAGAGCAGGTCTCTACAGAACCTGCCTGGCCAGGGTGGGTGGAGCTGGGTGGGGCAGGCGGGAGCCATTCCAGGTTTCAGGGGGGGATAGGAGTGTGGGTGTCTGTGTGTGTCTGCATTTCAGTGTGTCTGTGGGTATTGGAGGGTACCCACATCCCCCTGCTTTAGATGGGGGAAAATTGAGGAAGTAGAGGAGAAAGGCTTGGCTCTGGCTCCCCCAGCTCCTTTTCCGTGAGAATGCAGGCTCGGGCATCCTGGCCGGGAGCCCAGTGTGTGGGCTCTCGCCCCAGCGGTGCTCCTTGCACTGGGGTCTGGCCTTGAGCAGTGGCTCTGGAAGCACAGTCACCACGGTGACCCAAGCACAGCTGTCCCCTGCTTCTCAGCCCGGGGAAGAGAAGGATCCTGTCCCTGCCCCTGCCCCGGGGCTCTAAGGATGGTGAGCTCATGTCTGGGGCTGTCCTGGGAGAGTGCCTGGTTCGCAGGGCGGGGGCTCCCGGGCTCCCCAGTCCAGCCCGCTCCTCCTCAGCCCCCTGAGATCCAGCGGCTAGCTCTGGTCTCACCCAAGGACACGGGGACCTTTTTCAGGGTGCAGGGATGAGGGTGGGAGCAAATCTCCAGCCCATTTTTGGCCTAGGGCCCGGGGCGGTTCCCGGCCTTCTTGCCTTAATTCTTTTTGTGATGGGGAACCCAGCATGGCCTCCTGGGACGGATGGCTTGTCCTCCGAAGAAGCATCAAGAGCCTCAGCTGGGTGGGGGAGGGGTAGGGCAGAAACCACCGCTTGGAGGGGAAGGACTCTGGTCTCTCCTGTCTCAGCTTAGGCCTGTCTAGTCTGTCCCTTGTCACTGGTGAGAAGAGGAGTGGGGCAGGGGTCCCCGTGAATTCTCCCTGTCCTGACCTTGTAGTCTTGGCTGCTCCCAGGACCAGGAGTCTCAGGGAGGAACCTGGTCTCGCTCTTGAGAAGAGCACTCCTCGAAGCTAAAGTGTTAGTGAGGTCTAACAGTGGAGGCCAGAAAGGGGTGCCTGAGATGAGACCGTGGCGTCTTTCTCTGCGGTACATGTTTTTATCTGGAAAACATAGGGTCGCCCCTTGAAGGCCTCGTCCAGGTTAGTGCTGGGACCTGCCGAGAATTGGGTGGGTCCGTGCAGTTTTCTCCTGGGAGGAGGGGAGAGAAGGGGCAGCTCGGGGAATACGTGGGCACAGTTAGAGTTTCTGCCACCTCCTTGTCCTCCGCCGGCGGCAGGCTAGGTGTCCGCGTTTGCTCCCACACGGGGCGCCTCTCGCCGCCACCGGTGTGTGTCGGCCTGGGTTGACACACAGCTGAGCAGCGTGGCAAAGAGGAAAAACCAGCGGTCCGAAGAAGGATAGTTGTGACTTTGAGTCTCTGCCCTGGCTCCCCTGGCCTGAGGACGTGGTGGGGCGCTCTGTCTTTCTGGATGGATCTCTGGTTCTTCAGATACTGGGTTGGGAGGTGGGACTCCCGGTGCCACCCAGGAGGGCGGCCAGCCAGCACTTGGCGTGGAACTCACATTGATGTCCTTGGACATCGGGGCTGTGGTGGGTGAAGCTGAGAGGACCACGGGGCCAGGGGCGCTCACACGTCCACACCTACCTGTGCGTGCAAGTGGGGAAAGCCAGGCTCTTGCGTAGGAATCCCAGAACTTAATGGCGAGTGTCCACAGATTGCACTGCAAAAAGGGTCTGAGGAGGAGACCCTTGTGTCTGGGCAGCACCAGCCTTCCCTCGTCTCGGACTGAGAAGAGGGGGGCCATTTGTTTCCTGAGTGGGCCTATCAAGAGCTCTGCCCCGTCAGAGTCAGAGGAAAGCTGTTGGCATCTTGTCCTCTTCCCATCCTCTTCCCCCCCCCCACCCCCACAGCAGGAAGATCCATCCCAAGTGCCCTCCACTGCGCGGCTGGTCTGCGCCCCGCAGCCCCCTCTTCCATAGAGATGAGGAATGACAGGTGCCCTTTTTAGGTACATGTTTGTGTAGGTCCCCTCTGCTCCTTTGCTTTCCTGGCTGAGTCACTCCCCCAGCCCCACCCTCACCTCTGCCCCGCCTCCTTTCCCCACCCCAGGCCTGAAGGAGCTGGGATGGGGTGGTGGGGTGGCCCTGGTCCAGAGAGCGGGCAAGGGAGGTCATGATCCTAGCCACCTGCCGGCTGGCTGTCGGTCCCCAGCACCTGCCCCACACAGGGGTGCCCGTGTCTGCGTCCAGCGCCTTGTCCACCTGAGCTGCGCCTCCGAGGGGGCAAAGGGGAAGGGTCCAGTCTCAGTCTGCATTTCGGCCAACACCAGCCTCCCGCTCTGTAACCCCCCACCCCCCCAAGGCCTTGTTCCCTCTGCCTGTTGCCAGGTTCTGAGTGTATTTTTTCCAGAGGCCTCAGATTGTTTCCTGAAGAAACCTGATCCCAGGGCTCAGACAAAAGCTGGGGCTGCCAAAGGAGAAACCCCATTCTCTCCCCCTCTGTCCCTAACCCCCCCACCTTCACAACCTCCCTCGCTTTGGATGCTGGGTATGGGTTCCAGGACCCGGCTGCCATCACCTAGGCAACAGGGGGCTTTGGTTGCCATGGTGATCAATGTGGGAGAAGCTGGGCAGCCGGGACAAAAGCCCCCACATTCCCCCCACCCCTCCCCCCAATCCCCTTGGGATGGTACTGAGACACATTCCATTAATTTTATTTCTGAAAGGCCTTTGGGGGGAGAAGGGTCTTGTTTTTGTGACAGGCTCCCTTCCCTCCCTCTCTCCTCTCTGGCCTCCTTTTAACCCCAGATAATCCATGGTTGGTTTGAGCAGGGGACTAAGTGAGTGTGTTTGTGTGTCTTGGGGGTGGGGGCAACGTGAACGCAATGGGACACATTCCCTTTCCCAGCCTCCCACCTGCGAACCAGGCCCCCCCCCCACACACCGTGTCCTGCTGCCTTCGAGGTCCACCTCTGACATTTCCACTTGTTGGGCTCATGCAGTGCTCCCCTCCCCCACCCTCTTCCCTGGGAACCCGCCCACCCGGGAGAACCTCCAGACCCCTGATTCCTGAGCTGATGAAATGAGGGCAACTTCTCCCCTTGTCTTCACTCACCTCCCATCCCTCCCCCAGCCTCTCCAGGTTTGGCTTAGTTCCTGGGTACTTGAGGGGACAGCAGGCAAGGGTCTGAGAAATTGGGTTCATGTTGGCCCCTCTGTTTGGTAGGGGAAGGAGGAGCACGTTTGGGTGCTTTTTGGGCACTCTGAGTTGGGTTGGAAGGGGTGGGTGAAGCAGGCCAGGGGAGCAGGGTGTATGCTGGGTCTTTTAGTATGTGGCTGGGAGGAAGGTAGGGGCTCCAGACTGAGCAGATCGGAACAAAGGGCTGGGAGGGGCTGGCACCCTTGTCTGGTTTGAAATTTATCTGTAGGGGACACACAATGGCATCGGCTTCCCTCCTGGGTGTATTTGAAGTGGTTCTGGTCAGGGCCGTGTGTGCGTGTGCGTGTGTGTGAGACTTCTTTATTTAGTAGTACAAACAGCAGGATTTATTTATACCACCTCTCTCCGAAGTCTCAGAGGAAGTGTCTGGGGATCGGAGTACGGGCGACCCTGGGGCCAGAGCGTATTAATTCCTTAACTGATGACTAGCTGAGCAGTGTAGAAAAGCATTTCTTTCACCCCCTGGGTCCTCACAGCAGCCCCATCAAGTATGTATCATTATTTTCTGATTTTACGATGGCCCTACCGGGCTACAAAGCACAGAGAAGTTAAGTAACTGGCCTGTGGTCACATAGCTGGTGGGTGGGAGAGGCGGGTTTCGAATGCAGAGCCTTGGGTGTGAATGCCAGGCCCTTTGTGCTCTTGGCTCCGGGAGACCTGAGTGTGAACGGTGAGGCTGAGATGATGGAGAGTCCTGCATCCTGCCTCTGTCTAGACCCGGGCGAGGGCAGGTCTGTTCCCCTTTACTTCTCCACCCCCTCTCTGGAACCCACTTGTTCTCTTGAACCTCCTGGTGGAATTCAGGGTTGGGGACGAGACTAGGCCGCAGCAGGCCAGACAGATGCAGACAACCGTACTGTAGAAAGGGTTTCAGGAGCCGGGTGGAGGAGCCCAATGTGTAATTTGTGGACGGGGTGCTGAATAAGGCCCTGTCCACCACAGAGGTATTTAGAAAGGGTTCGGGTTGGGTGGAGGCTTCATGTCTGTGTCCCCTAAGCGTGTGTCTGTCACACGCTTGCCTTGACGTGGGGCTATGGACAAACATCGCGAGGCCACGGGGGTGCCTCCAGATGGCTGGTAGGAGCGTCAAGGAGTGGAGGAATGGATTTCAGCTCCCCATGGTTGTGGCGGGTTCCCCGAGAGCCAGAGGGGCGAGGCCGTTCCCCAGGTCAGGTTTCTTGCCTCGTGCCCACGGGAGGGCGGTGGACACAGATACGTCTCCGTCGTGCTGCCTGTTCTCTAGTTGCTGGGGGCTTAGTTTGGTTGGAGGAAGGTGAACAGTTACACGAGAGCCGCCCTGTGTCAGTTCTGAACACCATTGGCTTTTGGGCAGCATGTGACCTGGTGGGTTCAGTTCCCGCCTCGAAACGCTCTCCTGTTCTCGCTGCTGCGGGAGCCCACTCTTCTGGCCTTCCTCCGCCTCCAGCCTCGCCTCGCCGGCCCCTTGGCCTCCTCTTACATCCTGGGATTCCCAGAAACCCCCTTTTGTTCCTCTTCCTTGGTGATCCCACCCATTCCCACCTTGCACCCCATTGGCACCTGCAGCTCAGACTCTCCCGAGATGGACTCCTGGGAAACCCCGCTGCCTCCCTGACCGTCTCATGGCCTTGAACTTAGCCTGCTGGAAATGGAGCTCACTGCCTTCCTCCCCAGATTTGCCCCTGCCCCCTTGTGATGGCACTACCCTCTGCTCTCTTGCTCAGGCCGGAGAGCCTGGGCACTGCCCTCCTCTCAGCCAGACCTCAGGGGGCCCTGTTGATCCTACCAACGTGTCTCGCACCCGGCTGTTGTCACCTCCTCCGGGCCTGGAGCAGCCTCCTTCCTTGTGTTCCCACGGCTGCTCTCCCCTCCCCCAGCCCCTGCCTGCACAGCCAGACTCCTTCAGGGTCTTCCCATTGCGCTTGGAATAAAACGCGAGCTCCTCACCTGGCCCAGGGATCCTGCCACAGCCTGGGCCCTGGCGACCTCTCCACCGTCGTCCTCCTCAGCTCCAGCCCCACTGGCCGTGTCTGGTTCTTGAAATACACTGAGCTCTGCTGCCTTCCGTCTTCCTGAGCGCACCTCCCTGCCTTTCTCCTCCACTCCACCTGGTTCACTGCTCCTCTTCTTTTAGGCTCAGGTGTCATTTTCTCTGAGAGACTTTCCAGAAGCACTCAGTTTCTAGCTGCAGCCCCCAGAGCCGTCTCTCTTGGTTTCCCCCTCTTTTCCTGTCATCACTCCTGCAGTTAGTCATTCATACTCCAGTCTCCTTGTTCAGCGTGCATCTGGCCCCCCAGCCTGGGAATGCAGGGTCAGGTTCCCCGCCACACCCCCAGGGCCTCGCGGGGAGCATGGTGCACAGAGGGCCCCTGAGAGAGTTGATGGGCCAGCCAGCGAGGCTGGGAAATCCGCGTGTGCGTGGCAGAGTCACGCGTGCGTGGCGGAGTGGGGCAGAGGGGAAGATGCCACGTTGGCTGCTAGTCGTGGAGGGCTGGGCTCTGGGGACCCAGCAGGATGTGGGTGAGGGTTGGGGAAGCGGGGAGGAGAGCTCATTCTTCTCTGCAGAGCTCGAAGGTGAGCATGTAGAATGAAGACGCAGTCCCTGAGCACACACAGCCAGGAAGACTCTCGACCTTGCCATTTCAGGACTTAGGCTTTTGGATGGTTTCCGCTGCCTTCTCCTCCCCACTCTCCCCCAACGTTACCCATAGTTTCCATTCCTGACCTTGTCCCCCTAGTGCGTGCGTGTGCGCACACGCATACACACACGCGCGCGCGCACACACACACACACACCCTCTGAGCCTCGAGGGGAGCAGCCGGCCTGACCTGGCCTGTGACTACAGGTATGTTTCATGTGGGTGCTGGCAGGATGGTGACAAGAAGCAGCCATGAGCCCTCCTACTGTGGGCATCCTCAGAAGTTGTGAGTCGGGGAAAGATGAGTTGAGGGGGAAGGAGAGGCCTGGACAGAGGCCAAGCTGCTTTCTGCTCTGTGAGGTCTCTCTTGGTCCAGCCTGTCGGCCTGGCCAGAACCTGCCCTCTCTGAGCCGTGGTTTCCCTGGCTGAGAATAAGGAAAGCATTGCCCTGGTTCTCCGCTCCAGAGGCCCAGGGTTGGGTCATTCCGAGTGGCCTTTGCTGGCCGTCTTCCCGGCACCCCGTTGGCACAGCCTAGGTGCTCTTTCTAGGAGGCAGGAGTGTAGGAACTGGGCCGGCCCGCTGGGCAGAGTGGGCACCTGGATGGAATATTCTGAGGTCGTGGCTAGGCGTCCTGCAGCTGCGCTTTGGGCATGACCCTCTCTGCCCTGACCTCATAGGGAGCTCCTAACCAGCTGCTTTCTTTTCTCAGGAACGTCGCTTGATTTTCTCTGAGACAAGCCCACCCGTCCAGCAAAATAGAGTCCCTCAGGGTGACGGTTGATTTCCTGAAGGTGCCCCTTGGCCTGAAGAAGCCGGTGCTGAAGGAGGTGGCTGTGGGGCCCCCCAAAAGGCCCCAGCCCGTGGCCCTGGAGCGCTATAAGGCGCGGCGTTCAGACGCCATGGATACCGAGTCCCAGTACTCGGGCTATTCCTACAAGTCGGGCCACTCCCGCAGCTCCCGCAAGCACAGGTGGGCAAGCGCAGGGGTGATGTGGGTGGTGGAGGGGTGTGTTGGATGGGGGTGCTTGAGAGGTGGGCATGCAGAGGGGCTGCTGAGAAGACCCAGTCCCCCCCTTTGACCTTCTGTGCCCGTTCCCCTGGCCTCCTGCTGCAGGGACCGCCGGGACCGGCACCGCTCTAAGAGCCGAGATGGGAGCCGCGGCGACAAGTCGGTGACGATCCAGGCTCCAGGCGAGCCCCTGCTGGACAACGAGTCCACGCGAGGGGATGAGCGGGTGAGCATCAGCGGGCACGGGGTCTGGGCCAGGTGATTTCAGGCGGCTCCGTGAAGCTGGAGGTCCATCAGATGGGGAAGGGCCTGGAAACCTGGTCTCTTTGGACAGAGGCCCTGTCAGGGAGGGCATCTTGTGTCACGGTTCCTTCTGCTTGGTGTCCCGAGGTAGGACCCTGCTTCAGCAGAATTCAGGGCATTTCAGTAGAGATCCCTTTGGAAGCAGCAGCCTCTTCCTCCTTATGTCAGAGAGGTAAGGTGACCTGGGCTGTGTCATGGAATTGCGTGGCCCCTCTGGACTGAGGCCAGCCAGTCCCGTGGGCTGGGAACCAGGAGCAGGAGGGCCCGGTGGGTGGGGTCTGGGAGTGTGGGCCGCGCTGAGTTTTCCCTGGGCCCCAGGCGTGGGCGCTCGTGCGCCCTCTGGTGACAGCCTGCAGAATCGCATCGCCGGCGTCCGGAGGGAAGCAGGTGTGGGCGGAGCTGGTGGAGAAAGGAGGGGGAGAAGGGGGCGTCAGGGAAGGACCCTGCCCCTCCGGGGGCGCGGTGAGCAGGTTGTGCCTGCTCTAAGCTCTTTGGCCCACTGTGCTCGCCAGCAGGGAGGTCAGTAGGCAGAACACGGTGCTGGTTTAGGGCAGAGGCAGGTCAAGGTGACTCCGCGGTTGCCTGTGTCACGTGCCTCCCGCTGGTCCTTCTTGGGAGCATCTCTGGCTGGAGACTCCCAGCTCCTCTTCCCTCACAAGAAATCTCTGTGACTGACACTGGGACTTCCTGGGTCTTGGGAGCAGAGGAGTACCTAACGGAAATACTCTTTCTCCTCTTCCCAGTCCTGTCCTCTCCCTGAGACCTGGCCTCCTGAGTTCTTGAAGGGACCCCGAAACATGGTCAGCTCATGTGCTGTGAGGGAGGAGGCCACAAACCCTTGCTCCTTGGAGCGTGTCTGGGGGTCAACTTAGAGTGAGGAGTAGACCTGGGTCCTCGAGCTGAAAGTGGTCAGTGCACCCACTTTCTGTCATCAGATCAGACTCTTCTCCTGTCCTTGGGAGCCCCAATCACTGACTCTGCCAGACATCTCCTACACTCCGCAGTCGGTGTCTTAGTCCTGAGACTCTGTATCCCCAGGCTGTCCGGGAGTGGAGGGTGTGGGCACTGATGGCCACTGATGGTCTCGGG
Source organism: Ursus americanus (assembly GCF_024610735.1). NCBI lineage: Eukaryota > Metazoa > Chordata > Mammalia > Carnivora > Ursidae > Ursus > Ursus americanus. The sequence goes on from NC_142128.1 coordinate 45,361,728, forward strand.
GCTCCTCTGTGGGCTGGTGTCTGGCCTCTGCAGAGATTGCTTGAGTGAATGGTACTTAGAAGGACACCTGGGGACCTCAGTCTGCCCTCTTGCCCCCAGGAACAGGCAGCCGCTGTGCTGTGGGCATTCGGACGGCCCAGCAGAGCCGGCAGGCAGACCCGAGACCCAGAGTGGCCCTAAGTGTATCCATCGCCCATGCCCTACACTGGTCACTTGCCTTCGCCCTCCTTGCCCCCGGGGGTCCTCTGCCCTTGGCCACACTGCTTTTTTTCAAGTCACTCCCTTAGTCAGAAACCTTGAGTGGCTCTTGATGTCTGAGAATAGGTGCTTCTGGCTTAGCCTGGTTTGCAGATGGCCTGCTCAGGCTCCAGCCGGCCGTGCCTGGATCTGCTTCTGGCACAGGCACCCTACTCGTCCTCTGGGTGCCTCAGCGCACCCTGCCAGCCTCCTAACGTTTGAGTGATTCATGGGGGTCTTGCTAAAATGCAGATTCTGGTGCGGTCAGTGTGCGGTGGGGCCTGAGACACCGCGTTTCCAACAAGCTCCTAGACGTCCACACTGCTGGTCCACGCATCACATTATGAGTAAACAGGCCTTAGGGATTGTTAGGTGAATTCGGTGATTCTCAATTTTAGATGAACATTAAAATCATCTGTTTTTTGTTTTTTTATTTATTGTTTTTTTGAAAGTCTATTTGAGAGAGAGCGAGAGAGAGAGAGAGAGAGCGCGCGCACGCGCATATGTGCAAGCATATGGGGGGGCGGGGAGGGGGGAGGGGCAGAGGAAGAGGGAGAAGCAGACTCCCCCTGAGCCGGGAACTCGAAGACCCGAAGTGGGGCTGGATCCTGGAACCCTGAGATCCTGACCTGAGCTGAAGTCAGATGCTTAACTGACTGAGCCACCCAGGTGCCCTCAAATCAAAGTTCTTTGTTTTTTTTTTTTTAAGTTTGTCCTCTTGGGTGGGATCTGGGTATGGTGTTCTTTCCCGAGCTCGCTACTGTGTGCCCTGAGGGTCCAGGTCTCGGAGGCGCCAGCCCTGCAGAGGCCAAGCTTGGGCACCGAGTGGAGCTCCGTAAGTATTTTGATGGTTGCATATCGGCTGACTGCCCTCTCTTTTCTCTCTTGCTCTGCTGTCTGTCCGCCCTCCTGGCCCTGCCCCGCCCCTCCTTTTCCCTTCCCCTCCCCCTGCTCCTGTCCTTGGGGCTTCGGCCCCTCCTGCCGTAGGATGACAACTGGGGGGAGACCACCACAGTAGTAACGGGCACCTCCGAGCACAGCATCTCCCACGATGACCTCACGCGCATCGCCAAGGACATGGAGGACAGTGTCCCGCTGGACTGCTCCCGTCACCTGGGCGTGGCGGCCGGGGCCACGCTGGCGCTGCTCTCGTTCCTCACGCCGCTGGCTTTCCTGCTGCTGCCCCCGCTGCTGTGGCGGGAGGAGCTGGAGCCCTGCGGGACGGCCTGCGAGGGCCTCTTCATCTCCGTGGCCTTCAAGCTGCTCATCCTGCTGCTGGGCAGCTGGGCGCTGTTCTTCCGCCGGCCCAAGGCGTCGCTGCCGCGCGTGTTCGTGCTGCGCGCCCTGCTCATGGTGCTGGTCTTCCTGCTCGTGGTGTCCTACTGGCTCTTCTACGGCGTGCGCATCCTGGACGCCCGCGAGCGCAGCTACCAGGGCGTGGTCCAGTTTGCCGTGTCGCTGGTGGACGCCCTGCTCTTCGTGCACTACCTGGCCGTGGTCCTGCTGGAGCTGCGCCAGCTGCAGCCTCAGTTCACGCTCAAGGTCGTGCGCTCCACCGACGGCGCCAGCCGCTTCTACAACGTGGGCCATCTCAGGTGCGGCGCGGGGCCGGGAGGAGGCCCAGGGCTGTGCCGGCGCGTGGGAGAGGGCCGGCGGGGCTGGCGGTGAGGAGCTGGAGGGCTGTAGGAGCAGTGGAATACTTGGCACACAGGTTTTCAACAGCGTGGGGTCCTGGGGCAGGTTGGTTGGCCTGGGAGTTAGGAGTGGGGGGAGAACAAGTAGTGAACCACTGGGGACTTCAGAGAAGGCTGGACCAAAGGGGCATGAACGGGGACTTTTGGGAGTCATGTTCCTGGCCTTCCCAGAGGCACAGCCTTGGTGAGCCCTCAGGTGAGTGGTCACTGAGATGAGCTGGCCAGAGGAGGGACCCCCGCAGAGGAAAGGAGTAGGGGGTTCCTCTGCCCTCCTCCCCAGGCCATACAGAGCGTCAGGAGCACCTCCGGGTCCTGGAGGGAATCCTGGGGGACTCTTGGAGGATGAGGTGACCCTTTGTGGGGACCCAGGCCCAATGCCCTTTCCCCCCCTGGGCTTCAGCCCAGCAGGGATTGACTGGCAGGCCCAGCCCTGGGGAAGGCTTGGGAGCCTGGTAAGTCGACCTCAGGCCCTGAGACAGGCTTCTTGGAAGCACCTTGTCCCTGTCCTTGTCCTTTCCTGCCCCGCCGACCTGCCCTGATGTCTCCCTCCCCCTGGCACCCCTTGTCTGTCCCTTCTCCCTCCCCCTCCTGCCGTCTCCCCCACAGCATCCAGCGCGTGGCCGTGTGGATCCTGGAGAAGTATTACCATGACTTCCCTGTCTACAACCCTGCCCTCCTCAACCTGCCCAAGTCCGTCCTGGCCAAGAAAGTGTCTGGCTTCAAGGTGTATTCCCTCGGAGAGGGTGAGCGGCCCTGCTCCCCTGCCCTCCCGTCCCTCCATCCCTGAGCAGGGCTCTGTACTTGCTCCCTGTTTCTCTCTCAGCCTCTTCCCTTGCTGTCCCCAGCCCTTTTTCTTCTGTCATTTCCCTTGACTCCAGGTGGCTGGTGTAGCTGCTGATTCTACTTGCTGTCCCTTTATGCTGCGGTGTGTCCCCCCTGCCCCCATTCTGCCTTCCCTGCGTCTGCTCACCAGCCCTGGTCCTAAGCCCTCAGCTCTCTGAGCTCCAGGTTCTCCTGCAGCGGGAGGAGCCTGTGCAGGACCCCCCCCCCCCCAGGGCCCTCCTGGTGGCTGTCCGGTGGGCCTCTCCCTGCCGTGGCCAGGAGGGCTGGGAGTGGGGTATCGCAGGGGGTGGGCACAGCCGCCTCTGGACACGTCAGGTTGCTGTCTCCAGACTTCCTGGGATGGGAAGCAGAGCATGCTGTGAAGTGACCACGCCCGTCTCTCCTGCTCCTGGCAGAAAACAGTACCAACAACTCCACGGGCCAGTCGCGGGCCGTGATCGCCGCGGCCGCTCGGAGACGTGACAACAGCCACAACGAGTACTACTACGAGGAGGCGGAGCACGAGCGGAGGGTGCGCAAGCGCAGGGCCAGGTGCGTCCTGGGGCGCGGGTGTGGACGGGCTGGGGAGAGAGACCAGCGGGCCTCTGTGCCTGCGGGGAATGCGCGAGCCGTCGCGATGGCGTGCGGTGTGAGCATCCGTATCCGGTGGCTGCTGTGACAAATTCCCCTCAGCTGAGCGCTGTAAACCAGCACACACTTCCCAGCTCGCAGTCCGTGGGTCAGGCCCTCAGTCAGTGTCACAGGCGGAAATCAAGACGACTCCCATCCAAGCCTGGGTCCCCTTCCAAGCTCAGCCCTCACTGGAATCAGTTCCTTGTCACCTGGCCTCAGGGGCAGTCAGGATATGACAGTTCACTTTTTCTAGCAAGAACAGGGCACTCTGACATCTGTACCAGCTGGAGAAAAGTCTGCTGTTAAAGAGCTCACGTGATAAGGTCAGGCTGGCCAGGGAAGTCTCCTTGTTTATAACGTCCAGGTCAACTCACTCGGCGCTTGAACTGTATCTGCAAAACGTACCGAGTGAACTGAATAGCCAGGAGCCGGAATCTGTCGGGGGTGAAGGAATGGGGCATCCTTGAGTTCTGCCTCCCACTGTGGAGTGGGGACCCGGCAGACCACCCGAGCCTTGCCTACAGCAGCGGGGACTGAGGCTGGACTGGGCCTCCTACCAGTAACTCTTGGAGGCCTGCTCAGCTGATGGTACCTTTTTACCTGCAGAAAATGAGGTTCTGGCGCTCCTGTCTTGGTGCATTCCCCTCTCTCCCTGTTCACATTATTACATACACTGAAGTCATGCGTGAAGAGTCTTTCTTGGTGCCTGCTGCTGCCACGTCCCGCCGTGGCGTGTTGGGATTTCCTCACGGCCTCTGGCAGGAGAGGACCCCAGGATTTGACCATCGCTTTGCCCTCTGCCCCCCCGCCACGGTCTCATGAGATTGGTGTCCCCTGCTATAGGTCGAAGACCAGCAATGCCACTTCTTTCTTTTCTTTTCTTTTTTTAAGATTTTTTTTTTTTTAAAGATTTTATTTATTTATTTGACAGAGATAGAGACAGCCAGCGAGAGAGGGAACACAAGCAGGGGGAGTGGGAGAGGAAGAAGCAGACTCATAGTGGAGGAGCCTGATGTGGGGCTCGATCCCATAACGCCGGGATCACGCCCTGAGCCGAAGGCAGCCGCTTAACCGCTGTGCCACCCAGGCGCCCCTCTTTTTTTAAGATTTTATTTAATTATTTGAGAAAGCGCGTGCGCGAGGGTGGAGGGGCAGAGGGAGAAGGAGAAGCAGACTCTCCGGCTGAGCAGGGAGCCCGAAGCGGGACTCGATCGCAGGACCCTAAGACAAGACCTGAGTGGAAGGCAGACGCTTCACTGCCTGAGCCCCCCAGGCGCCCCCAGCAATGCCATTTCTTTGACATTCCAGCACGTCCGGGTTGTCTCAGAAATGGCCCCGGTGGGAAGGAACCCAGAGGCCACACACCCCCTTCAACCTTCTGCCCCAAGCAGGGTTTTTGGCCCTCCTGGGCTGCCAACGCCGTTCTTGGCCCTCAGTGGATGTTTCCTTCCCCTATTACCTTGGTTGTCACCAGGAGAAAACTTTTCCCTCGGTTCACCTGAGATAAAAGGGTTTTTTAGAAGGAGCTGCACTGAGACGCGGAAGCCCGAGAATAAACAGCCGAACCCGAGCCACAGTTTATCCCGCCCAGAATCCCACCCTCAGCTCCCCTCGGTCCCCGGGTTCCTGGCTTGTCAGATGCTGCCGCGTGTCTGTATGCTTTTAATATAAATTGACTTCTTTTTCCTGCTTCCCCCTTAACGCCATCTTTTGAGACTCACGCCTGTTGCCTGTGAGCGGCGGGTGGCATCTTGTCCCCGCGCGGTGGCTCACGGGTGACTCCCACGCCCTAAGCAGCATTTGGGTTGTAGTCCTCTTCCTTCTTTGCCTGTCTTGATGGGCGGGTAGTCCTGCACACACGTTTTCCTTCTCTGTCTGATGGCCAGCCGCATGTCTGCAGCCGTCCAGGCCTTTCGTGAGTGGTTTGCTCACCTCTGCCATTTTGCTCTAGCGTTCTTGCCTTTTTCTTCTTGGTTCGTAGTCAGTTCCTTGCAAACCCATCCCCCGAACAGATGTTAAAGTTGCCCGCTTTCTGTGCTTGTGTGTTAGTCAGCCAGCGAAGTGTGATTTGGGGGTCCCAGGTAGGACGGCGGCTGCACGAGGGGCTGTGCTTTTTCCCAGGCCCTAGCTGTCTCTGGTTTTGACACTGGGGTCCCTGTGCTCGACTCCAGAGCGCTACAGCTGTTTCCTACCTTCCCACCCCCCTGCCCCCCACCACACCGTGCATGTGCACCCCCCCCCATGCACACAGCCCCCATGGCCCAGCCCACGGCTCCAGGTGGGTTTGTGTTGTTTCAGGGAGGGAGGTGCCCAAGGCCTGACCTCGCTCAGGCTGCTGGAGGGCTGGAGCTGAGGGAAAGGTGGGAGGTGGGCGTGTGGTCCAGGCCCCTCCCGTCCCCAGGCTTGTGGTGGCGGTGGAGGAGGCCTTCACTCACATTAAGCGGCTGCAGGAAGAGGAGCAGAAGAACCCCAGGGAGGTGATGGACCCCCGGGAGGCAGCCCAGGCCATCTTTGCCTCCATGGCCCGCGCCATGCAGAAGTACCTTCGCACCACCAAGCAGCAGCCTTACCACACCATGGAGAGCATCCTACAGCACCTCGAGTTCTGCATCACTCACGACATGACGCCCAAGGTAGGCCCGCTGCTGCCGGCACCCCACCTCGCCCCCCTGCCCGACCTCCCTTTCCGTGGTGCTCTCCCCGCACCTGGCCCTGCAGCCCCGCCTCCTCCCCTCCCCCTCCCCCTCATGGTCTCTTCTCCCATCCCTGCCCCCCATCTCTGCTCGGAGTCAAGTTCCCAGGTGGTGGGGAGCAGGGGCAGCTTCCAGAGTCTTCTGGGACGGCTGAGACCCGACTCCCGTCTCTGCAAGGGCTCTGCACTTGCACCCAGAACCCCGCCCCTCATACCCCTTCACCTCCACTGAGTGTGCTTTGTGCTCATTGCAAGCCGTTACCCTCCCCTCAGCTTTGTTGTTAGCCTTCCAGAATTGTCCCCAGCCACCCCTGGTGAGCAGCATGACAGCCTCCATGAGAGCTGAATGCAGGGGAAGGAAGAACGAGGGAGGGCTCGGGGTCCTAGCCTTGTGCGGGGAAAGTGCCCGGGGCACAGTCCCGACCCTGGGGCACCCCCCTCCTCTGTGGGCTCCGCTTCCCCATGTTTAAAACAAAGGTCTGAAGCAGAGGAGCTCAGCCCCTTTCTGCTCTAACGTTCCAGATGGTGTGGAAGCAGGGCGTGAGCTGGGGGACACCTTGGTTGTCTCTGGAAGCTGCCCCCAGGGGGCGAGGGTGGCGGGTGGGTGGGAGAGATGCCCACGCAGCCCCTGCCCCCCTCCGCAGGCCTTCCTGGAGCGGTACCTGGCGGCCGGACCCACCATCCAGTACCACAAGGAACGCTGGCTGGCCAAACAGTGGACACTGGTGAGCGAGGAGCCGGTGACCAACGGGCTCAAGGACGGCATCGTTTTCCTCCTAAAACGCCAGGACTTCAGCCTGGTGGTGAGCACCAAGAAGGTCCCCTTCTTCAAGCTCTCCGAGGAGTTTGTGGATCCCAAGTCGCACAAGTTTGTCATGAGGCTGCAGTCCGAGACCTCGGTGTGACTGGCAGCAGCGGCAGGGGGGCTCCTGCGGGCGGGGGAGGGCTCGGCTCTCACCCCTGCCGGCCCTCATCCTCCTGCCCCCGTTTACTTTTACTTGAATTGACTCCCCCACGCGTCTGCTCCCCCCCCTCCGTAGTTGCCCCATGTGAGCCTCAGGAGGCCGCCTGTGTCAGCAGAGCCTGGGAAGCTCGCTCTCCCCAGCCCTCACTTGGTGTCATCCTGCAGGAAGCCGTGCCCCTCCCCGTCTCCTTCCCTGTGACGGTCTCTTCTGAGAGGGGGCAGGGCCCTCCTGAGCCCCCACCCCCAAACCAGGTTCTCCTCGCAGTTTCCCGGGGCACAGAAGGGGGTCCAGAGAGCCACGGTGCCAAAACTCCTCCAGACGGCGGGTCCTCCGTGCCTCCTGCCCACTCAGCCCGCCCGGTACAAACGCTGAGATCTGGGGGCAGGGCCCCCCTGCGCGCCCCCCGCCACGGCCTGAGTCTGGCCCCCCCCCCCCCCCCCCCCGCCGGGGTCATCGGCTTCGGCTGTCAGAGCCTCCCCCGCACAACCACATGCATTCAGGGCGAGGGAAGAGCCTGCCCTTCACCCCAAAGTCTCTACCTTCTGTTTCTGAGTCGTACGGTCTCCTGTGACCACAGCCAAACGGAGGCAGAAGCCCTCTGTGACCACTTCTCCTGGGCCGTGGGGACGGGGCCTTTCCTCCTTGGGTCCATCCTGGGCAGCTTCTGAGGGAAGGTCGAGAGAGACCCCGGGGATCGTGGCGGATCCCAACCTCCGAACCTGCCTGGAGCTTCATTCCCGCCTTGCTGGGACAGGTTTCCCCTTCCCGGTGAAGGATGGCAAGTAGATGCCAACGCAGGTTTAGTGGCTTCCAGACCATGACCCAACCCCCGTGGTCTTAGACCAACGTTTTTCTTTCCTCTCACCCCCCCCCCCCCAGTGTGTCCTCTCAGCGCCAGGGACCTGTTGCCTCATCTCGTTTGGGGGGGAGCCAGTGGCTCCTCCTCATCCCCTGCCTTAAGCCCACTTCTTTGCCTCAGGGGTCTCTTTTCCTTGGCTGGCCAGGGTCCCCTCCTCTCCCTGCCTGGCTCTCTGGGCGCTCGCCTCCCTCAGTGCTGGGGTGAGGGACCAGGATTGCTGCCTTTGCGCGTATCCGTCCCTCACGCCGTTGCGCTTCTGTCGTCTCTACACCCCATCTGAATTCTCGAGAGTTTAGGTCTCATTTTGAGCAAAATTCACTGGCCTTCTAAGACGTATTTTTGGTGTAAATCTGAGCCTTTCACTCAGACGAATTTCAATTACATAGTTTTAGCCAAGGGAACTGGAACCTCAGCTGGGATCCACGTGGGGGACCATCCGTGGCTGGGCTGGGCTGGAGCGCGCCCCGGGGGCCAGTGCCCCTCCTCAGGCCCATCTTCTCCTGGCAAACTCACTTGTTCTTGCCACGAGGCGCGCCCCCTGGGCTCAGATCCCCACTGGTCTCTGACCGGGGAGGCTTCCTCTCTGTGTAGGGGCAGCCCAGGCATGAGGGAGCCTTGTGATGGCCTTTCCCCCTTGTCCTCTCTGAAAAAGCACATCTGTCCACCCACCACTTCCTAGAAAAGGGCTCTTCAGTTCTTGCTGACCCCGGTCCCCACAGGTGTGGGTTGGGGGCCTGACTTAGGCGGTGCCTGAGGGAAATGCATCTGTCCTGGGGGTTATGGGAAGGTATCTTTTCTTCTCTTCAAGGACCTGGTTTCAGAGGAGTCCCTCCTGGGTCACATTTCTAAATACCTCACTATCCTGGAAAACGGGGCCTGGATGGTGGGCAGGAGCGGGGTGTGGTGTGACGGAAGGGCCGGGGTGGGGCGGCAAACGGAAAGTATTTGGGATCTTTGTTGCTGCCCTACGCTGGGGGTGGGGGGTGTTTATTTTCAGAACCTGCCATGTTTTTAACCACTGTGATGTTTTCATTCCTTTTAACTAAAACAAAAAGCAAACTTTCCCCCCAACTCTCTAAGCACTAAGGGCTGTGACCGAGAACGGTAGTGTTTTGGTCCTTTGCATCGGAACTGTGGTATCTTTGTCTTCTTTGACGATTATTATAATTATTATTATTTTTTAAAATGTCAGGATGAGTTGTCAAGTGTTTGGCTGTGTGTGTCTTTTGCTTCTCGCACGGGGAGCTGTCTTCATGCTGTGAACGGCCGTGGGGCGCGCCGGCTCAGGCCCTCCACGCACTGTCCCCCCCTGCTCTGCCGGGCCCGCCACGCACTGGGTTTTCTTGCTCTTCTCCTGTTGGGGGAACAGGTTCTCCACCTACCCGTGGCCCCCCTGCCGCTCCCCCAGGACGCCGGCCGTGTGGCTGGGTCTCCCTGTGTTCTCTTTTCTGTGACTCCACGGCACCCTCCCCACCATACCCAGCAGGCCGGCCTAGCTTGTCATCACCTTGGAGCGCCCCGGGGACGCTGCGCCTCAGGCCTTTACCTACCTCGCCCCACTGCCGCGTCCCACCGGTCCCCGCCGACTCCCGCTTATTTCTTTTTGATCCTTCGTTGTTTCTTCCCGCCCCTGTCCCATCTGAGCCTTTCATTTCTCGCTCCGCATTCCTGTTGCAAACCCCGCCATGGTACCTGTGAAGAGGCATTGGGACCCCTCCCAGAACCTTCTCATCAGAAACACCGCTTCCCAGAGTCTGTGCTTCTCTCCTCTGTGGGGCCCCAGGAGCTCCCTCCCCCTCCGTGCTGTCTGTCTGCCGGTCTGTCTGTCTTCTCTTTCCCCTGCCTGTCCCCCAGGGCGACATCTGCTGACGGATTCGGTCCTGGTGTGTGATTGTTGTGATTCGTTCTTCTGTGCGCGAAAGGAAGGGGCTTGTTTTGGGTCCCTTCCAAGTGAGATTGTGAAGGTAGAATTTGCCACTGTCGAATCTAGATTTTTTTCTTTTCTTTCTTTTACATTTCTTTCTTTCTTTCTTCTTCCTTTTTTTTTTTTTTTTTTTTTGGGTTACAGAGACCTTGTGCATGCATGTAGAAAATTGTAAAATGTAAATTTTTTTTTAATATATAAAAAGCTTGTTTTTACAGTTTGCAGTGGATCTAAACATTATGGCAATTTTAGGGATTTTTTTTCTTAAACATAGGAACTAAAACTGTACAAATTTTTTTTATATAAAATAAAGACATTTGACTTTTGTGGGGGCATTCGGTTGTTTTTCCTTTTTTACTGAAGTGGGAGAAAGAGAGGTCAGGCAATTATGTGCTCCTTGTTAGGGGGAGAGTGGCCAGCAGGGGGCAGTGTGAGCCCATCATTGCTCCGCCGGCCCTTAGGCCCCGCGAGACTGGAAAGTACCTCTTCCGAATCCAGATTCCAAGAAGTGAAGACTCGGCTGTTCCCTGGGGTGGATGTCAGGATAAGGAGGAAGGAAGGGTTACTCCGGGTGAATCTGGAGGATTTTCAGGCAGCTGGTAATTTCAGTCAACAGTGATCGCTCATCATATTTCACTGAGAAAAGTTCCTGGAGTATCTCTCTTAAGTATCTACTTTTTATGATTTTTATTTATTTATTTGAGAGAGAGAGTGCGAGAGGGAGGAGGGGCCGAGGGAGAAGCAGACTCGATCCCATGACCTGAGCCGAAGGCAGATGCTTCACCGACATAGCCACCCAGTCAACCCTCTTTTAAGTATCTTCTTATTCCTACCCTTCTCTCTCTAATCTCTCAGGCACGTCACAAAAAGAATCTTCTAGCAATAAGCATTTATTTAAAATGAAAACGTTCAGTTGGCAGTGTGCTTGTAATCAAGCACTAGAGTCGTTGGCAGGAGATCGGGGCCCTTCTCTCACCTCTGCCCGGACCCTCGCTTCTCCGGGACTTTGGGCACCAGGCTTCGCCCCCAAGCAGCATTCCTGGATTAAAGACAAACAAGCAAATGCAAACTCTCCTGTGTGGAGTTGACCCATTTTCTAGATCAGTCCTCCTCTCCCCAGCCCACACTTCGCCAGGCTGAGGAAGCAAAGACAGGAGACTCGGCCCTTGTCCTGCAGGAAGATCCAAGCATCCAGGAGGCCCCAGGCCAGGTCACCGGAAGCCCCGGGCCAGATTACCGCGGGCCGCTGTCTCAGGCAGAGCACGCACAGGCCCTGGCCGGGCTCCGAGGAGCTCAGGCAGCCTTCCTCCAAGAAATCCAAGGAGTTCGTTTGAGAATCAAGTTCAGGGGGCGCCTGGGTGGCTCAGTGGTTAAGCGTCTGCCTTCGGCTCAGGGCGTGATCCCAGAGTGCTGGGATCGAGCCCCACATCAGGCTCCTCCGCTGGCAGCCTGCTTCTTCCTCTCCCACTCCCCCTGCTTGTGTTCCCTCTCTCGCTGGCTGTCTCTGTCAAATAAATAAATAAAATCTTAAAAAAAAAGAATCAAGTTTGGGCAACACAATCTCCTTGAGCAGAGGGGCTTTATCTGTTTTGTTCACCTAAGTATTCCTGGCATCTATACCATTGCTCATGTACGGTTGGTGTTTAAGAAAAAGAAAGTTATTGAATGAGCAATGAATTCAAAAAGCTAACAATGTGATGGGGCACATACAAGGGGTCATATGCTTCTTCTGCCTTTAAAATTGCGCCCCTGTCTTTCTCGGGTGAAAATAAATAAAAACACTTGCCTTGAAACGTCATCCCCCATCCTCGTAACTGTCCTTCTGGGAATTAGACTTGTAGTTTCGCTTACTGTTTCCAATTCACCTCGAAGCCAATTTTTGACTTAACTGTGACCAGATTTCTACCCAACATGCTTCTGAAATTATTCTTGCTCTTCGTGGCCAAGCCCAACAAAAACCTTAGTCTAGTGAGTCTTTATTCAGTGCCCATGATGCCTCCAGCCTGGTGCGAAAACACTTTTTTTGGTAAAGGTTGCGGATCTGTTCCTGCCTCCACTGACCCAAACTTTGTGGGTCCTTGAGGAGTCTGTCTTAACCTCCCAGTCCTCCTCCTCCGCTAACACTGGCCCCAGGAATTAATAGAGGTAAGGCCAGGTCTCAAAACTTGATCTGTGGGATCATATTTTCTCTTGGGGTTTGCTGAAAGCAGAAGTGATAGCCCCATTTGTCATGGCACAAAGGGCATTTGTCACTTTGCAGACAAGATGTACTTTTTCCATGGAAGTACTTCCCAAATCACTGAAGACAGGGACTCGGCTTGTGTGCTGTCGGGATAATGCCAGACTTCTCCTGGACATTCCTGCCCAGGCATGATTTTTCCAGACTTTGCTTCGGGAAATGAGGCCAAAGGAAAAACCCGGGGCTGGGGTTCTGGGAGGAGAGGCACAAGAATCTTGAGACCCAGTTCTTTGCAAATCCTTATACACTTACTTGTTTGGGTCCATTTAAATGGCTTCTACAGAACTGAAAACAGCAGCTTAACAGAGTCCCTGACTTTTTATATGTTAGTTGAAGCATTGATGGAAATACTTCTCCAGTTGCTGGGAAGGCTGCGGTGGGAGGAAGTTAGCCTTTGGAAAACTATTACAGTTTAGTGCACAAGCGGTCATGGAAGATGCTAGAGAGAGAGTAGAGGACCATCTGCATACTAGAAAGATCTTGGGAATCAGTTATCCCTGTACTAGCTCTTCCATTTCTCTAGGCCGTGAATGGGGTCTGTTTCCCTCATTACAAAGCGCAGGGCAGACATGATATCCTAGGAGCCCATAACAACAATCGCCAAACTTAAGTATGTGTGGAAAAGGGGGAGAAGGCACTGGCCGTGTTGGGAAACCCTGGCAAAGCATTGGCTTCTCTCGTTCCCATCTGAGCAAGTTTCGGGGAGACACTATATGCTGTGAAATGAGATACAAAGATAAATAAAACATTGTTCCCTCCTCTACTTCATGGAACTTCGGCTAGTAAAACTGCAGACATTTTACTATTTCGTCACCTGTTTTCAGCAACCCAAGGAAGTCAACTTTACCTGCAGGTGGGACACACTGAAGCCAACGCTTGCGGAGAGCGGTGAGCCTGGTGGGTAAGCTGTTGGATGTCACCATGAGCCATTTGCACTCCCTGGTGTCCTGTAATGGGGACCGCTTTGGCTGAAAAACGTTAGCGGACTACGAGACCTTCAGTTGTGTCCTGTCTTTCCTGCTTGCTTTATGGGCACAGTAGCCCATTCTGCTGCCTCACCCAGGACACTACGTGGTTGAAAGTGAAAGTGGATTTTTAGGAATTATAGGGCAGTGAAATTACTCCGTATGAGGCTGTAGTCGTGGATATGTGTCCATATAAATGTGTCCAGGTCCACAGAAGGTCCAACACCGGAGTAAAATCGAACGGAGGCTGTGGGACTTTGGGTAATAATATGTCACCTCAGCTGCATCACTTGTAACACATGTGTGGCTCTTGTGGGGTGTGTGGAAATGGGGCGGGGAGCCTCTACCTGTGTGTGGGGGGGGCAGGTGCCTTTGGGAACTCTGTATCTTACCAGTTATGTTACCAGCAAAAGGTGAGTCTTTGAGAATAGCAGAGAATTGCAATCCAGGAGTAGCAAGCTGTGGCAAAAACCACAGGCAAGTCCAACAAACAAAGGGAGGAGCATTATTTTATGGAGAAGAAGGAAGTTGGGAGGGGTTGTTTTGAACAAAAGTCCATTGGAAAGAAGCAAGAGTTTAGGCGAATGACAGCTTCTCATCGGCTGAGTTGCAGGGGTGGTCAATTTCTTGTAGGAGATGCAAGGCATTTTTCCCGTTGGGGCCTGTCATTGATGATTTTTTTGGGTGAGATTCTTCTTCTTCTTCCCTGAGCAGGGAGCCTGCCTTGGGCCTCAATCCCAGGACCCTGAGATCATGACCTGAGCCGAAGGCAGACGGTTAACCAACTGAGCCACCCAGGCGTCCCCTCCAGTGAGATTCTTCTGTTAGGATCTGTGATTGACAGTTCTTCCTGTAATTGACATTGAGTGGGAGGGCTCCCCCACCAGATCCTCCTTACAGCACCCAGAGTCCACCGCAGTGAGGTTTCTCTTTATTAATTTTCGCCCTGTGAAGCTTGGACTGCTCTAAAAGTTAAAGTCTGGTCAAAAGGTAAAATGTCCAGTTGTAGGATAATAAGTACTGCGGGTGTAATCACAGCATGATGATGACTACAGTTAACACTGCTGTGGGATATATTTGACAGTTGCTAAGGGGGTAGATCCTAAAAGTTTCCATCACAAGGAAATACACATTTTTCTTTTTTCCCCTCTTTTCTTTTATCTTGTATCTACATGAGACGATGACGGATGTTGACTAAACTTGCTGTGATCATCATTTCACAACGTATCATAGGTCACGCAGTTACGCCGTACGTGTTAAACTTATATAGTGCCACAGGTCAGCTACATCTTAGTAAAACTGAAAGAGAAAGAAATAAAATCTATTTAAAAAACAAACCCGAACCAAGCATAATCTTACTTAGTTCTAGATACAGGCCTAATAATAAAAGTAATAGTATAGGCACTTGTCATTCAGGAAAAAAAAAATAGTGGAAGTGTCTGCTGTTTCCCCTGGGTCCCCGAAAGTGTGCCACTGAAGCTTGGAATTCTGATAAGGCCACCGGAAAAGGAGGGTCTGGTGGTCTAGCCACGCCGCGGCAGCTGGGAATTTGCATGAATGGGCTTGAACGTGTTGAGACAAGTGGTTTCACTTACGGGCAATACTCGCTCCTTTCAAGTTCCTGTTAGTGTTTGTTCTATTTGACACAGAATGTGTGATTTTATTTATTTATTTGACAGAAGGAGAGACAGCCAGCAAGAGAGGGAACACAAGCAGGGGGAGTGGGAGAGGAAGAAGCAGGCTCCCAGCAGAGGAGCCTGATGCAGGGCTCGATCCCAGGACCCTGAGATCATGCCCTGAGCCGAAGGCAGACGCTTAACGACTGAGCCACCCAGGTATCCCAGAATGTGTGATTTTAGGGTGAGGTTGACTGGGATAGTTTTTACTGCAATAAGGAGCTGCTGCTGAAAGTGTAAGCTTTCTGTTATAAGACGGATAAGCCCTGGGGGTCTGCTGCTCAGCGTGGTGACGACAGTTAATGACACGGTGTTGTGTACCCGGAATTTGCTAGGAGAGTAGAACTTGCGTGTTCTCACCACACACGTGTGCGTGCGCGCGCGCACACACACACACACACACGAGGTAACTGTGTGGTGACCCATATGTTAATCTGATTGCAGTAATCGTTTCATAAAGTGCACATGTGTCAATCATCACACTGTATACTAAAATACAAAAAGTTTTGTTTGCAATGATACTTCGGTAAAGTGGAAAACAACCCTGCTGTCAAAGGACTATTTTTCATAATTTTTTAATTCTTTTTTAAATTTAAAATCCATTTAATTAACATATAGTGTATTATTATTTTCAGAGGTAGAATTTAGTGATTCATCAGTTGCATATAACACCCAGTGCTCATTCCATCACGTGCCCTCCTTAATGCCTATCCCTCAGTTACCCCTCCCCCACCCCCTTCCCTCCAGCAACCCTCAGTTTGTTTCCTATAGTTAAGATCAAAGGACTATTGACTTGCATCCTAACATGGAACCTCAGACCTCAAAGATGAGACCCAGTTAAAAAGGAATGTCTCTCTGAAGATGTCCTTTTCAAGGACTGGTCAGCCGTTGGGCTTGTCTGGTTGGGAGCGTCTTGCAGAGTTTGACACCAGCGAACCCGTTTGCTGGGATGGAAATGTTCAGGTGGTTTTTATCCTGTCTTGAAGTAGGTTCTTTTTTTTTTTTTTTTTTTTAAGATTTTATTTATTTATTTGACAGAGAGAGAGACAGGCAGTGAGAGAGGGAGCACAAGCAGAGGGAGTGGGAGAGGAAGAAGCAGGCTCCCAGCAGAGGAGCCTGATGTGGGGCTCGATCCCAGAACGCCGGGATCACGCCCTGAGCCAAAGACAGACGCTTAACGACTGAGCCACCCAGGCGCCCCTTGAAATAGGTTCTGATGCACATTCTGATTCAACAGGTTTGGGATAAAGTCTGAGATTCAGCATTTCTAACAAGCTCCCAGGTATCTTAGACACTCACGTTACCATAAAAACCAAAACAAAGCAAAACAACAACAACAAAAGAGAAGGCCACGGACTGGGTGGCTTAAACAACAGAAACGTATTTTCTCAGAGTTCTTAAGATGAGAGGAGGGTCCAGCACGAGCAGGAGCTGGTGAGGGCTCTCTTCCCAGCTTGCAGACGGCTGCCCTCTCTCTCTGTGCTCAGTTGGCAGTGACAGAAAGCTCTGGTCTCTTCCTCTTCTTAGAAGGACACTAATCCCATGCGAGCTCTACCCTCATGACCTCATCTAAACCTGATGACCTCCCAAAGGCCCCAACTCCAAAACCATCACAGATGCTTCGACATAGGAGTTGGGGGGGGGGTGCACGATTCAGTCCTAACCCCAAATGCTGCAGCTACCACTCTGCAGAGCTCCGAGCGGCAAGGCCCAAAGAGAAACTTTGTGTTCCTCTGACATTTTGAGGGGCCCGCATTTACTTTACTTAACACCCAGATACTGGATCCAAGAGACCAAAATTGTTGAGCGATCTAAATTTCATGAACATAGTAACTAGTTTGGTAAAGTCATTGTGGTAAAATTGCACTCCCTGCCTCAAATGGTCATTTGTGAGATTCGTAGATGTTGTGAGATGGCCTGATGTGTAGAATTTATGCAAAAGCAGTTCCGTGGACCTCTTACTGATTCAACGAGACGTTCATAATGACACAAAAAAGGGCCAATCCGGTGAGATTTTGTCATTAAAGGCCATAGAAATTAAAGGAGCCGCTTCCAATATAAATTATCTTTGACCACAGATTTCTTGCCAACATGATCAATAGAACAGAGGAAATTCAGTTTTACCAAGTGTGGAGAGTTTCAGATAAGATTCCTTAATGTGCTTCAGTATTTATATTAATTGCAGTGGGTGTCGGGTGAAAGTAAACTGTCGTCATGTGTCAATAATGTTGAAATATCTTCTCAAGTTTCTTTGTCAAAGTCGTTGTGATTGCGACACAAACTTCAAGATAATCGATCTCAGTTGATGTTACTGGAAGGTGTTTCATCTGGGTCCAGTGTTTTCTGCTCACTGAGTCATTCAACAAACATTCGTCGAGCGCTTCTATGTGCTCAGAGCTTCCTAGGTATTAGTGATATGGCAATGAAAAACACAGATGTGGTCTTTGTTCACAAACAGATATGGCAACTAAAATAGAAGTTATAAGTGAATCTTCGGTTCTAGGAATAAAAGAAAAAGAGAAACAGGAAGAGTTGGAGCATCTAATGTGCCCTGCTGATACATACACCAATTTTCAATACTAAAGAAAGGAGGAACTTTGTGGCAATCCCTCGTGGTCAGACCGTGGAGTCTGGCCTTGGGCTTGCTGCCGCTCGTGGCCATGGTTATTCCCGAGGGCACGGTCTCTGCCTTGCCAAAGCTCATGCGTAGTTGCCGAAACAGTGTGTATGATTTGAGGAAAATTCTGAGTTACCCATTTTCAGTTCAGAATTTTATTTCCCCTTGAATTTTTCAGCAAGCCACATGGAAACCCTACGTCCCAGAATTCCTGGCATGGCACATGTTCTGACTAAGGAGATGCCCAGGAAAGCCTGCCGGGTGCTGCGGCAGGAGCCGCCCAGAGTGTTAGCAGCCCGAAGGTCATGGCTGGTCCAGACATTCTACTTTTATCAATTAATCAAAGAGAAACAATGTTTGGGGGATAGAATCACACCAGCCACAGGAGAGCAATTACAGGTAAGATACTCTCTTCATTTCATCTGGTTTGGGAACGGGGGTTGGTCATCCATACAGCCACATTCTTCTTTTTTTAATTCTTTATTTAAATTCAATTTAGTTAACATATGCTGTATTATTAGTTATTATTAAGGGTAGAATTTAGTGACTTATCGGTTGCATGTAACACCCAGTGCTCATTCCATCAAGTGCCCTCCTTAATGCCCATCACCCCGTTACCCCATCCCCCCACCTATTTCCCCTTCAGCAACCCTCAGATTGTTTCCTAGAGTTAAGTGTCTCTTATGGTTTGCCTCGCTCTCTGTTTGTATCTTATTTTATTTTTCCTTCCTTTCCCTATATTCAACTATTTTGTTTCTTAAATTCCACATATGAGTGAAATCATGTGGTGTTTGTCTTTCTCTGACTGACTTATTTCCCTCAGCATAATACCCTCGAGTGCTAGCCACATCATTGCAAATGGCAAGATTTCACTTTTTTAAAGATTTTATTTATTTATTGAGAGAGGGAGGGAGGGAGAGAAAGAGAGAGAGAGAGAGAGAGAGAAGTGTGCAAGCAGGGGGAGGGGAGGAGGGAGAGAGAGAATCCCAAGCAGACTCCACGCACAGCACAGAGTCCAATGCGGGCTTCGATCTCATGACCCTGAGATCATGACCTGAGCCAGAATCAAGAGTCGGTCACTTAACCAATTGAGCCACCCAGGCACCCCAAGATTTCATTCTTTTTGATGGTGGAGTAATATTCCATTGTGTGTGTGTGTGTGTGTGTGTGTGTGTGTGTGTGTGTGTGTATATATATATATATATATATATATATATATACACATCTTCTTTATCCACTCATCTGTCAATGGACATCTGGGTTCTTTCCATAGTTTGGCTATTGTGGACATTGCTGCTATAAATATTGGGGTGCAGGTGCCCCTTCGGATTACTATGTTTGTATCCTTTGGATAAATATCTAGTAATACAATTGCTGGGTGATAGGGTAGCTCTATTTTTAACTTTTTGAGGAACCTCCATACTGTTTTCCAGAGTGGCTGCACCAGCTTACATTCCCACCAACAGTGTAAGAAGGCTCCCCCTTTCTTCACACCCTCACCAACATCTGTTGTTTCTGTCTTGTTAATTTTAGCCATTCTGACCAGTTTGTGGTGATATCTCATTGTGGTTTTGGTGTGTATTTCCCTGATGCCAAGTAATGTTGAGCATTTTTTCATGTGTCTTTTGGCCATTTGGATGTCTTCTTTACAGAAATGTCTATTCTTGTCTTCTGCCCATTTCTTAACTGGATTTTTGGTTTTTGGGTGTTAAGTTTGATAAGTTGTTTATAGATTTTGGATACTAGTCCTTTATCTGATAAGACCCTTGCAAATATCTTCTCCCATTCTGTGGGTTGCCTTTTAGTTTTGTTGACAGGTACGTTCTTGATGAGACAGATGAAATGAATGCATTAGCACCTTGACCTAAGTACAGAAGCAAACCGAGGGAACAGGGGTTCTGAGACATAGCCAGATGTTGTCCCACTTCGTGTCCTTTCCCCCTTATCTACATACTGTCCCTGGGGAACCTCCTCTGGTCCCATAGCTTTAAATGCCGTCCTATACCAGGTAGCACAACCAGGTCGTAAAGAGCCTGGGCTCTGGGGTCAGCCTGCCTGGGGTTTTCTTCTGGTTTTACCACTACTGGTTGAACAACCACCGGGAAATTTTCTGTTTCCTCATCATTAACATGAAGACAATAGTACAGTGCCAACCGCATAGGCATTTTGAGAGTATAACTAAGGAAATATTCATGAACTGCTTAGAGAGTGTCTGGCACATTGTAAGCACCCGACAAATGTTCATTGTCTGCCACGTCCTCCCAAATCTCTATTTCTTGTCCTGATTTCTCCCCAGAACCTGGGTCCATACCTCTAAGTGCCTATTTGATTTCTCCACAAAGACATGGAAGAGTCATTTCAAACTCAATATGGCCAAACAGACCGGTTCCTTGCTCACATGTGCTTCTTCCCTGGTGATTCTGTTTCATTAAACACACCTCTGTCCACCTCCTCGTGTGAACCGAACACAGAGGAATGATCCTTGATTCCTGTCCTGTCTTCTTCCCCCACATTCAGTCCTTCTCCCTGTCCCCGGAACATGCCGTCTCATTTTTGGTGAAGGGCCTTTGCAATAGGCACTCTCTGCCTGGGATGCTTACCACTTATCTTCACTTACCAGGCCCTTGTCATCCAGCTGTCGGCTTAACGTCACCTCATAGAGAGGCTTCCTATAAGCAACTGTCAGAGCTTTGAAAGATAAAGGTAGTGTTTCTCTCTGTGGCAGACTGCAACGACTCAACCACACTCTTGAGTATGGTTCTGTGTCAGGAAGCAAGGCTTTGCACTTAGTTTTAGTTTTAAGTGACTGCTGCTGGCCCAGGTTCAGGTAGCTCGAGTCGTCTGCTCCCGATACCATGACTGATAGCTGTGGGGGTGTCTTGACTAAGTGGCTGCTGCTGTGGGGCTGGCCGTGCATTGCCATCATCACAGCCCTTCCTCCGCCCACTCACAGGAAGCTGCGCGGCGGCCAAACACCGTTGGACAGCTTGCATCAATCTTCACGCTCGTCCCTCAGCCCCACTGACAGATAGAATAATGGGGACCCACCCTCCCCACCTCTTGCCCATCACTGGGATGAGCGCATTTGCTGCCAGATCCCAGGGAGCCTCCCCAGCTCCTGACCCCAGCCCACGATGGGCCCTTGTACTTCCTCTTCCAGAACGCCATGTTTCTGTCAGCATCTTGTCCTCATTCCCAAAACTGTTAACAACTGTCAAGGATCTGAGATTTTTCCCCCCACTCACAAGCTAATTGCCTGCCACCGTTTCACGGACGCTGACAGAAGACACAAGAGTCCTGGGTCAGAGACAAAGGACTTAATCGCTCAGGGCCCAGCAGGCGGCAAGAATTCGTGTTTGGGGGCGCCTGGGTGGCACAGCGGTTAAGCATCTGCCTTCGGCTCAGGGCGTGGTCCCAGAGTCCTGGGATCGAGCCCCACATCAGGCTCTTCTGCTGTGAGCCTGCTTCTTCCTCTCCCACTCCCCCTGCTTGTGTTCCCTCTCTCGCTGGCTGTCTCTATCTCTGTCAAATAAATAAATAAAATCTTTTAAAAAAAGGGCAAAAATGACAAAAAGATTTATTTGTCATTTAAAAGGTCGGAAGAAATTCTTCTGGACCAAACTCTACAAAGGTGTTTTGTTTGTTTATTTTTTTTAAAGATTTTATTTATTTATTTTGAGAGAGAGAGAGCTCACAAGCGAGGGGGAAAGGTAGAGGAAGAAGGAGAAGAAGGCTAGCAGGCTGCCCGATGGACGACGGATGAGGGGCTCAATCCCAGGACTCTGGGATCACAACCTGAGTCAAAGGCAGACACTTCACCGACTGAGCCACCCAAGCGCCCTGAAACTCTACAAAGTTTTAATAGTACTCGGTAAAATAAAAACAAGGGCACTAAATTTAAATTCAATTTTACTTATACTTCTAATTAAAATGGACCATACAATAAATAAAATTATTTTGTGAATTTGGGGTTCAATTATGGCTCCCTCTTTTTCTTGTGTTTGCCACAGCATGAAACAAAAACAGAAACACGGCATGTAAATTAATTCAAAACTTTGTATTTCCATTTTAACAACAAACTAGATTGTATGGAACAATCTAAATTTCTTGTACCGTAGGTCAAGTACCTACTCTATTACTAAAAATATGTAAATATAAACATAGTTACATGCAACTACATTAAATTGTAATTTAAATAAGCGGTATCTTTTTTAAAAAGATTTACTCATTTACTTGAGAAAGAGAGAGAGAGCGCGCACGAGTAGGGGGGCAGGGGGAGAGGGAGAGAGAATCCCAAGCAGACTCCAGGCTGAGTGTGGAGCCTGACTTGGCTCGATCTCATGACCCTGAGATCATGACCTGAGCTGAAACCAAGAGTCAGACGCTCAAGCGACTGTGTCACCCAGGCCCCCCTAAATAAGTGGTATCTGTATATATTGGTTCTTTTATATAAACCTTAGGCAACATTGTACATTATGTGGACCTACAGAGTTAATCCAATTTTATTATCTGTGTAAAGTTTCAGGAAGTTATTGTATTTCTGGTAATTTCTTAATATTAAGTTATTGTATTGCATCTGAATATATTAATTATATTTTCTAAGCTTCTTGATTGACTTTGTGCTATCATATTGAATTTCCTAGTTAATAAGTCTTTTAAAGAAATTAAAATTGAGAGAGATAAAAAAAATACTGCCTAGCCACCACCCAGCGCTCGTGTGTGTTTTTAACCTTTACGTTCTTGTCTACTAGAAGCATTTTCTTCTGCAAAACATTCACATTAAGATAATAGCACCAGTCAATGTATTTTCTTATCAAATACTTGATAAGATTATGTTTTATAAGTGAGAGTTTGAAATGTTTAAATGAATAGTCATTTAAAATATTGTTTCGGGGGCACCTGGGTGGCTCAGTTGGTTAAGTGTCTGCCTTTGGCTCAGGTCATGATCCTTGTCCTGTGATGGAGCCCCAAGTCCATCCTGTCTGGGCTCGTGCTCAGCGGGGAGCCTGTTTTTCCTTCTGCCTCCTCCCCGTTCATGCTCTGTCTTTCACTGTCAGGTAAATACATAAAAACTTAAAAAAAAAAAATATATATATATATATATATATATATATATTTTTTTTTTCCTTTTTAAAAGATTTTATTTATTTATTGAACAGAGAGACACAGCAAGAGAGGGAACACCAGCAGGGGGAGTGGGAGTGGGAGAAGCAGGCTTCCCGCTGAACAGGGAGCCTAATGCGGGGTTCGGTCCTAGGACCCTGGGATCATGACCTGAGCTGAAGGCAGACCTTAACGACTGAGCCACCCAGGCACCCCCCAAAATATATTGTTTTGACTACCAAATAGTGTGAATGTCATACTAACGTTATGAAATAATAGAGAAAAATGTGTATATTTACATGGGTCTCTGCTCCTGGTTCCTGACACAGAGCTCCTAAATCCCTTTGAATTTCCTGGGTGACAGGAGTGTCTTGTTCTAATGAGGTGCCTCTGGTGGGGGGGGGGGGCTCCTGGATGGGGGCTGGTCACCAGAAAGACAGAGCCCTGATTACATGCTTGGAATTTTCAGCCCCACTCCCCATTTTCTGGAGACAGGAGAGAAGCTGGATGTGGACTTAATGGCCCATCGTGCCTATGTGATGAAACTTCCGTAAAAATCCCAAAGGTACAGGGTTCACAGAGCCTCTGGGTTGGTGAACACATTCATGTATCCAGATGATGGTGATCCCAAACTCCACGCAGGCAGAAACCCTCCCACTCGGCGCTCCCGTGTGTCTCTTCATCTGTATCCTTTAGGATAATCTGTAGTCCCTAAAAAACTGCTACACGTAAGCAAGTGTTTCCCTGAGTCCCGTGTGTCATTCTAGCAAATTATTGAACCCAAAGAAGGAGTCATGGGAACCCTGATTTATAGTCGATGGGTCAGAAGCAGGGGTGAAATCCTGGGACTTGTGGGGGCAGTCGTGTGGGCTCAGCCCCTAACCTGTGGGATCCGATGCTGCCCACAGTTAGGTAGTGTCAGAGCTGAACAGGTGGCTTAGTTTAAGCAGCTGGTGTCTGGGAGGATCGCCCCACGGGTGGAAACCACACGACTGGGGTCAGAAGTGGAGGATTGTGAATGTGGTGGTCACGTGAGTAACAGACACGCAGAAGGAGTGGGTTTTTTCTTTACAAAGGACGTTGATTTTTTTTTTTTTTTTTTTTTTTTTTTTTTTTTTTTTTTAATGTGTGAAATTCAGCCGGGAGGACAGCGGCTGCAGAAGTGCAAATTCGCCTCTGGTGTGTGGTCCGCACTGGCCGGGTCGTGGGTGAGAGGAGTGTTTCTGTTTGTGTCCCTGGGTTCCGCCCAGGTGTCAGAACACGGCCTCACCAGAGGTGGCGCTCTTGACACAGCCTTTTGCTACTGTTTGGGGCACCTCGTGAATTGTAAAAACAGGAGTTTCTCACTTCTGGACCAACATTTCTCAGGTTCGTTTCTGACTTTCTGTTTAGGTTGTTGTGAAACGGTTAGTCTGGTTAATAACAGCTCCGGGGATGTGGCCATTTCTCTTCACAGTTATCTTCATACTTATCTTAACAGCTCACTCTAGTCCCCTGGCAATTCTATCAAATATTCCTCTCCTCCAAAATCAGATGCCACATTCACAACTCCTGCAGATTAGTATGGTGTTTTGTTTTGTTTGTTTTATTTTTTAAAGATTTTATTTATGTATTTGAGAGAGAGTGAGAGAGCAAGCACAAGCACGGGGAGTGGCAGGTGGAGGGAGAAGCTGGCTCCCCGCTGAGCAGGGAGCCCAACGCGGGGCTCAATCCCAGGCCCCCGGGATCATGGCCTGAGCTGAAGGCAGACGCTTCACTGACTGAGCCACCCAGGCGCCCCTCCCTGCCCATTTCTCAAAGGAAGGCAATAAAACCTCAACACAGAATTTGAAAAAAATGAACCGGCCAAGGGTTGTACCAATTTATTTATCCAAACTATAGAGGCCAGATGTTCTGCCCATCATTTTAACGAACATGAGTGTTACAGCACATGGAAGGCTCGGACTCTTTCCACAGGAACTAGGAACGGGGAGCCCATGACCTGTCTGGTCACTAATGGTCAGGCACTGTGAAACATCAGTGGGATGGATAATGTGATGGTAAATTACCAGAAGCTGCTAAGGGCACTTCATTCACAGGATCTGGAAGCACCGATTCAGTGCATTCAAATCTCGTGGCCTTCCCAGAAGACACTGCTTGAGCTTTGCAGGGAGGGAGGGGGTCTAATCAAGTCAAGCTTTAATAAGGCCTGTTTTTTTTTTTTTAAGATTTTATTTATTTATTAGACAGAGATAGAGACAGCCAGCGAGAGAGGGAACACAAGCAGGGGGTGTGAGAGAGGAAGAAGCAGGCTCCCAGCAGAGGAGCCTGATGCAGGGCTCGATCCCATAACGCCGGGATCACGCCCTGAGCCGAAGGCAGACGCTTAACCGCTGTGCCACCCTGGTGCCCCTAATAAGGCCTGTTTTAATCCATGCCGGTCATCATAAGACAATATTGTCCCTACCCATCTAAGCAACTGCTTGTTATACATTTCTGTTTTTCCTTAGATGCTGAGACTAACAACCAACCCACCTTTTCCCTGAGGTCAGACCCATGGGGAACTTAGAGGAAGCTGGAACGGTATCCTGAGACCCAAGGACAGCCGGGAGACCTACTCTAATCCTCGCAATAAAATCCAAACACTGTCCAGACCCACTCCAAGTAAGTACCATTCTGCAACAGCTGGCCTAAGAAAGCTCCAGCAGGACAGCGCTCACACTGCCCATTTGTTTAAAAGAAAGTCTTGCTTCTGACTTCATTTTTGTGTCCCTAGATTGTAGTCTTGAGTTCAAGAGTCTCTGCGTTGCACTAGGAGGTTGGGGCTAAGGGGAGCATGGTGTGATTCCTTGTTGAGAAACTCCAGTGTTGTGTTCACACCTGACATCTGTGGAAGGCGGTGCGGATTCTGTTCTGATTCCTGGTGGCTGCCTGGCCTCTCACGTCGTCGCGGTGATAGCGTGGCCTCTGCGATACATGCCGACAGACCAACGCAGACACGAAGAGAATGAGATCAAATAACATGACTAACGTGGATCTGTTATTTACAAGGTGCCAGGCGTTGTTCTAAGCTATTTATATAGTGATGACTGCTTCATTTAAATTTGCATATGCACTTTACAACAACTCTATAATGTAGGCCCTGCTACCAAGCTGCTTTACAGATGAGGAGACCAATGCGGCAATAAATTAATTCATCAGCTCCCTGAGATGCAGCTCTGAAGCGGCAAGGCTGGGATTCAAACCCAGAGCCTGCCTGTGTTCAGGGCCCCGGCACATAACAACCGGTCTACACTGCTTCTCTGTAGAAACAGGGGTAAAGAGCTCTGCGGGGTCTTAGAACACAGTTAGGGCTCCGATTAGTCATCTTAGAATCTAGGTTTCCTGACTCCTATTCAATACTTCTTTCTTTCTTCTTTTCATTTTTAAAAAAGATTTACTTATTTATTTGAGAGAGAGAGAGCGCGTGGGCATGCATGCAGGGGTTGGGGGGGCAAAGGGAGGGGGAGAGAATCTCAAGCAGATTCCCCGCGGAGCATGGAGCCCGCCATGGGGCTGCATCTCACGACCCTGAGATCACCACCTGAGCAGAAATCAGGAGTCCGACGCTCAACCACCTGAGCCATCCAGGCGCCCCCCTTCTTTTCATTTTTATATATCATACACAGATCATGTTGTATAAACACACATATGTTTTATATCAAGCCATTTGAAATTGTCAATATTTGCTTAGATTTGACACATAAAAATGGCAATTTCATGATTTAATATGCTGTATGCTATTTAATGAACTAG
This sequence comes from Ursus americanus, assembly GCF_024610735.1. Classification (NCBI taxonomy): domain Eukaryota; kingdom Metazoa; phylum Chordata; class Mammalia; order Carnivora; family Ursidae; genus Ursus; species Ursus americanus. The sequence continues at coordinate 45,387,928 of NC_142128.1, forward strand.
TGAAGTTAAGGCAAACACGAGTATGAACACCATCCAGTTCAAAGAAGAGAGCATTGGCTCCACGTGCCCCTCCCCACGACACGTCCCTCCTGTCCCGCTGGGTAATACCACCCTTGAATTTTACGGCAAGCATTTCTTATCCTCGTGTTGGCATCCCTAAAGAATGTAGCTTCTTGTTGCTTGCTATGTCTTTATGTAAATGGATCAGACCACACATGTTCTTTTGAGACTTGCTTTTCTTGTTCGTTACTATGTTGGGGCAATTGAGCTAGATTGCTCACGCAATTACAGTTTTTTTGGGTTGTGTAATATTACATTATATGAATAAATCACTGTTTATCCATTCGACTGTTGAAAAGCATTTGGGCTGTTCCTGGGTTTGAGCTAATAAGCGCAGAGTTTCTGTGAACATTCTCGTGTAGGGCTCCTGGCGCACTTGGCAGGACTCCGTTCCCGTGCAGGGGGTACGCTTCTGCGTGGAATTACCAAGTGCAAGAAGAGACTAAACGGTTTATACCAAATTATTCTGCACTCAGCAAGTATAACTCACACTGAGCTCCCACCGCTCTGTGTTCTCTCTTCCATGTGGTATGATCAGACTTTAATATTTAATTTTTGTTATCTGAGGGTGTGTAATGGTACTTTCTTGCGGTTTTAATTTGCATTTCCCTGGTTATTAACGAGGCTGAGCAATATCTCCTGTCTTTATTGACCATTTGGATTTCCCCTTTGCCCTTTGGGAAATGCCTATGTCTTTGCCACTGTTTTCTTTTCTTTTTTCTTTTCTTTTCTCTCTCTTTATGTGCACATGTGTTCACAGGAATTCATTAAATGTTTCTGGATGTCAGTCTGTCAGTTACAAATGTTACAAATATTTGCTCCCAATTTCTGCCTTGGCTTTTCACTTTCTTTATAATGTCTTTAGGTGGACAGATTTTTTAAAAATTTTACCATATGAATACTACTAATACTTTTTGTGTCTTGTTTAAGAAATCCGTTCCTGCACCAACATCATGAAGATGTTCCACTATATTGTCTTTTAAGATCTTTATATTTTTGTCGCTTACGTCCAAGTCTTTAATAATCCAGGAATTGAGTTTTGTGTATGGTGGCAGGTGGCAGGGTGCGGTTGCTCCAGTGTGATTCATTTTAAAAGCCCATCCTCTTCCCACCGATGCACACCACCACTTCTTTTATGTATCTGTTTTCCATTGCTTTTTCTCCTATGGGCAATCAGTGCCCCCTGTGCAAATTTGAGAAGGATGGAATTAACAACTTTGTATACCTGTTCTTTCCTCTTCCCACTGATTGTTTCCATGTGGTCATTTTACAGACGGGGTATTATGAAAATACTGAAGTATCATCAGTATTGACTCTTGCTTGGGAAAGTTCTAGGCAGACTGCCACGTTCATGCCTTCTAAGCTCCCCGGGGCACCATGGCCCCTGCTGCTGCCTTGCTCAGGGCCACCGTGTGGTTGCTGCTGTGGATAGCTGACTCTCAAGGTTTTGATATTTTGGGGGGAACAAAGGGATCACTCAAGTCACCAGGCAACGAATTGGGGAAGTGAACCAGAGGGAGCTCCACCTGCGGAAATCGCATCCTGGACCTGGAGACAGATATACCTGAGTCCTCTGTGTACTATTTTCTGTGTGCTCTCAGGATGACTTGTTTTCAGATTTGTTGAACTACATGAATCCAGTCACTCTCTCTCTGCTGGAATTCAACGGGGCTCCATTGCCATCTTTCTCTGTGACCATCTTTCCTTTCTTCCGGCTCCAGTGTCTCTCATAGTGCCCGTTCAGACGGATGCAGTGCTTAGCGGATAACTGATTTCTTACTCTTGAGGGGGAACTGGAAAGAAGGTGTCCCATGTGGGGAGAGTGGGTGAGGAGCTGATGAGGAAGGGTGAAGATCCGTCCAGTCTGTCCCCCCCACCCAGTCACTGCAAAGCTCAGTAACAATACCTCTGCCCCTTTGAAATGGTTTCCTTCACTTGCAAACGAGGATACCGAGACCCCCCTCATTGACTCTATAAACGTGTCGGGAAGATCAAATGAAATATCACAAATACAAATAATAAAGTTCTTTTTTTTTTTTACAAATAATAAAGTATTTTTTAAATTTTATTTATTTTAGAGAGGGAGGCGTGAGAGTGAGGGAGAGAGAATTTCCAGCAGATTCTGTGATGAGCACAGAGCCCCATGTGGGGCTCGATCTCGTGACCCTGAATCATGACTCTGGCCAAAATCAAGAGTTGGTTGCTTAACTGACTGAGCCACCCAAGCGACCACAAGTCTGTAAATTTACTAAAAACCATTGAACTGTATGCTTAAAATGGATGAATTTATGATATGTGTATTACACCTAAAAAAAAAAAGTTTCTTTTTTTTTTTTAAAGATTTTATTTATTTATTTGACAGAGATAGAGTCAGCCAGCGAGAGAGGGAAAACAAGCAGGAGGAGTGGGAGAGGAAGAAGCAGGCTCATAGAAGAGGAGCCTGATGTGGGGCTTGATCCCATAACGCCAGGATCACGCCCTGAGCCGAAGGCAGATGCTTAACCGCTGTGCCACCCAGGCGCCCCTAAAAAAAATGTTTCTTAAAATTCTCTTAAGACCATACACTGTCATATTTTTAAAACAATGTATTTATATAGGGGAAGAGAGGAAAAAATAAAACAAGATGAAATCAGACAGGGAGCCAAACCATAAAAGACTCTTAATCATAGGAAACAAACTGAGGGTTGCTGGAGGGGAGGTGGGTGGAGGGATGAAGTAACTGGGGGATGGGCATAAAGGAGGACACATGACATAATGAGCACTGGGTGTTATATATTACCGGTGAATCACTGACCTCTACCTCTGAAACTAAGAATACCTTATATGTTAATTAATTGAATTTGAATTTTAAAAACTTAATAAAATAAAATAAAACAATATATTTATTTGACATTACACATTAAATGGTTTAAAGTATATGCTAAGAATTGGGATATTTTTAAGAAACTTTAAGAGATTTTAGGATTCAAATAAGAAGTTAAATTAATGCCTGGAACGTTACCTAGGATATATTAAAATGATGTAAACTTTAAATATCATGAATCAACCCTGAAGCTATTAGCTTATTCTTTTAGAAACTACTTAGTTTTACATTTACATAGAGTAAAATTCATTTTGGGATGTATCATTTTATGAGTTTTCACAAATGAATACAGTCATATAAGCACCACCATAATTGAGATATGAAACAGTCCTATCACTCCCAAATTTCCCCTGTGCTACCCACCTATAATCAACCCCTCTCCCATGTGCAAACCCTGGCGACCCCTGACTTGTTCTCTGTCTAGAGGTGTCTCTGCAAGGACATTACATGATATATAACTTTTGGAAAGATTTTCAAACCTACCACTACCCATTTTACTTACTTACTTACTTATTTATTTATTTATTTATATTTATTTTTTAACTGGGCTTTTCTTTCTTTTTCTTTTTCTTTTTCTTTCTTTCTTTTTTTTCCTTAAGATTTTCTTTATTTATTTGACAGAGAGAGAGACAGCCAGCGAGAGAGGGAACACAAGCAGGGGGAGTGGGAAGGGAAGAAGCAGGCTCCCAGCAGAGGAGCCTGATGTGGGACTCGATCCCATAACGCCAGGATCACGCCCTGAGCCGAAGGCAGCTGCTTAACAACTGCACCACCTAGGCGCCCCTCATTTTACTTTTTAAAATTGAGATAAAATTGACAGATAACCTTACATTCATTTCAGGTGTGTAACATAATGATTTAATATGTGTATATACTGTGAAGTGATCACCAGAAAAAGTCTTGTTAACATCCATCACCACACACAGTCACACTTTTTTGTCTTGTGAAAACTTCTAAGCTGTACTCTTAGCGACTTCTAAGTACCTCCCAATGACTTATTTATTTTATAGCAGAGTTTGTACTTTTGGGCCACCTTCACCCATTTTGCCCCCCCCCCCCCTTGTCTCTGGCTACCACCAATCTGTTCTCTGTATCCATAAGCTTATTTGTTTTGGTTTGGTTTTTTCGGAGGGGGTTGCTTAGATTTCACATATAAGTGAAATCTGGTGGTGTTTGTCCCTCTCTGACTGACTTATTTTACTTAGCATAATCAGTTCACGGTCCATTCATGTTGTGGGATTCAAATTTTTGAATGATAAAAATAATGGTTATTTTGGGGTGGCAGGAATTTCCCTGCTGATAATTAGTCAGATCGAGAAGGGCGAGATGGCGACAGACAGGATGAGACTGGTCTGAATTCAGTCACACTCACAGGCTCACAGGCAGTTAGCACCAGAAGGAACTTCAGGGTCATTTAACCAAAATCTTAATTATAAATATGAAGAAACTGAGTCTCAAGCTTGTGTCCCCACTTGCACCCTGGGCCTACCGCGTACTAGGAGTCAGCTTCCGCACGCTTCCAGCTGCTCCAGACCATGCTTGTGACTGTTGGCTTTGTCTGACTGTCAGTTCCAGCACAAATTCTGCCTCTTTGCCAAATCCCCAACTGCTGACGATCAAAATCATACTGGTATATATCACTAATAGCAGAAGAACGGACGGTTTTGGATAACTCTCTCATTAAGTTAATTCCTGACTCTCTGCATCATGGAACTGTAACACACTCACTAATATTTATTTGATGGCTGTTCATTCTGCTATTAGACAAAGTGCCCAAGAGAACACATAATCCAGAATCAAGTCTTGTTGAAAGGTGAGAACTGGAAGGGCTCTTGGAAATCATTCGAGGCCTTTCTGAGGCATCCTTAGGCATCTCCAGAGTTCCTGCTGGGAGCGGCTCTGTGGAGGGACGAGGGGAGGGGCTCAGTGGTAGCTATGCTACGTCCTCTGATCAAACCACCTGCTACCATATCATTCTTCTCGAAGGGCTTTTTTTAAGTACTTCTTATAGCACTGATTTGCTGGTAATGATTTCTTTCAGCTTTTGTATGTCTGGAAAAGCCTATTTCAGCTTTGTTTTTGAAGGCTATTTTCACTGGGTATAGAATTCTAGGTTGACAGCTTTTGTCCTTCGCCGGCAGGATGTTGCTGCACTGCCTTCTGGTTGGCATGGTTTTCACCCCGAGGAGACTGTTGTCATTTTATCTTTATTGCTCTGTACTTTTTTTTTTTAATATTTTATTTACTTAGAAGAGAGAGAGTGAGAGAGCACAAGCACAGATGAGAGGCAGAGGGAGTGGGAGAGAGAGAAACAGACTCCCCACTGAGCAGGGAGCCCGATGCGGGGCTCAATCCCAGGACCCTGAGATCATGACCTGAGCTGAAGGCAGATGCTTAACCCACTGAGCCACCCAGGGGCACTATTCCCTCTGTACTTAATGTGCCTTTTATCTCTGGCTGCTTTTAATCTCCTCTCTTTATCACTGGTTTTAAGCAACTTGATTATGATGGAACTTAGCATGGTTTTCTTAAGTTTCTTGTGGCTGGGATTTATTGAGCTTCTTAGATCTATCTTTGATAATTTCATCAAACTTGGGAAATTTGACCCTTATTTTTTCAAACTTTTTGCCTCTCCCCTCCCTTTTCCTGGACTCCTGTTACACGTACGTTGGTCCATGTGAAGTTGCCCAAAGAGTCAGTGCTTCCAAGTTATTTCATTTTCAGTTTTTCTTTATGGGTCATTTTGGGTGGTTTCTATTGCTGCGTCTTCCAGTTCACATCTTTTTTGATGCAGTCTTTAATCAGTTCTTAATTCTACCTACTGTATTTTTTGATACCAGACATTGTAATTTTTTAATCTCTAGAAGTTTAGTTTGGGCTGTTTTATATCCTCCATGTTTCTCCTTAATATGCTCATGTTTTCTTCTAGCTTCTTGGACATATAGTATGTGTTTATAACCTTGGTTTAAATGTCTTTTTCTATGACTTCTGCCATCTGTATCATTTTCTGCTTCTGTTTATATTTAATTTCCTTTTGTCCTCATTATGGGTTATATTTTCCTGCTTCTTTGCACTGCCCGGTAATTTTTTACTGGGTTCCAGATATTGTGAATTTTTGGTTATTGGGATTCTTTGAATTCTTTTAAATAATTTTGAGTTGTCTGTGCTGTTAATTTACTTGGGAACTGCTTGATATTTTGAGGCATGCTTTCAAGTTTTGTTAGATGAGATTAGAGCCATTCCTCTTTATTCCTTTATATATTTCCAGATTTCCATCTGGAAACTTTGTATTTTAACCTTAAGAACTTCTTTTAATACTTCCTGTCTTTTAGTTCTGGTCATGAGTCCTTCTAACCTTTTTTTCTTCTTAAAAAGTCTTTATTTTGCCTTCCTTTCTGAAAGGTATTTTCTCTGGATAGAATTCTAGATTTAGTGTTTTTTAACACTTTAAAGGTGTTGTCTGCTGACTTGCATTTTTTATTTTTACTGGAAGACTGCCATAAATCTTCCCTTTATTTTCATGTATATAATGTTCCTATTCCTCTGCCTACTTTTAGTATTTTCCTTTCTTTTTTCTTTTTTTTTTAAAGATTTTATTTATTTATTCGACAGAGATAGAGACAGCCAGCGAGAGAGGGAACACAAGCAGGGGGAGTGGGAGAGGAAGAAGCAGGCTCATAGCGGAGGAGCCTGATGTGGGGCTCGATCCCATAACGCCGGGATCACGCCCTGAGCTGAAGGCAGACGCTTAACGACTGCACCACCCAGGCGCCCCTAGTATTTTCTTTTTATCATTGGTTTCCAACAATTTGGTTATGATATTACTTGGGTAATTTTTATGTTTATCTTGCTTGGGGTTCATTGAGCTTCCTGGGTCTGTAAGTTTATAGTTGTATCAAATTTGGAATATTTTTAGTCATTTTCCTTGAAATATTTCTCAGCCACCCCCCTCTGGCATCTGATGACATTTGTGTTATACTGCTTAACAGTGCCACACTTTACTGACGCACTTCCTTCTCTCTTTCTTTTTTTAAAGAGTTTTTTCCTCCTATTTCTGTTGGGACGTTTTCTATTACTATGCCATCAAGTTTGCTGGTCATTTCTTTTCTATCTGTTAAACCCAACTAGTGAATTGTCATATTAGGTATTGCATTTTTCAGCTCTAGGGCTTCCAACTCATTCTTTTCTGTATCTTCCATTTATTTCCACATAAACGCAGTAAGGAGAGACGTGGAAGATAGAGAAAAGAACCCAAATGCAACTTCTGTTTACTTTATTTATTTATTTATTTATTTATTTATTTATTTATTTGAGGTGACCGTGACAGTACACCACTCACATCTTTTGTTGCAGGAAGCCTAATTGATGGATGACTCTGGCAGCATGCCCTGAATCTACCATTGTATCTGCACGAAAGCCCCCCTTTTCATGGGCGGCCCCTAGTCATTGATTGAATGTGGTATGAATACTAATGTAGGTCTTTTCCTGCAAGGTACAGATTCCTCTGATGGGTGACTTTGGCTTGAGGATTCATCAACCCAGGCAGAACTTTCTTAGAACCGCACAGCAGTCTGAGACTCCACTCATCCAGTCCTTCTTCCTTTCCTTTCTTTTTCCTAAGGGTCAGGTCTACATCATGGTCTGAAGAGTCCACCTCTCTAGCTTATTCTCCTTTTTCTTTCATAGGCATTTCCCCAGTAAATCTTTGGCATCTCTCATTTCTTAAAGCATCTGAATTAATATATTTATTATTATCACTATATATTTCATCTTTATTTGCAGTCAGTATAGGATTTCATTTAAATAAATGGTTCCAGATTTAAAAGTGTTTGAGAACAATGGTCTATTTTACATCATTTATAGTTGAGGGACTGAAGCTCAGAGGTTCGTCTGAACATTGAGTTTGCAAACCTTAAACCAACCTATATTATGGCATTAATCAAGGTCATAAAGGTTTGTTCTTTTGCCCTGGACAAAATAATCAGGAGCCCCAATATCACTACTAACTCCTTTTTGATCCTGGACAAGCTACTTAACTTCTTTAAGCTTATTAAAGGGGTTAGGGCAGTTCATCTATATAGCCTTTTTAACCCTAAAATGTAAATTTATAGATAAGAAACCTGACATAATTTACCTGATCAGTTATCAAAAAAGTTGTTAGGGAATATCTAGATTGGATTTCTTCCCTAATAGACAATGAATGGCCCAAGACTTTGTGTGTGTGTGTGTGTGTGTGTGTTGACCTGTATTTAGGAAAATACCTTGATAAGCCACTTTTGGTAAAGGATGTGATATGAGGACATGGATTTCAGGACAAATATAGTAACAAAAAAAGTGGCTGAATTGCTTGACATACAGAAGGGAAGCAATTTACTTTTGATTCTAGGAGGCAACAGAAAAGAGAAGGCAGAAGGGGAAGAGCAAGGAAAGAGACTGGAGCCATTAAAAGAGTATAAAACTAGAACCAGCATGGGTGAACATTTCTAAGGGCAGGGTAGGGAAAGGTCTTTTAAGGCCAGAGATACCCAACATTTCACTGGAAGGCTTTTGCTGTATGAATCAGGCTTCTTATGTTTGAAAGTGACACAAGTCCCATTCAAAGAACCTTAAACAAAAAAGGGATCTTAGTGGGTCACAAAGTTTGGAAAGATACAAGGTGAGTTTGTAGCAACTAAGGAAGAATTGCAGAAACCAGTGCTGCAGGGACCGAAAGTAGAAATTTGGGTTAACATTGCTGCATCTCTCTCTCTCTCTCCTTCCCTCCTTTCCTTCTTTTCCGGCCTTGCTCTTCTCTGTTTGGCTCTGCTTCTCTTTGACTTTATTCTTTGCTGGGGCAGGCAGGACTTGGCCATGTGGCAAGAAACGTGGTTGCTGTCAGACCCCGCTCAGCAACCATAAAGAGAGAGCTTGTTGGGGGAGGGGGGTAAGGGGTACCCGTGTGCACGTAACAATTCCAGGGACATGTTCCAATTAGTCCTGCTTGGATTCCACGTCCATCCCTTGCACGAATCATCAGCACCAGTGAAATAGGGCCCTATGATCAACCAACACAGGTCACGTGACTACACTTTTGCCTGGGGTGGGGGAAGGGTCTGTTACCAGAAGAATGGGGATAGAAATGCTTTCTGGGAAGATAAAAATAATATCTGACTCTGTGTTGCTCTGCTGTAAACCAGCCTTTCTTCCAAAAACCTTTCTTTTTTAAAGATTTCATTTTTCAAAGTAATATCTACACCCAATGTGGGGCTCAAACTCCCAACTCCAAGATCAAGAATCGCACTCTTGATGACTGAGCCAGTCAGGTGCCCCCGAAAACCTTTCTTACGATAGGATGTTGTATCCATGCAATAGCTTTGTGTAAATGGGGCTTCGTAGGCAGAAATTTTGGGAATGATCTGAATCTTCCCTGGGTTTAAGGTAGCAAAGACCGGGGAAATACACACAAGTGGTCAAATGATCCATAAACTAAACGAATTTAGCAGAAGCAGGAATTTGGAGCCAAAGGTAGCTATGAGAACAGTGCAGTAAAAGAGGGCATTGCGTTGACAAAGGGATGCAGGATGGAGGTTTGAGCGCCTTTGGTATTCTTGTGACCTGGATTGGGGCCGCTTAATATTACTGGCTGCTTTGTAAGTTCTTCAAAGATTCCCTTACTGGGAATCTCCAACTGTAATTCCCACGATGTGGGTGATGCTTCTTATCTGATTGGCTGGTTTTAACTTCAACGCTGAGGACTAAGCTTCCCAAAGTTGGTCGGGGGGGCCTCTATGGAGTGACGAGCTTTCAGACCGGCTCCAGATCAACTCCACCTCCGAAAGCCTATGTTCGATCTGGGGAAACACTCCTGCATCTGTCCCACCATCTGCACCTGGTCAGTCCTGCTCTGTGGCCTTAGGCCCATCTATCCACAGGCTCTCTTCACAGTCCTTACGAATCCCAGACTCCAGAGGACACATGTCACTCTGAATGATCTGCCACTGATGGTTCCATTGGAGTCCACCCAGCCGGCTTGAGGCGAGGAGACATCCCCTGCCCCATGTTGTGTAAAGCACAACATTCCCACAACTCCTTGCAGAGAAATTCTGTCCTTCCTTTCTCTTTAACCTCAATTTCCAGGAGAAGTGAAGCATTAAGGGCCACAAAGCCAGCTTCGTCCTATCATCTTTGTAGATTCCTGAAAAGGGGGGCCAGTTCTGTCATATGGGGAGAACTTAAGCATCTATGGGGTTTTATTTATGGTTTTTGGAGATTTAGCCCAAATTAAAAAAGAGAATCTCATTTTTTTTTAAAAAAATATTTTTGTTTTATTTATTTGACATAGAGAGAGACAGCCAGCAAGAGAGGGAACACAGGCAGGGGGAGTGGGAGAGGAAGAAGCAGGCTCATAGCGGAGGAGCCCGATGTGGGACTGGATCCCACAACGCTGGGATCACGCCCTGAGCCGAAGGCAGACGTTTAACGACTGAGCCACCCAGGTGCCCCAAGAGAATCTCATTTTAAGCTCCTTTTACACATACATTATCCCACTGAAACATTAAGGTATATTGGTCCCATTTTACAGATGAGGACAGGTTTAGTGAGGTTATGTGACTTTTTCAAGATCATACAGAGAGTATGATCTTGTGACAAGGAAGGATAGAGTCTGAACCCAGATTTTTCTGACTCCAAACTTTACTCTCTTTGCACTTTAAAACTAGGGGTGCCTGGGTGGCACAGCGGTTAAGCGTCTGCCTTTGGCTCAGGGCGTGATCCCAGCGTTCTGGGATCGAGCCCCACATCAGGCTCCTCCGCTATGAGCCTGCTTCTTCCTCTCCCACTCCCCCTGCTTGTGTTCCCTCTCTCGCTGGCTGTCTCTGTCTCTGCCGAATAAATAAATGAAATCTTTAGAAAACAAAAACAAAAAACGGTCCACTGATTACCAGAGAGACGTCGAGTCTTGCCATTAATGCTCTGAATTGGGCGTGAGGAGCCTTGATCAAGGGTTGGTGCTTCTGACGGATCACTGGGTTCTTAACCCACTCACTCTGTGCTTATGCTTTCTGTTACGTAAGTTGTGGAACATAATAGTAATATATAAATATATAGATTTTTACTGCTTGCTTACAGAACTGTGTTGGTGAAAGTGTTTGGGGGCGGGTGGGTAGGAAAAGAATTGGCAGAGCGAAAATTTATCGAACATCCGCCACTATGTTCCAGTCACTCTGTGATAGGTTCCTCACGCACCTTGCACAATCAGGATTGACTAAAAACATTCAGCACCGGGTAAGCACAGCCAGCCGCCAACCGGACGCTGGCGGTTGACAGTAGGCTGTGTCCGCGAGGCCAGCCCAAGTGTGGGCCCTGAGGACGGAGCCTAGCAGCCCACACAGGTCACACCGCCAGCGAGGGGCCGGCCGGCTCCCACAGCGGTCCCACAACAAAGCCCGTGCTCTTTGCCGCTACTGCAGCGAATACTTCAGAAGAAAGTAGCCACGCAGAGTAGAGCTATTATTATTCTCGGATGTAAGTACTCCGATGTTATTTAGAAAAAGGTAAACAAGGCCCATAAGTTTCGTTTTTACGGTTCCTCTTTCAAATGAACACTGTTTGGCTTCTTTGTCTTATCTGTCTGTCTCTTTCTCAGGCCTCTTGTGGACCGAAAGTGGTTCAGTTATGAGCCTCAAAATCATATGCTCGCACTCCTGTTTCCTCTCCTGTGACAGCAGCCCCCTCATTAAGATGCATTTGAAGCCCTGAGAGCAACACCCAAGAAAAAAGAAGGGAGGTGGGGGGAGGGCGGATGGGGGGAGGACAGGAGGTGGAGGGAGAGACAGGTCAGAAAGAGAGAAAGAAAGAGAGGAAGACAGAGAGAAGGCAGGATGAAAGAAAGAAAGAAAAAGAAAGAAAAAAGGGGCGAGAGGAGAGATGGAGCCCGAGGGAGGGAGAGAAGGCATCCGGGCAGGGGCTTCCTCGCAGCTCCGAGCTCGCATCTGCAGCTTCAATCGGATTGGCTCCCAGCCACCGGAAAGTTTGCAAATTGCGCTGTCGTTTCTGGCCCCTCCAGCTCCGAACATCAAAGTGCCCCCAGTCCCCGCCGATCGCCCAACACCGGGACTGCGGTCATCATGACCCCGGAGGGGTGGCGAGGGTGGAAGGTCGGGCCTCACCGGTTACTTGTGGAAAAACCAAGGACAAACAGGAAGAATTCAAGCAGGAAATGACTCAAAGCATAGAAGGGGGCGCTCCCCTCCCTCTTATTATCCCCCTCACAGAAAGACCGGTTTCCATTCGCTTTGTTTTTAGGATTTTTCCCTCAACAACAACGCAGTCTCTCCTGACCCCTTCCTGGGCGGGAGATTCAGTGTTTCCAGTCGCTTCCCTGCCCGTCACGGGTTTCTCATAAGCCGTCTGCATACTGGATGCTTGTGCTCTGTTCCTGCTGTCGAAGAAGCAGGATTCGCGGAAGATTCGTAAATGCACCGTTTAGAGAAACCGGAGCAGCCGCAAATTTAATGGATGGTAAAACCCATCTGAGGAAGGGGAAGGCTCTCCGGCTTCCACAAGCACCACAGCACGTCTCTTTTGTTCAGTGTGGCCCCAGAGTCTGCTCAGAGAAGCGAACTTGGGGGACACAGAGTTTAAATCGGACTGCAGGTCGAATAACAGGTGTATTTCCCTTTTCCTGTGGGGGCGGGGGGAGTGCCGGGAGGTTTAACAACCCCCTGACCGATAAAAACAACAAACGAACACCCCCCACCCCCAAACCCGGATTGGCAGCACCTGCCCGCGTGTGTGGTGGCGTTTGCACAGAGATGGGCGCTGTTATAAAGTATTTCCACCATATGAGAGCAAGAGATGTAAATCATCTCGGGAGCATAGGATGTAACGTGTAGTAAAATAATTAGGAAGTGATGTGCTTTGAGTACTTACTACCTTTGTAAAAATTAATGTATTTAAATGTAAGCTTATGTAATTCAGTTTTCAATAATGGCTGTGTTTAACCACAGGTTTGCGAAATTCCTGAAATTTTAGCAGTTGACTTATGTAAACCTGTATGAGCAGCTTCTGGCTTGCGGGCCCTGGGACTTGGAGGGGAGGGGAGAGAGGATGAGCGAGCTCCCGGGAAAAGCACAGGCTGGAGCCTAAGGAGGACGTCACCAGTGAGAACGTCTCTATACGTGGTTGGCCCAGGGACTCCGAAGACAGTGATTTGAAGGACCTCATTTTAATTTGTTTCTTATTCTGTGCCATGCATTCTGGCCCTTTCCCTCAAATCATTTTTTTTTTAAAGATTTTTTTTTATCTATTTATCTATTTATTTATTTATTTATTTAACACAGAGAGAAAGAGAGCACAAGCACACAAACAGGGGGAGAGGCAGAGGGAGAAGCAGGCTCCCTGCTGAGCAGGGAGCCCAACACTGGGCTCCATCCCGGAACCCTGGGATCATGACCTGAGCTGAAAGCAGACACTTAACCAACTGAGCCACCCAGGCATCCCTCCCTCAAATCTTTAAGTGTTTTTAAAAATGATTAAAGAAGACCATGTAGGTGACACAAACTTTATCTAACACTTCCTGAAGCAGACCGTCTCCATTTGGAGCAGTGCAAAATGGGGTGCGAGGCAGGATGCTTTTATAGGATGAAGAGTGAAGAACAAGAAAGCAGACACAGAGCCCAGGGTTGGCTTGGGGGATGGGGCTTGCCTGACTGGACATACTGTGTTTCTGGTCAAGCAGAACATTTACGGGGACGTGAACGTTGTCTGTTTCAGCTTGCTGCCATGGCACCGTGGGCAGGGTGGCCATCTTGGGCCTAGAAAGTTATTTCAACAAGTGAAGGAGTGAGAGACACACAGACTTGTGTTTGGTGGTACTTAGAGGGTCAGGGGTCACACTGGCGATGAAGTAGCCTGGAGAGGGACACAGCTGTCGAAGGGGAGATGGCAGTAGGGGTGGGAACTCTGAAGCAGCAGCAGCTTGGAGTGAGAGGCTCCCTGGTGAGTACGAGCCCTCCCTGGGCCCATCCCACAGTCCTCCCAAAGGGG